>NC_091995.1:36115564-36415564 GCF_044704955.1 Pristiophorus japonicus
GAATGGGGGAGAAGATGAATGGGGGGAGAAGATGAATGGGAGGAAGATGAATGGGGGGAAGATGAATGGGAGGAGAAGATGAATGGGAGGAAGAAGAATGGGAGGAAGATGAATGGGAGAAAGATGAATGGGAGGAATATGAATGGGGGAAGATGAATGGGAGGAGAAGATGAATGGGAGGAATATGAATGGGAGGAAGATGAATGGGAGGAAGATGAATGTGGGGAGAAGATGAATGGGTGGGAAGATGAATGGGAGGAGAAGATGAATGGGAGGAGAAGATGAATGGGAGGAAGATGAATGGGGGGAAGATGAATGAGAGGAGAAGATGAATGGGAGGAGAAGATGAATGGGAGGAAGATGAATGGGGGGAAGATGAATGGGAGGAATATGAATGGGGTAAGATGAATGGGAGGAGAAGATGAATGGGAGGAAGATGAATGGGAGGAGAAGACCAATAGGAGGAAGATGAATGAGGAGAAGATGAATGGGAGGAAGATGAATGGGGAGAAGATGAATGGAGAGAAGATGAATGGGGAGAAGATGAATGGGAGGAGAAGATGAATGGGAGGAGAAGATGAATGGGAGGAGAAGATGAATGGGAAGGAGAAGATGAATGGGGAGAAGATGAATCGGGGGAGAAGATGAATGGCAGGAGAAGATGAATGGGAGAAGATGAATGGGAGGAGAAGATGAATGGGAGGAAGAAGAATGGGAGGAAGATGAATGGGAGAAAGATGAATGGGAGGAGAAGATGAATGGGGAGAAGATGAATGATGAGGAGAAGATGAATGGGAGGAAGATGAATGTGAGGAGAAGATGAATGGGAGAAGAAGATGAATGGGAGGAAGATGAATGGGAGGAAGATGAATGGGAGGAGAAGATGAATGGGAGGAAGATGACTGGGAGGAAAATGAATGGGAAGAAGATGAATGGGAGGAGAAGATGAATGGGAGGAGAAGATGAATGGGAGGAAGATGAATGAGGGAGAAGATGAATGGGAAGAAGATGAATGGGAGGAGAAGATGAATGGGAGGAAGATGAATGGGGAAGATGAATGGAGGGAAGATGAATGGGGGGAAGATGAATGGGAAGAGAAGATGAATGGAGGAGAAGATGAATGGGAGGTGAAGATGAATGGGGGGAAGATGAATGGGGGAAGATGCATGGGGGGAAGATGAATGGGGGGGAAGAAGAATGGGGGAAGATGAATAGGGGGAGAAGATAAATGGGGGAGAAGATGAATGGAGGAAGATGAATGAGAGGAGAAAATGAATGGGAGGAGAAGATGAATGGGGAAAGATGAATGGGAGGAGAAGATGAATGGGGGGAGAAGATGAATGGAGGAAGATGAATGGGAGGAGAAAATGAATGGGAGGAGAAGATGAATGGGGGGAAGATGAATGGGGGGGAAGAAGAATGGGGGAAGATGAATAGGGGGAGAAAATAAATGGGGGGAGGGGATGAATGGGGGGAGAAGATGAATGGGAGGAGAAGATGAATGAGGGGAGAAGATGAATGGGGGGAAGATGAATAGGGGAGAAGATGAATGGGGAGAAGATGAATGGGGGGAGAAGATGAATGGGAGGAAGATGAATGGGGGGAAGATGAATGGGAGGAGAAGATGAATGGGAGGAAGAAGAATGGGAGGAAGATGAATGGGAGAAAGATGAATGGGAGGAATATGAATGGGGGAAGATGAATGGGAGGAGAAGATGAATGGGAGGAATATGAATGGGAGGAAGATGAATGGGAGGAAGATGAATGTGGGGAGAAGATGAATGGGTGGGAAGATGAATGGGAGGAGAAGATGAATGGGAGGAGAAGATGAATGGGAGGAAGATGAATGGGGGAAGATGAATGAGAGGAGAAGATGAATGGGAGGAGAAGATGAATGGGAGGAAGATGAATGGGGGGAAGATGAATGGGAGGAATATGAATGGGGTAAGATGAATGGGAGGAGAAGATGAATGGGAGGAAGATGAATGGGAGGAGAAGACCAATAGGAGGAAGATGAATGAGGAGAAGATGAATGGGAGGAAGATGAATGGGGAGAAGATGAATGGAGAGAAGATGAATGGGGAGAAGATGAATGGGAGGAGAAGATGAATGGGGAGAAGATGAATCGGGGGAGAAGATGAATGGGGGGAGAAGATGAATGGGAGGAAGATGAATGGGGGGAAGATGAATGGGAGGAGAAGATGAATGGGAGGAAGAAGAATGGGAGGAAGATGAATGGGAGAAAGATGAATGGGAGGAATATGAATGGGGGAAGATGAATGGGAGGAGAAGATGAATGGGAGGAATATGAATGGGAGGAAGATGAATGGGAGGAAGATGAATGTGGGGAGAAGATGAATGGGTGGGAAGATGAATGGGAGGAGAAGATGAATGGGAGGAGAAGATGAATGGGAGGAAGATGAATGGGGGGAAGATGAATGAGAGGAGAAGATGAATGGGAGGAGAAGATGAATGGGAGGAAGATGAATGGGGGGAAGATGAATGGGAGGAATATGAATGGGGTAAGATGAATGGGAGGAGAAGATGAATGGGAGGAAGATGAATGGGAGGAGAAGACCAATAGGAGGAAGATGAATGAGGAGAAGATGAATGGGAGGAAGATGAATGGGGAGAAGATGAATGGAGAGAAGATGAATGGGGAGAAGATGAATGGGAGGAGAAGATGAATGGGAGGAGAAGATGAATGGGGAGAAGATGAATCGGAAGGAGAAGATGAATGGGGAGAAGATGAATCGGGGGAGAAGATGAATGGCAGGAGAAGATGAATGGGAGAAGATGAATGGGAGGAGAAGATGAATGGGAGGAAGAAGAATGGGAGGAAGATGAATGGGAGAAAGATGAATGGGAGGAGAAGATGAATGGGGAGAAGATGAATGATGAGGAGAAGATGAATGGGAGGAAGATGAATGTGAGGAGAAGATGAATGGGAGAAGAAGATGAATGGGAGGAAGATGAATGGGAGGAAGATGAATGGGAGGAGAAGATGAATGGGAGGAAGATGACTGGGAGGAAAATGAATGGGAAGAAGATGAATGGGAGGAGAAGATGAATGGGAGGAGAAGATGAATGGGAGGAAGATGAATGAGGGAGAAGATGAATGGGAAGAAGATGAATGGGAGGAGAAGATGAATGGGAGGAAGATGAATGGGGAAGATGAATGGAGGGAAGATGAATGGGGGGAAGATGAATGGGAAGAGAAGATGAATGGAGGAGAAGATGAATGGGAGGAAGATGAATGGGGGGAAGATGAATTGGGAGAAGATGAATGGGGGGAGAAGATGAATGGGGGAAGATGAATGGGGGGAAGATGAATGGGAGGAGAAGATGAATGGGAGGAAGATGAATGGGGGGAAGATGAATGGGAGGAATATGAATGTGGGGAGAAGATGAATGGTTGGAAGATGAATGGGAGGAAGATGAATGGGAGGAGAAGATGAATGGGAGGAGAAGATGAATGGGAGGAAGATGAATGGGGGAAGATGAATGAGAGGAGAAGATGAATGGGAGGAGAAGATGAATGGGAGGAAGATGAATGGGGGGAAGATGAATGGGAGGAATATGAATGGGAGGAAGATGAATGGGAGGAAGATGAATGTGGGGAGAAGATGAATGGGTGGGAAGATGAATGGGAGGAGAAGATGAATGTGAGGAGAAGATGAATGGGAGGAGAAGATGAATGGGAGGAAGATGAATGGGGGGAAGATGAATGGGAGGAGAAGATGAATGGGAGGAAGATGAATGGGAGGAGAAGATGAATGGGAGGAGAAGATGAATGGGAGGAAGATGAATGGGGGGAAGATGAATGGGAGGAGAAAATGAATGGGAGGAAGATGAATGGGAGGAAGATGAATGGGTGGGAAGATGAATGGGAGGAGAAGATGAATGGGAGGAAGATGAATGGGGGCAAGATGAATGGGAGGAATATGAATGTGGGGAGAAGATGAATGGGTGGGAAGATGAATGGGAGGAGAAGATGAATGGGAGGAGAAGATGAATGGGAGGAGAAGATGAATGGGAGGAAGATGAATGGGGGGAAGATGAATGGGAGGAGAAGATGAATGGGAGGAAGATGAATGGGGGGAAGATGAATGGGAGGAGAAGATGAATGGGAGGAAGATGAATGGGAGGTGAAAATGAATGGGGGAACATGAATCGGAGGTGAAGATGAATGGGGGGAAGATGAATGGGGGGAAGATGAATGGGGGGGGAAGAAGAATGGGGGAAGATGAATAGGGGGAGAAGATAAATGGGGGGAGAAGATTAATGGAGGAAGATGAATGAGAGGAGAAAATGAATGGGAGGAGAAGATGAATGGGGGAAGATGAATGGGAGGAGAAGATGAATGGGGGGAGAAGATGAATGGAGGAAGATGAATGGGAGGAGAAAATGAATGGGAGGAGAAGATGAATGGGGGGAAGATGAATGGGGGGGGAAGAAGAATGGGGGAAGATGAATGGGGGGAGAACATAAATGGGGGAAGGAGATGAATGGGGGAGAAGATGAATGGGGGAGAAGATGAATGGGGGGGGAGATGAATGGGGGGAGAAGATAAATGGGGGGAGGAGATGAATGGGGGAGAAGATGAATGGGGGGAGAAGATGAATGGGGGGAGAAGATGAATGGGGGGGAAGATGAATGGGGGGAGAAGATGAATGGGAGGAGAAGATGAATGGGGGGACGATGAATGGGGGAGAAGATGAATGGGGGAGAAGATGAATGGGGGGGAAGAAGAATGGGGGAAGATGAATAGGGGGAGAAGATAAATGGGGGAGGAGATGAATGGGAGAGGAGATGAATGGGGCGAGAAGATGAATGGGGGGAGGAGATGAATGTGGGAAAATGAGTGGGGGAGAAGATGAATCGGGGGCTGTGATGAATGGGGGGTTAGAAGAATGGGTGGGGGTTGCATCAGATGCTGGGCGGTTGTCGACGATGATTCTGCGGGCGGGGCCTGCCCCCAGCGAGATGCCGGGTGTGCGGGCCCCGCTGCCTACGAAGTAAGCGTTGTCAGGCCACTCGGCCGGGGATAGGGGTGACATCCCTTCGGCCAGGGATAGAGTCGTTGCCCGGGAGACAGGACGCGCTGGGAAGGCCGGGAGCTACTGCACATGCGCGCAGCCTCCATTGCGCACGCGCGCAGCTGCCGGCACTGTTTTGGTGCAGGGCTGTAGCTCCGACCCCAGCAGCTCCTGCGGCACAGCGCCGAGCTAGAAATGGGCCTACATCTATCTGAGAATCGCGAGGTAAGTATTTAGCGCAGTTTTTGTTCTACAAATTAGGCGGGCCTCTCCGATTTGTGCCATTCTAGCAGGGGTCCGAAACTTGAGCCCAAAAAGCTGTGGGAAACTAAGACTGTGTGGCCCAGGATGAGCCCTGTTCACGCCAAGCTGCGCACATACACCAAAGAATTGATAAAGGTAATTGGCAGTGCACAAATTAACGTGGCGTATAACGGTGCAGTTCACGAGTTACCGCTGTGGATTGTTCCAGGCAATGGCCCAACGCTGCTCTGCAGGAGCTGGTTGGAGAAAATCAGATACGACTGGAATGACATAAAGTCGTTGTTGTCGGAGGAAGATACATGTGCCCAAGTATTGAGCAGGTTCCCCTCGCTGTTCGAACCGGGTATCGGCAACGTCACGGGAGCCAAGGTTCAGATCCATGTGGACTCGGATGCAAGACCCGTCCATCATAAAGCTCAGGCAGTTCTGTATATGATGAGGGAGAAGGTCAAAATTGAAATAGATGGACTCCAGAGTGAAGGGATCATATCACCAGTCGAATTTAATGAATGGGCCGGCCCCATTGTTCCTGAGCTAAAAAGTGATGGCACAGTCAGAATCTGTGGCGACTACAAGGCTACGATCAACAGGTTTTCGAAACAAGATCAGTACCCGTTACCGAAGGCTGATGAATTGTTTGCGACACTAGCCAGAGGGAAGTCGTTCACCAAACTGGACTTGACATTGCCTATATGAGCAGGAGTTGGTTGAGACGTTGAAAAGACTTACGTGCATTAACACGCACAAAGGACTGTTTATTTACCACAGGTGCCTGTTTGGAATTCGCTTAGCTGCAGCAATATTCCAGAGGAATATGGAAAGTCTACTGAAGTCCGTTCCCAGAACTGTCGTGTTCCAAGATGACATCCTGATCACCAGTCGTGACTCCAAGGAACATCTGTACAACCTGGAAGAGGTTCTACTGCGTTTGGACAGAGTGGGACTCAGACTTAAATGCTCGAAGTGCGCCTTCATGGCACTGGAGGTTGAATTCCTCGGGAGGAAAATCGCCGCTGATGGCATCAGACCTACTGACATGAAAAACAAAGCCATCAAGAACGCACTCAAGCCGCAGAACATGACGGAACTGCGTTCGTTCCTGGGTCTACTCAACTACCTTTGTAACTTCGTACCTAAATTGCGCACCTTACTTGAACCACTGCACATGTTATTGAGAAAAGGCAACAACTGGGTGTGGGGCGCATTGCAAGACAGAGCTGTCGAGAAAGCCACCAATCTGCTTTGTTCAAACAAGCTGCTGGTACATTATGACCCATGTAAACATTTAGTTTTGGCCTGTGACGCATTGTCATATGGAATTGGTTAAGTGTTAAAACAAGCCAATGAGTCGGGGAAACTTCAACCTGTTGTGTATGCATTCAAAAGTTTGTCTAAAGCAGAAAGAGCCTACAGTATGGTAGAAAAAGAAGATTTAGCGTGTGTGTACGCTGTTAAAAAGATGCATCAATACGTGTTCGGTCTGAGGTTTGAATTAGAGACCGATCACAAGCCGTTCATTTCGTTGTTTTCCGAGAGCAAAGAGATCAATACCAACGCTTCATCCCACATCCAAAGGTGGGCGCTGACATCATCTGCCTATGATTATGTCATTCGCCACAGACCTGGCACAGAGAATTGTGCCGATGCTTTGAGCCGGTTGCCGTTGCCCACACCGGAGGTGGAAACACCACAAGCAGCAGATGTAATGTTAATCATGGATGCTTTTGAGAGTGAAGGTACCCCTGTCATGGTTCAACTAGTTAAAACCTGGACCATCCAGGATCCGATATTATCGGTGGTAAAGGGTTGCATCCTCAAAGAGGATTGGTCTGCCATACCTAAGCAAATGTGTGAGGAGGCCAAATCATATATTCATCGCGAGGACAAACTGTCTATTCAAGCAGATTGCATATTGTGGGGCAATCGAGTTGTAATACCTAAGAAAGGGAGAGAGAAGTTTGTGTGTGAGTTACACAGCACACATCTTGGTATAGTGATGATGAAGGCCATCGCCAGATCCCACGTATGGTGGCCAAGAATTTATTCTGAGCTGGAAGCATGTGTGCATCAGTGCAACACCTGCATGCAGCTCAGCAAAGCACCAGCGGAATCGCCACTGAGACTGTGGTCATGGCCATCCAAACCTTGGTCCAGGATCCAGGTAGATTTTGCAGGTCCCTTCCAGGGCAAGATGTTTTTAGTGGTGGTGGATGCTTATTCGAAGTGGATAGAATGCATAATCATGTCATCCAGTACGTTCACGGCAACCATAGAGAATCTCAATGTCATGTTCGCGACACTTGGTCTGCCTGACATAGTGGTGAGTGACAATGGGTCGTGCTTCACCAGTCAGGAGTTTCAGGAGTTTGTAAAACTTAACGGCACAAAACATGTAAGGGCAGGACCGGTCAAGCCTGCGTCCAACGTGCAAGCAAAACATGCAGTACAAATTATCACGCAAAGCATGAGGAGAGTAACCCAAGTGTCACTGCAGACCCACTTGTCTTGCATACTGCTGAGTTAGACACTCACAGGGGTCTCGCCTGCTGAACTCATGATGAAAAGAGGTCTTAAGACCAAGTTATCTCTTATATACCCGGATTTAAGTAATCGTGTTGAATACAGAAGACAGAGTCAACAAGGGTACCACGATCGCGCAAGATTTCTGTTAATGATCCTGTATATGTGTTGAATTATAGTCAGGGTCCCAAATGGATCGCTGGTATAGTCATGGCCAAGGAGGACAACAGAGTATTTGTTATTAAGCTCAAGAATGGGCAAACTTGCAGGAAACACATGGATCAAACAAAGCTGAGGCACACAGATGAGCCAGAGCAGTCGGATGAAGAAACCGTCGACGACCAACCAACCTACCAGCAGCCTTCAGTGGACTCAAGGGTCATCAGTGAACCTGAAATTTCCATCACGGACTTGTTCAATAAAAATGGACTTGCAATTCCTGACATGGCCACTGCCACCCGCAACAAGTCAGCCATCCAGCCGTCAGCCACAACAGACCCTGCACACTCACCCAAGGCTGGAATCGAACTGAGATGGTCAACCTGGGAGCGCAAAGCACCGGACCATCTCAACCTGTGAAAGACTGTGTTAAGATCTCAGAGGAAGGTATTATCATGTATTTACATGCTGATTGTAGCCACCAGATGGTGTCATTGTTGGAGGCCACTGAGCAGCACGCACATGGTGCTGCTCTGGTATAAAAGGCCAGCCATTTTGTGAGTCAGGCACTTTGGGCCGTTATAAAGCAGAACCAAGGTTGTACCTTGTTCAGTTAAACAGTACTCAGTTTGTACCTTTATTGCAGATGTAACTCTTTCTTTCTTTCTTTCTTTCTTTCTTTCTTTCTTTCTTTCTTTCTTTCTTTCTTTCTTTCTTTCTTTCTTTCTTTCTTTCTTTCTTTCTTTCTTTCTTTCTTTCTTTCTTTCTTTCTTTCTTTCTTTCTTTCTTTCTTTCTTTCTTTCTTTCTTTCTTTCTTTCTTTCTTTCTTTCTTTCTTTCTTTCTTTCTTTCTTTCTTTCTTTCTTTCTTTCTTTCTTTCTTTCTTTCTTTCTTTCCCTTGTAACCAGCATCAGGTGGTTAAGAAAGCAAATGGCATGTTGGCCTTCATAGCAAGGGGATTTGAGTACAGGGGCAGGGAGGTGTTGCTACAGTTGTACAGGGCATTGGTGAGGCCACACCTGGAGTATTGTGTACAGTTTTGGTCTCCTAACCTGAGGAAGGACATTCTTGCTATTGAGGGAGTGCAGCGAAGGTTCACCAGACTGATTCCCGGGATGGCGGGACTGACCTATCAAGAAAGACTGGATCAACTGGGCTTGTATTCACTGGAGTTCAGAAGAATGAGAGGGGACCTCATAGAAACATTTAAAATTCTGACGGGGTTAGACAGGTTAGATGCAGGAAGAATGTTCCCAATGTTGGGGAAGTCCAGAACCAGAGGTCACAGTCTAAGGATAAGGGGTAAGCCATTTAGGACCGAGATGCGGAGGAACTTCTTCACCCAGAGAGTGGTGAACCTGTGGAATTCTCTACCACAGAAAGTTGTTGAGGCCAATTCACTAAATATATTCAAAAAGGAGTTAGATGAGGTCCTTACTACTAGGGGGATCAAGGGATATGGCGAGAAAGCAGGAATGGGGTACTGAAGCTGAATGTTCAGCCATGAACTCATTGAATGGCGGTGCAGGCTAGAAGGGCCGAATGGCCTACTCCTGCACCTATTTATATGTTTCTATGTTTCTATCCTATCGCCACCAGAGGGCGCATCTGTTGGAGTCCCAAGGGATCCCAGCATCCGTGGGGAGCACTGCATATAAGCAGGTCTCCCATGCTGTACCAGCACTCTGGAGTCAGAATAAAGAGACTAAGTTCACACTGACTCAAGCCTACAGAGAAATAACACTTGCTTTCATTCTTTCATTCTTTCTTTCATAAAAGTTCTTATGACTCCCTTTGACACTGCTTGATATTTCTCGTCAGAATGAGGTTTCTAATAATTACTGAACAAGGATGTGTCTTGTTACATTCTAGGATGCAAGCGGTTTTGTTATGGAAACCAGGAGTCGAAAACATGGTTCCGATGTCGTCTGCAGGGGCGAAGTAAACATTCCTTCTTCACGGTGAGTCTCTGGTCGTTTTTGAACCCTCTTCTGTATGCGAGTACGTGGGCCTATATTTTTGATCTCCTCCAGTTCCAAGCTCCCCACCATTACTTCAGTGTGTACCATCTAAAAGATGCACTGCAGCAACTCGCCAAACCCATGACCTCTCCCACCTAGAAGGACAAGGGCAGCAGGTGCAAGGGAAACCATCACCTGCAAGTTGCCCTTCAAGCTACACACCATCCCGACTTGGAAGTATATCGCCATTCCTTCATTGTCGCTGGGTCAAAATCCTGGAACTCCCTCCCTAACAGCACTGTGGGAGTACCTTCACCACACGGACTGCAGCGGTTCAAGAAGGTGGCTCACCACCACCTTCTCAAGGGCAATTAGGGATGGCCAATAAATGCTGGCCTTGCCAGCGACGCCCACATCACAGGAACAAATAAAAAATAAGCTACAGACAGAGATCCACGCCTACCTATACTGACAGAAATGCAACCTCATCCTGTATTACCTTACTTATATATTTTTTAAAAGGTGAGGAAAATAACAACCACCTTGGTGTGTTCCTAACACAGATGAGACTACACACAGGGAGGGTTAAATTACAGTGACCTCAGTCTTTATCAAGACACTCTAGAGTGAGGAACAGGCCTTAGGGGCCGGCTTATATACAGTACTCCCAAGGGATGCTGGGATCCCTTGGGACTTCAGGGGATGCGCTCCCTGGTGGTGGAACATGGGAGTGCATGCATTACAGATATACAACATCACTCCCCCACAAAGTCAAAGTGAAAACTATTTACAAGGTGAGGCGGCCAGGAGCCTTTCTTTCCCTGGTGGACCGCTTCGGTACAAATGTCTGTTCTGGTGTGTTGGCTGTGCCCTCGCTGGGCTGGCGTGTTGTTGGCCCTGAAGGGCTACTGGGTGAGCCTGGTCTTGCTGGGCTGTTGGGTGTGATGGGTTCAATTTCATGGTCTGGGGTGGTGTCGTTGATCCTTTGGGTGTGTTTTGTGGGCTCAAAAAAGGCGGTATCTGCTGTGGGTTGTTCAGGGCAGTCTGTGAACCACAGCCTCGTTTGGTCCAGGTGCTTTCTGCAAATTTGTCCATTGTCTAGTTTGACTACAAACACCCTACTCCCTTCTTTAGCTATCACCGTGCCCACGATCCACTTGGAACCATGTCCATAGTTTAGCACATACACCGGGTCATTCAGATCAATTTCCCGTGACACAGTGGCGCGACCATCGTTTACATTTTGTTGCTGCCGCCTGCTCGCTACCTGATCATGCAGGTTGGAGTGAACCAGCGAGAGTCTGGTTTTAAGTGTCCTTTTCATGAGTAGCTCAGCCATGGGCACCCCTGTGAGCGAGTGGGGTCTCGTGCGGTAGCTGAGCAGTACTTGGGACAGGCGGATTTGGAGTGAGCCTTCTGTTACTCGTTTAAGGCTCTATTTGATTGTTTGTACTGCCCGCTCTGCCTGCCCATTGGCGGCTGCTTTAAATGGGGCTGAGGTGACATGTTTGATCCCATTGCGGGTCATGAATTCTTTAAATTCGGCACTGGTGAAACATGGCCCGCTGTCACTGACCAGTATGTCAGGCAGGCTGTGGGTGGCAAACATGGCCCTCAGGCTTTCAATGGTGGCGGTGGCGGTGCTTCCCGACATTATTTCACATTCAATCCATTTTGAAAAAGCATCCACCACCACTAGGAACATTTTACCAAGAAACGGGCCAGCATAGTCGACATGGATCCTCGACCATGGTCTGGAGGGCCAGGACCATAAACTTAGTGGTGCTTCTCTGGGCGCGTTGCTCAACTGAGCACATACGGTGCATTGCCGTACACAGGACTCTAAGTCAGAGTTGATACCAGGCCACCACATGTGAGATCTAGCTATCGCTTTCATCATTACTATACCCCGGTGTATGCTGTGAGATCCGAGATGAACGTCTCCCTGCCCTTTTTGGGTAGCACTACGCCGTTACCCCACAATAGGCAGTCTGCCTGAATGGGCAGCTCGTCCTTTCGCTGCTGGAATGGCTTGATTGGCTCTTGCATTTCAATGGGGATGCTGGCCCAGCTCCCATGCAGTACACAGTTTTTTACTAGGGATAGCAGAGGATCTTGGCTAGTCCATGTCCTAATCTGGCGGGCGGGGACAGGTGATTTATCATTTTCAAACGCTTCCATGACCATCAACAAGTCTGCTGGCTCGCCACTATCAACAAGTTTGCAGGCTGCGCCATTTCCACCCCCGTGGTGGGCAATGGTAGCCGACTGAGAACATCCGCACAGTTCTCGGTGCCTGGCCTGTGGCGGATGGTATAGTTATACGCTGATAGCGCGAGTGCCCACCTTTGTATGCGGGCTGAGGCATTAGTATTTATCCCCTTGATTTCAGCGAACAGGGATATGAGGGGTTTGTAATCAGTTTCCAGCTCAAATTTGAGGCCAAACAGGTACTGATGCATTTTCTTTACCCCGAACACACACGCTATTGCCTCTTTCTCAACCATGCTGTCGGCCCTCTCGGCCTTAGACAAGGAGGAAGCATAGGCGACAGGTTGCAACTTCCCCGCAACGTTGGATTGTTGCAGTACACACCCGATTCCATACGACGATGCAACACATGCTAGCACAAGTCTTTTACATGGGTTATACAATCCAAGCAGCTTGTTGGAGCATAAAATGTTTCTGGCTTTCTCAAAAGCAATTACTTGTTTTTTTCCTCATACCCAGTTCTCACCATTACGCAATAACACATGTAGGGGCTCTAAGAGGATGCTTAACCTTGGTAGGAAGTTACCAAAATAGTTGAGGAGTCCCAGGAATGACCACAGCTCCATAACGTTCTGTGGCCTGAGTGCGTTCCTGATAGCCTCTGTCTTGGTGTCTGTGGGCTGAATGCCATCCATCGCGATCTTTTTCCCCAAAAACTCCACTTCTGTTGCCATGAAGAAGCATTACGACCTCTTCAGCCGTAGCCCTACGCGATCCAGTCGCTGGAGGACCTCCTCCAGGTTTTGTAGGTGCTCGACGGTGTCCCGACCCGTGACCAATATGTCGTCCTGAAAAACCACCGTGCATGGTACCGACTTGAGTAGGCTCTCCATGTTTCTCTGGAAGATCGCTGCAGCCGACCGAATTCCAAACTGTTGTAGATGAACAGTCCCTTGTGCGTGCTGATGCAGGTGAGGCCCTTCGAAGACTCCTCCAGCTCCTGCGTCATGTAGGCCGAAGTCAGGTCGAGCTTGGTGAACGTCTTGCCTCCTCTCAGCGTCGCAAATAGGTCATCAGCCTTAGGTAGTGGGTATTGGTCCTGTAGCGTGAAACAATTTATAGTTAATTTATAATCGCCGCAAATCCTGACCGTGCCATCACTTTTGAGTACTGGAACAATCGGGCTGGCCCACTCGCTGAATTCCACTGGGGAGATGATGCCCTCATATTGCAGCCTGTCCAGCTCGATTTTCATTCTCTCCCTCGTCATGTGAGCTACCGCTCGCACCTTGTGGTGAATGGGCCGTGCCTCTGGGACCAAGTGGATCCACACCTTCACCCCGGAAAAGTTTCCAATGCCTGGCTCAGAAAGGGAAGGAAATTTGTTAAGAACCTGGGTACATGAGGCCTCATCGACATGTGATAGCGCTCGGATATTATCCCAGTTCCAGCGGATTTTGCTCAGCCAGCTCCTTCCAAGCAGTGCGCTGCCATCGCCCGGGACAATTCAGTGTGGCAGTTCATGCACCGTGCCCTCGTATGTGACCTTGACCATGGCGCTGCCCAGGACAGTGATGAACTCTTTGGTGTACATTCTCAGTTTCGTGTGGATGGGGCTCAGGGCTGGTCTGAGTGCCTTGTTGCACCACAGTCTCTCAAACATCTTTTTACTCATGATGGATTAGTTAGCGCCAGTGTCCAGTTCCATGGCTACGGGTAAGCCATTCAATTTTACGTTTAGCATTATATTTGGACATTTCATCGAAAATATGTGCATCCCGTGTACTTCAGCATCTACCTCCTCTCTCTGAGGCTCGAAATTGCTTTGATCCACCATGGACCGATCTTCCACTGCCATGTGGTGGTTAGCAGGTTTTGCAGAGCTTGCAGCTCGTCTGCAAGCTCATTGGAGGTGCCACATTGTTCCACAGCTCTTGCAAACATACCCTTTGAAGCGCATGAGTAGGCTGAATGGAAGCCACCACAATGCCAACAAGGTGTGAATTGCCTTGCATTCATCTTTTGTTGTGGATTCTGAGTCATCTGGGTCACCTGAGGCCTGCTGGCAGTTGCAGACTCATAGTTCTGCCCTGTACATTTCTGCTCACAAACACAGTTACAGTTAATTTATGAACATTGCTAGCACTTGTGTGCTGAGAGATTTGTTTGGTGTTATCACTGATGGACACAAACGCCTGTGCTATCGCAATGGCCTTACTGAGGGTCGGTGTCTCTACAGTCAAAAGTTTTCGTAGGATGGTCTCGTGGCCAATGCCCAGTACAAAAATGTCTCTGAGCATCTGCTCCAGGTAGCCATCAAACTCACATTGTCCTGCAAGTCGCCTTAGCTCAGCAACGTAGCTCACCACTTCCTGACCTTCAGATCGCTGGCACGTGTAGAACCGATACTTCGCCATCAGCACGCTCTCCCTCGGGTTAAGATGCTCCCGAACCAGTGTACACAGCTCCTCATATGACTTATCTGCGGGTTTCACCGGAGCCAGAAGATTTTTCATGAGGCTGTAGGTCGGTGCCCTGCAGGCCGTGAGGAGGACCGCTCTCCTATTTGTAGCGCTTCCTTCTCCGTCCAGCTCGTTGGCTGCAAAGTACTGGTCTAGCCGTTCGACATAGGCTTCCCAGTCCTTACCCTCCGAGAACTTCTCCAGGATACCCACAGTTTGCTGCATCTTTGCGCGGGATTCGTATATTTGTCGCCAGTTATTGTGTTCCTAACACAGATGAGGCTGCACACAGGGAGGTTAAAGTAACAATGACCTGTCTTTATTAAGACACTGCAGAGTGAGGGACAGGCCTTAGGGGCCAGCTTATATACAGTGCTCCCAAGGGATGCTGGGATCCCTTGTGACTTCAGGGGATGCGTCCCTGGTGGCGGAACATGGGAGTGCATGCTTTACAGATACACAACAGACCTCAATCAGTTTTATTTCATATTATCAGCAATAGTTTGGGGATAATTTACTTGGAGTCATGGAAATTAAAATAGGGAGAGATTTCTCTGATTTCATGAAATCATAAAAGGTTTTGATAGAGAAACTGTTTCCAGTGGCATGAGGGTCGGTAACCAGAGGACACAGATTTAAGGTCATTGCCAAAAGAACCAGAGGGGGAGAGATGAGGAAAATATTTTTACTCAGCGAGCTGTTGTGATCTGGAATGCGCTGCCTGAAAGGGTGGTGGAAGAAGATTCAATAGTAACTTTCAAAGGGAATTGGATAAATACTTGAAATGGGATAAGATTTGAAGGGCTACGAGGAAAGTGCAGGGAAGTGGGATGAATTGGACAGCTCTTTGAAAGTGCTGCCAAAAGCACGATTCAGTAAATGTAAAGGCAGAATATTGAGGATCAGGAGCCCACTGCCATTGTTGTCCATTGACCAGCCTGCAATTCTTTCCATTCACGTAAATGTTTTCACAGTACAGTTCGGATTGTTGAAGCTAAGACATTCTTTACAGCATCGTAGACAAATATAGAACAGGAAATTGATTTTCACACTCTTTGGCTGGTCTTGAAATATTGCAGCCCTTAATTGCCTTTTCCCTCAAATATCGATTAATTCGCTCTTTCAGCCCTTTGCACATTTTCCACAATGCTTCATAATCAAAACTGAACAGTCCACATCTTTAATCTACTGGGTCTGAAGCTTGCTTCCGGATCCCTAAAGTTTGCGACAAATAGGTGCATATCATCTAGGTTTAAAACAAAATTTGTTCCTGGGATGTGGGCGTCGCTGGCAAGGCCAGCATTTATTGCCCATCCTGAATTGTCCCTTGAGAAGGTGGTGGTGAGTCGCCTTCTTGAACCGCTGCAGTCCGTGTGGTGAAGGTGCCCCCACAGTGCTGTTAGCGAGGGAGTTCCAGAATTGTGACCCAGCGACGATGAAGGAATGGTGATATATTTCCAAGTCAGGATGATGCGTGACGTGGAGGGGAACGTGGAGGGGGTGGTGTTGCCATGTGCCTGCTGCCCTTGTCCTTCTAGGCGGTAGAGGTTGTGGGTTTGGGAGGTGCTGTCAGAGAAGCCTTGGCGAGTTGCTGCAGTGCATCTTGTAGATGGTACACACTTCAGCCACGGTGCGCCGGTGGTGGAGGGAGTGAATGTTGAAGGTGGGGGATGGGGTTCCAATCAAGCGGGTTGCTTTGTCCACAGAATACCCAGACTCTCACCTGCTCTTGTTGCCACAGTATTTATGTGGCTGGTCCAGTTTAAGTTTCTGGTCAATGGTGATCCCCAGGATTTTGATGGGAGGGGAATTCGACGATGCTAATGTTGTTGAATGTCAAGGGGGTGGCGATTAGACTCTCGTTTGTTGGACATAGTCATTGTCTGGCACTTGTGTGGCCATTTATCAGCCCAAGCCTTGCTGTAGAACAACGGCCAGAGTTGTGCACTGTACTCCAGGTGTGGTTGTGACAGTGCTTTTTGAATATTCACTATTAGCTCCTGGATTCCCTGCTCATGTAAGAAACATAAGAACATAAGAAATAGGAATAGGAGTAGGCCAAAAGGTCCCTCGATCCTGCTCCACCATTCAATGTGATCATGGCCGATCCGATCATGGACTCAGGTCCACTTCCCTACCTGCTCCCCATAACCCCTTATCCCCTTATCGTTTAAGAAACTGTCTATTTCTGTCTTAAATTCATTCAATGCCCCAGCTTCCACAGCTCTCGAAGGCAACGAATTCCACAGATTCACAACCCTCTGAGAGAAGAAATTTCTCCTCATCTCAGTTTTAAATGGGCGGCCCCTTATTCTAAGATTATGCCCTCTGGTTATTGTCTCCCCCATCAGTGGAAACATCCTCTCTGCATCCACCTTGTCAAGCCCCCTCATAATCTTACAAATTTCGATAAAATCACCTCTCATTCTTCTGAATTCCAATGAGTAGAGGCCTAACCTACTCAACCTTACCTCATAAGTCAACCCTCTCATCTCCCGAATCAACTTAGTGAACCTTCTCTGAACTGCCTCCACAGCAAGTATACCCTTTTGTAAACATGGAAACCAAAACTCCACACAGTATTCCAGGTGTGGCCTCACCAATACCCTGTACAGCTATAACAAGACTTCTCTGCTTTTATACTCCATCCACTTTGCAATAAAGGCCAAGATTCCATTGGCCTTCCTGATCACTTGCTGTACCTGCATACTATCATTTTGTGTTTCATGCACAAGTACCCCTAGGTCCCTCTGTATTGCAGCACTTTGCAATCTTTCTCCATTTAAATAATAACTTGCTCTTTGATTTTTTTCTGCCAAAGTGCATGACCCTCACACTTTCCAATATTATACTCCATCTGCCAAATTCTTGCCCACTCACTTAGCCTGTCTATGTCCTCCTGCAGCCTCTTTATGTCCTCCTCACACATTACCCTTCCTCCCATCTTTGTATCATCAGCAAACTTGGCTACGTTGCACTCAGTTCCTTCTTCTAAGTCGTTAATATAGATTGTAAATAGTTGGGGTCCCAGCACTGATCCCCGCAGCAACCCACTCGTTACTGATTGCCAACCCGAGAATGACCCATTTATCCCAACTCTCTGTTTTCTGTTTGTCAGCCAATCCCTATCCATGCTAATATATTACCCCCAAATCCTCACCTCCTCTGGCTACCCATCTGGAAATTTTCCTGGCGTCAGACATTCTGCTGACTGTCTCATTCACCAGCATCCCCAGGTCCCTTTCCTGTGTTGTGTCAGGGTAGCTGAAAAACAGTTAACTGACATTCCCACAGCATGTTACCCTTCCCTCGCAGAAGGCCCATGTGCATTGTAATCAAGTTCCTTTCAAAATAAAGTACTACGCTCCCTCAAGACTACCTTACTCTGCCAAATAACTCGTAACCTTGTCCGTTTACCCAACAAGTACCATTGCTGAGATGGAACGCTGAAACACTAACGAGCACAGTCCCTCGCGTCTCCCGGTTTACATGTAAGACCCACAACACTCACTTGTGGACGTTAGCATCGTTCATTTTTCAATTCCCTCTGCTTTTTTGACACTAATGTGTCTAATTATTTTTTTAAAAAAGAACTCTTATCAGTGTCCACTTTTCGTTAGACAAACGAACCATCTGAGCATTACAGGAAAGATCCAAGACTTTAACCAGCCTTACCTTCACAATCAGAGCCGGATTGAGGGCCTGATGGGCCTGGGTCAAACTGATCCAAATGGCCCTATAGTTATGTTTCTTCATGTTCATTACATTATGTTTATGATTTTGATTCTGAACATAAAAACGTAGGCCAGTATGTTCAACAATGAAAGCATATATTCTGTATCAGGTAGCTATATATTCTGATTCTGGTAACATTGCTGTGTGTATAAGGGTTCTCATCCCTTCAGTTCGGCTTCCACCCCCACCCCTCCACCCCCCAGGGCCGAGCCATGAGTCCCTGTGTCCAGGCGAGGGAGCGATTCTGCTGGCCGACGCTCCAGCCCTTGAGCCCGGTGAGGAGATGTTTGGTGTTGGCATGGTACTTTGAAAACATAGAAACATAGAAACATAGAAAATAGGTGCAGGAGTAGGCCATTCGGCCCTTTGAGTCTGCACCACCATTCAATAAGATCATGGCTGATCATTCACCTCAATAACCCTTTCCTGCTTTCTCTCCATATCCCTTGATCCCTTTAGCCGTAAGGGCCATATCTAACTCTGTCTTGAATATATCCAATGAACTGGCATCATCAGCTCTCTGCGTTCGAGAATTCCACAGGTTAACAACTCTCTGTGTGAAGAAGTTTCTCCTCATCTCAGTCCTAAATGGCTTACCCTTTATCCTTAGACTGTGTCCCCTGGTTCTGGACTTCCCCAACATCGGGAACATTCTTTCTGCATCTAACCTGTCCAGTCCCGTCAGAATTTTATATGTTTCTATGAGATTCCCCTCTCATCCTTCTAAACTCTAGTGAATAAAGGCCCAGTTGATCCAGTCTCTCCTCATATGTCAGTCCTGCCATACCGGGAATCAGCCTGGTGAACCTTCGCTGCACTCCCTCAATAGCAAGAACGTCCTTCCTCAGATTAGGAGACCAAAACTGAATACAATATTCCAGGTGAGGCCTCACCAAGGCCCTGTACAACTGCAGCAAGTCCTCCCTGTTCCTATACTCAAAACCCCTAGCTATGAAGGCCAACATACCATTTGCCTTCTTCACTGCCTGCTGTATCTGCATGCCAACTTTCAATGACTGATGTACCATGACACCCAGGTCTCGTTGCACCTCTCCTTTTCCTAAATGCCGCGATTCAGATAATATTCGGCCTTCATGATTTTGCCCCCAAAGTGGATAAGCTCACATTTATCCACATTACACTGCATCTGCCATACATTTGCCCACTCAGCTAACCTGTCCAAGTCACCCTGCAGCCTCTTAGCGTCCTCCTCACAGCTCACACCGCCACCCAGTTTAGTGTCATCTGCAAACTTGGAGATATTACTTCATCCAAATCATTAATGTATATTGTAAATAGCTGGGGTCCCAGCACTGAGCCCTGCGGCACCCCACTAGTCACTGCCTGCCATTCTGAAAAGGACCCTTTTATCCCGACTCTCTGCTTCCTGTCTGCCAACCAGTTCTCTATCCACATCAGTACATTACCCCCAATACCATGTGCTTTAATTTTGCACATCAATCTCTTGTGTGGAACCTTGTCAAAAGTCTTTTGAAAGTCCAAATACACCACATCCACTGGTTCTCCCTTGTTCACTCTACTAGTTGCATCCTCAAAAAATTCCAGAACATAAGAACAGAAGAATTAGGAACATGAGTAGGCCATCTAGCCCCTCGAGCCTGCTCCGCCACTCAACAAGATCATGGCTGATCTGGCCGTGGACTCAGCTCCACTTACCCGCCCGCTCCCCATAACCCTTAATTCCCTTATTGGTTAAAAATCTATCTATCTGTGATTTGAATACATTCAATGAGCTAGCCTCAACTGCTTCCCTGGGCAGAGAATTCCACAGATTCACAACCCTCTGGGATAAGAAATTCCTTCTCAAATCGGTTTTAAATTGGCTCCCCAGTGTTTTGAGGCTGTGCCCCCTAGTTCTAGTCTCCCCAACCAGTGGAAACACCCTCTCCGCCTCTATCTTTACTATCCCTTTCATTATTTTAAATGTTTCTATAAGATCACCCCTCATCCTTCTGAACTCCAACGAGCAAAGATGCAGTCTACTCAATCTATCATCATAAGGTAACCCCCTCATCTCCGGAATCAGCCTAGTGAATCGTCTCTGTACCCCCTCCAAAGCTAGTATATCCTTCCTTAAGTAAGGTAAACAAAACTGCACGCAGTACTCCAGGTGCGGCCTCACCAATACCCTGTACAGTTGCAGCAGGACCTCCCTGCTTTTGTACTCCATCCCCCTCGCAATGAATGCCAACATTCCATTCGCCTTCCTGATTACCTGCTGCACCTGCAAACTAACTTTTTGGGATTCATGCACAAGGACCCCCAGGTCCCTCTGCACCGCAGCATGTTGTAATTTCTCCCCATTCAAATAATATTCCCTTTTACTGTTTTTTTTTCCAAGGTGGATGACCTCACATTTTCCAACATTGTATTCCATCTGCCAAACCTTAGTCCATTCGCTTAACTTATCTGAATCTCTTTGCAGCCTCTCCACAACCCGCTTTCCCACTAATCTTTGTGTCATCTGCAAATTTTGTTACACTACACTCTGTCCCCTCTTCCAGGTCATCTATGTATATTGTAAACAGTTGTGGTCCTAGCACCGATCCCTGTGGCACACCACTAACCACCAATTTCCAACCCGAAAAGGACCCATTTATCCTGACTCTCTGCTTTCTGTTAGCCAGCCAATTCTCGATCCATGCTAATACATTTCCTCTGACTCCACCTTTATCTTCTGCAGTAACCTTTTGTGTGGCACCTTATCGAATGCCTTTTGGAAATCTAAATACACCACATCCATCGGTACACCTCTAGCCACCATGCTCATTACATCCTCAAAGAGTTCCAGTAAATTAGTTAAACATGATTTCCCCTTCATGAATCCATGTTGACTCAGACCAATCCTGTCACTGCTTTCCAAATGCGCTGTTATTTCAACTTTAATAATTGAATCCAACATTTTCCCCACTACTGATGTCAGGCTAACCAGTCTATAATTACCCGTTTTCTCTCTCCCTTCTTTTTAAAAAAAGTGGTGTTACATTAGCTACACTCCAGTCCATAGGAACTGATCCAAAGTTGATAGACTGTTGGAAAATGATCACCAATGCATCCACTATTTCTAGAGCTACTTCCTTAAGTACTCTGGGATGCAGACTATTAGGCCCGTGGATTTATCTGCCTCCAATCCCATCAATTTCCCGAACACAATTTCCCACCTAATAAGGATATCCTTCAGTTCCTCCTTCTCACGAGACTGTCCGTCGCCTCGTACTTCTGGAAGGTTATTTGTATCTTCCTTCGTGAAGACAGAACCAAAGTATTTGTTCAACTGGTCTGCCATTTCTTTGTTCCCCATTATAAATTCACCTGAATCTGACTGCAAGGGACCTATATTTGTCTTCACTCATCTTTTTCTCTTTACATATCTATAGAAGCTTCTGCAGTCAATTTTTACGTTCCCAGCAAGCTTCCTCTGATACTCTATTTTCCCCCACCGAATTAAACCCTTTGTTCTCCTCTGCTGAATTCTAAATTTCTCCCAGTCCTCAGGTTTGCTGCTTTATCTGGCCAATTTATATGCCTCTTCTTTGGATTTAACACTATCCTTAATTTCCCTTGTTAACCACAGTTGAGCCACCTTCCCTGTTTTATTTTTACTCCAGACAGGGATGTACAAGTGTTGAAGTTCATCCATGTGATCTTTAAATGTTTGCCATTACCTATCCACTGTCAACCCTTTAAGTATCACTCGTCAGTCTTATTCTAGCCAATTCACGTCTCATACCATCAAAGTTACCTTTCCTTAAGTTCAGGATCCTAGTCTCTGAATTAACTGTGTCACTCTCCATCTTAATAAAGAATTCAACCATATTATGGTCACTCTTCCCCGAGGGACCTCGCACAACAAGATTGTTCATTCGTCCTTTCTCATTACACATCACCCAGTCTAGGATGGCCAGCCCTCCAGTTGGTTCCTCGACATATTGGTCCAGAAAACCATCCCTAATACACCATATTGCTATCAGTTTGGTTAGCCCAATCTATATGTAGATTAAAGTCGCCCATGATAACTGCTGTACCTTTAATGCACACATCCCTAATTTCTTGCAAACTCACAAATTAAAAAATTGCATTAGACTTCCATTTTCTCCCTTTTGATTTTGAAAAAATTAAGCTTCATGATGTATATTCTTTGTTTTCTTGACTCCCTCCAAAACTTCGTCTGAAAACAATGGCATCTTTCTGCGCCGATTTTTTAATGTGCGCTCGATTTTCTTAAGTTCCTCGAAGGTTTCTTGGGAGTGGTCAGATACGCCGTCCTAGGAGAAATGTAAGTTGGCCAAACTTGCTTAAATGTGAAAAACTGGCGCAGACAACAGGTTACGTCCCCATGACACAAAAAAATCCTAACCTAAAAAAATCGTAACCAACTGAGTTACACCGGCGCAGAAACTTTGGGGAAACTTGGATAATTTAATTTAGGCCAAAAAAACGGCGCAAATCACTGGGGAAAAGTGAACCCTGCAAAAATAGGTATGTACACGCTAGGCCAATAAACAATGGCCCTGAAATTCCGGTCTCCCCATGTCCGCACGAAGTTTGTACAGACCCGGGAAAGCATCGGAAAAGCTGGTTTTCGACGCATAATGTGCATGCGCTGAAAACCGGCTTTTCCGATATGTCAATTTTCTGGCTTGACAGATCCTCCGGAGATCAGGAGCGAGGACATTTGTAAGTGCAAATTTCCGATATTTACGCATGCAAATGTCCTCAAAAATCTTGAGCCTGAAAAAGCAGGCGCATCGCCTACTTTTACAGGCACAAGTGTTTTAAAAAACACAAAAACATATAAAAATAAAGTTATTAAAACATATGTTATCATTAAAAACCCTCCCCACAATGGTAAGTTTATTTAAAAAAACTTTTTAAAAAATCGGGAAAATATATATTTTTTTAAGACATTAATAACTTTAATTTAAATGAATGAAATGTATATTTTCTATAGTGCGTTTTGCGTGTTTGGGACTGTGTTTTGGATGTTTGGGGCTGTTTTTCAATCAATGGAATAGGAGTTTAAGACCTTTACCTGATTGGCTGCCCCGAGCCATGTGACTCCAGCTCCAGGCCTGCATGTCCCAATGTACATGTGCTGCGTCTGGCAGTCAGGAGAGGACTCAGCATCGGAAAGTCGAACGTGAGCAGCTCTAAAATGCCCGCGGGAAGGCCAAAACGGAATTTTAGGGCCAATATTTTCCTCGGGTTTTATTTTTCCTCTCTTATTGTCCATTCTATTCAGCCAATTTGGGAGGCTTTATATATTTTTACTTATATTTATTTTGGTGGGCCTATGTTCTCTGGTGGGCCTGGGGCTGCAGCCCCATCCGCCCTGTGGTTAATCCGGCCTTGTTCACAATCACAGATGTGTACCTAGGGACATTATTTCATTAAAAAAAGTATTTGATTGCTTTCTGAATTACAGACAAATCTGTTTAATTAAAGGGTGGGAGACTTTGAGATACAAGGGACCGCCGCAGAATATTCAGAGCACCAGGGCTACAGAAAATTTCAAATTAAGGAACAAGGTGAGTTACAATTCAAAGCTTTTATTCATTCTTAGCTGTGGATCAGGTGAAGACAGAGAGGCCCAGAGCTGCTGGGATTTTCACGGGTTTATTTTGTATTTTTGGTTGATGTTGCAATCTTAATTCAACTTCGATATGAATTTATGAATAACATATACCCAGACCACACCAGGTCGGTTCAGCAGCTGACGTATGAAAGTAGTGTGTTCAGAGAATCATAGTAATTTACGGCACAGAAGGAGGCCATTCAGCCCATCGTGCTTGTGCCAGCTGAAAATGAGCTACCCAGGCTAGTCCCACTTTCCAGCTGCTTCAATGCAAGGAGTATAGCAAATAAGACGGATGAGCTAAGAGCACAGGTAGATATTTGGGAGTGTGACATTATAGTCATTACAGAGACATGGCTGAACGAGGGGAAGGTTTGGCAGCTCAATATTCCTGGTTACAGGATTTTTAGACAAGACAGAGAGTGAGGTAAAAATGGCAGGGGGTTGGGGGGGCGCTCGCGGTATTAATTAAATAAACTATTACAGCGGTGAGGAGGGATGATATGTTAGAGGGATCATCAAATGAGGCCATATGGGTCGAATTGAAAAATAAAAAAGGGGCGATCATACTGCTGGGTGTGTATTACAGATCCCCAAGAGTGGGAGGGAGATGGAGGAGCAAATATGTCGGCAAATTGCTGTGAAGTCCAAAAACCATAGGATAGTAATAGTAGGGGATTTTATCTATCCTAATATTGATTGGGACAAATATAATGTGAAGGTTATAGAGGGTGCAGAATTCTTAAAACGCATTCAAGAAAACTTTTTTAGTCAGTATGTAACAAGCCCAACACAAGAAGGGGCGGTTTTGGGTTCAGTTTTGGGGAATGAAGCTGGGCAGGTTAAAGGGATATTGGTGGGAGAGCATTTGGGTGCCAGTGACCATAATTCAATCAGATTCAAATTAGTTAATAAGAACATAAGAATATAAGAAATAGGAACAGGAGTAGGCCATAAGGCCCCTCAAGCCTGCCCTGCCATTCAATAAGATCATCGCTGATCTGATCATGGACTCAGCTCCACTTCCCCGACCACTCCCGATAACCCCTTATTCCCTTATCGTTTAAGAAACTGTCTATTTCTGTCTTATATTTATTCAATGTCCCAGCTTCCACACCTCTCTGAAGCAGCGAATTCCACATATTTACAACCCTCTGAGAGAAGACATTTCTCCTCATCTCAGTTTTAAATGGGCGGCCCCTTATTCGAAGATTATGCCCTCTAGTTATAGTGTCCCCCATCAGTGGAAACATCCTCTCTGCATTCACCTTGTCAAGCCCCCTCATAATCTTAAACGTTTCGATAAGATCACCTCTCATTCTTCTGAATTCCAATGTGTAGAGGCCCAACCTACTCAACCTTTCCTCATAAGTCAACTCCCTCATCCCCGGAATCAACCTAGTGAACCTTCTCTGAACTCCCTCCAAAGCAAGTATATCCTCTTATAAATATGGAAACCAAAATTGCATGCAGTATTCCAGGTGTGGCCTCACCAATACCTTATATAGCTGTAGCAAGACTTCCTTGCTTTTATACTCCATCCCCTTTGCTATAAAGGCCATGATACCATTGGCCTTCCTGATCACTTGCTGTACCTGCATATATCCTTTTGTGTTTCATGCACAAGTACCCCCAGGTCCCGCTGTATTGCAGCCTAAGTGCATGACCTCACACTTTCCAACATTACACTCCATCTGCCAAATTTCTGCCCACTCACTCAGCCTGTCTATGTCATTTTGCATATTTCTTGTGTCCTCCTCACACATTGCTTTTCCTCCCATCTTTGTATCATCAACAAACATGGGTACGTTATACTTGGTCCCTTCCTCCAAGTCGGTAATATAGATTGTAAATAGTTGGGGTCCCAGCACTGATCCCTGTGGCACCCCACTAGTTACTGGTTGCCAACCAGAGAATGAACCATTTATCCTGACTCTTTGTTCTCTGTTCGTTAGACAATCTTGTATCCATGCTAATATATTACCCCCAACCCTGTGAACTTTTATCTTGTGCAGTAAACTTTTATGTGGCACCGTGTCAAGTGCCTTCAGGAAGTCCAAATACACCACATCCAATGGTTCCCCTTTATCCACCCTGTTCGTTACATCCTCAAAGAACTCCAGCAAATTTGTCAAACATGACTTCCCCTTCATAAATCCATGCTGACTCTGCCTGACCGAATTTTGCTTTTCCAAATCTCTTGCTACTGCTTCTTTAATAACCACAGATGTTAGGCTAACTGGTCTATAGAAACATAGAGACATAGAAACATGGAAAATAGGTGCAGGAGTAGGCCATTTGACCCTTCGAGCCTGCACCGCCATTCAATAAGATCATGGCTGATCATTCCCTCAGTACCACTTTCCTGCTTTCTCTCCATACCCCTTGATCGGGGGATCAAGGGTTATGGCGAGAAAGCAGGAATGGGGTACTGAAGTTTCATGTTCAGCCATGAACTCATTGAATGGCGGTGCAGGCTAGAAGGGCTGAATGGCCTGCTCCTGCACCTATTTTCTATGTTTCTATGTTTCTATGATCCCCTTAGCCGTAAGCGCCATATCTAACTCCCTCTTGAATATATCCAATGATCTTGCATCAACAAATCTCTGCAGCAGGGAAATCCAGAGGTTAACAACTCTCTGAGTGAAGAAGTTTCTCCTCATCTCAGTCCTAAATGGCCTACCCTTTATCCTTAGACTGTGTCCCCTGGTTCTGGACTTCGCCAACATCGGGAACATTCTACCCACATCTAACCTGTCCCGTCCCGTCAGAATCTTATATGTTTCTATGTGATCCCCTCTCATCCTTCTAAACTCCAATGTATAAAGGCCCAGTTGATCCAGTCTCTCCTCATATGTCAGTCCAGCCATCCCGGGTATCAGTCTGGTGAACCTTCGCTGCACTCCCTCAAGAGCAAGAACGTCCTTCCTCAGATTAGGAGACAAAAACTGAACACAATATTCCAGGTGAGGCCTCACCAAGGCCCTGTACAACTGCAGTAAGACCTCCCTGCTCCTATACTCAAATCCCCTAGCTGTGAAGGCCAACATACCATTTGCCTTCTTCACCTCCTGCTGTACCTGTATGCCAACTTTCAATGACTGATGAACCATGACACCCAGGTCTCGTTGCACATCCCCTTTTCCTAATCTGCCGCCATTCGGATAATATTCTGTCTTCGCCCCCAAAGTGGATAAGCTCACATTTATCCACATTATACTGCATCTGCCATGCATTTGCCCACTCACCTAACCTGTCCAAGTCACCCTGAAGCCTCTTAGCATCCCCCTCACAGCTCACACTGCCACCCAGCTTAGTGGCATCTGCGAACTTGGAGATATCATACTCAATTCCTTCATCTAAATCATTGATGCATATTGTAAAGAGCTGGGGTCCCAGCACTGAGCCCTGCGGCACTCCAGTAGTCACTGCCTGTCATTCTGAAAAGGACCCGTTTATCCCGACTCTCTGCTTCCTGTCTGCCAACCAGTTCTCTATCCACGTCAGTATATTACCCCCAATACCATGTGCTTTGATTTTGCACACCAATCTCTTGTGTGGGACCTTGTCAAAAGTCTTTTGAAAGTCCAAATACACCAAATACACTGGTTCTCCCTTGTCCACTCCAGTAGTTACATCCTCAAAAAATTCCAGAAGATTTGTCAAACATGATTTCCCTTTCATAAATCCATTGCTTTCCAAATGTGCTGCTATTTCATCCTAAATAATTGATTCCAACATTTTCCCCACTACTGATGTCAGGCTAACTGGTCTATAATGACCTGTTTTCTCTCTCCCTCCCTTTTTAAAAAGTGGTGTTACATTAGCTACCCTCCAGTCCATAGGAACTGATCCAGAGTCGATAGACTGTTGGAAAATGATCATCAATGCATCCACTATTTCTATGGCCACTTCCTTAAGTACTCTGGGATGGAGACTATCAGGCCCCGGGGATTTATCGGCCTTCAATCCCATCAATTTTCCTAACACAATTTTCCTAGCACCCATGATAACTGCTGTACTTTTATTGCATGCATCCCTAATTTCTTATTTGATGCTTTCCCCAACCTTACTACTACTGTTTGGTGGTCTGGGCACAACTCCCAGTAGCGTTTTCTGCCCCTTGGTATTCCGTAGCTCCATCCATACCGATTCCACATCATCCAAGCTAAAGTCCTTTCTTACTATTGCATTAATTTCCTCTTTAACCAGCAATGCCACCCCGCCTCCTTTTCCTTTCTGTCTATCATTCCTAAATGTTGAATACCCCTCGATGTTGAGTTCTCAGCCTTGGTCACCCTGGAGCCATGTCTCCGTGATGCCAATTACATCATACCCGTTAACTGCTATCTGCGCAGTTAATTCGTCCACCTTATTCCGAATACTCCTCGCATTGAGGCACAGAGCCTTCCGGCTTGTCTTTCTAACACAATTTGCCCCTTTAGAATTTTGCTGTAATGTGTCCCTTTTTGCTTTTTGCCTTCGGTTTCTCTGCCCTCCACTTTTACTTTTCTTCTTTCTATCTTTTGCTTCTGCCCCCATTCTACTTCCCTCTGTCTCCCTGCATAGGCTCCCATCCCCCTGCCATATTAGTTTAACTCCTCCCCAACAGCACTAGCAAACACTCCCCCTGGGACATTGGTTCCAGTCCTGCCCAGGTGCAGACCGTCCGGTTTGGACTGGTCCCACCTCCCCCAGAACTGGTTCCAGTGTCCTAGGAATTTGAATCCCTCCCTTCTGCACCACTCCTTAAGCCACGGAGATTCCACGTATCCTGCGATTGCTACTCTGACTAGCACATGGCACTGGTAGCAATCCTGAGATTACTACTTTTGAGGTCCTACTTTTTAATTTCGCTCCTAGCTCCCTAAATTCATCTTGTACAACCTCATCCCATTTTTTACCTATATCGTTGATACCTATATGCACCACAACAACTGGCTGTTCACCCTCCCTTTTCAGAATGCCCTGCACCTGCTCCGAGACATCCTTGACCCTTGCACCAGGGAGGCAACATACCATCCTGGAGTCTTGGTTGCGGCCGCGGAAACGGCTATCTATTCCCCTTACAATCGAATCCCCTATCAGTATAGCTCTCCCACTCTTTTTCCTGCCCTCCTGTGCAGCAGAGCCACATACAGTGCCATGAACATGGCTGCTGCTGTCGTCCCCTGATGAGTCATCCCCCTCAACAGACCCAAGGTGGTGTATCTATTTTGCAGGGGGGTAACCGCAGGGGACCCCTGCACTACCTTCCTTGCACTGCTCTTCCTGTTGGTCACCCATTCCCTATCTGGCTGTGTACCCTTTACCTGCGGTAAGACCAACTCACTAAACCTGCTATTCACGTCATTCTCAGCATCGTGGATGCTTCAGAGTAAATCCACCCGCAGCTCCAGTGCCACAATGCGGTCCATCAGGAGCTGCAGGCGGATGCACTTCCCTCACACTTAGTCGTCAGGGACACTGGAAGCGTCCCTGACTTCCCACATATTATAGGAGGTGAATAACACGTGTCCAAGCTCTGCTGCCATGACTTAATCCTTAGATAAACTTAATTTGGCAACAACAATGCTAAAAGGTTACTTACTGATAAAGAAAAGAAACAGAAAAACTATTTACCAATCACCAGCTAATCACTTACTCCCTTGGCCCCTTCCTGCTTTTTGTCTGCCTCCTTTTTTAAATAGGGGTGTTACATTTACAGTTTTCCAATCTGCTGGGATCTCCCCAGAATCCAGGGAATTTGGGTAAATTACAACCAATGCATCCACCATCCCTGTCACTACTTCTCTTAAGACCCTAGGATGCAAGCCATCAGGTCCAGGGGATTTATTTGTTTTAGTCCCATTATCTTACTGAGTACAACCTCCTTAGTGATTGTGATTGTCTTAAGTTCCTCCCCCCTCTATAGTCCCTAGACTATCCACTGTCGGAATGTTGTTAGCATTCTATAACTTGGAATATAGTTATGGATAAGGACAAGGATAGGCCTGGAATAAATGTCCCAAATTGGGGAAAAGCTAACTTTGCAAAGTTGAGGAGTGATTTGGCCACAGTGGACTGGAAACAGTTACTTGTGGATAAATCAGTGTCGGAATGGTGGGAGGCATTCAAGGTGGAGATCTGGAAGGCTCAGGCCAAACATGTGCCCTTAAAGAAAAAGACTGGGAAAAATAATTCTAGAGCCCCTTGGAGGTCTCGGAACTTACAGGGGAGGATAAAGAAAAAAAGGGAAGCTTATGTCAGATACCGACGGCTGAATACTATAGAATCTTTGGAGGAATATAGAAAGTTAAGATGTAAAATTAAAAAGGATATTAGGAATGCTAAGAGAGAGCATGAAAAATTCTTGGCTAGTAAAATTAAGGAAAACCCAAAGATGTTTTATAAATATATTAAGATCAAGAGGGTAACTAAAGAAAGGGTAGGGCCTATTAGAGACCATGAAGGTAATCTTTGTGTGGAGGCGGAAGATGTTGGTAGAGTTCTTAATGAATACTTTGCATCTGTTTTCACAAAGGAAAGTGGCAATGCAGATACTGCTATCGAGGAGGTGTTTCAAATTCTGGATGAAATAAATATAGTGAGAGAGGAGATATTAAGGGGTTTAACAGCCTTGAAATAGATGAGTCCCAGACCCGGATGAAAAGCATCTCAGCTGTTGAGCAAAGTAAAAGAGGAAATAGCAGACCTTGACCATAATTTTCCAGTCCTCTTTGGATCTGGGCATGGTGCCGGAGGATTGGAGGACTGCTAATGTAGTACCCTTATTTAAGAAGGGAGAAAGGGATAGGCCGAGTAATTGCAGACCAGTCAGCCTAACCTCAGTGGTGGGGAAATTTTTGGAAAAAATTCTGAAAGACAAGATAAATCTACATTTGGAAAGGCAAGGATTAATTAGGGACAGTCAGCACGGATTTGTTAACGGAAGATCGTGTCTGACTAACCTGATTGAATTTTTTGAGGAGGTAACCAAGAGGGTCAATGAGGGTAGTGCATACGATGTAGTGTATATGGACTTTAGCAAGGCTTTTGATAAGGTCTCACATGGTAGACTGGTCACAAAGGTTAAAGTCCATGGGATCCAGGGCAAAGTGGCTCGTTGGATCCAAAATTGGCTTAGAAGTAGAAAGCCAAGGGTAATGATTGATGGATGTTTTTGTGACTGGAAGGATGTTTCCAGTGATGTTCCGCAGGGCTTAGTACTGGGTCCCTTGCTTTTAGTGGTATATATCAATGATTTAGATTTGAATATAGGGAGTATGATTGAGAAGTTTGCAGACGACACTAAAATTGGCTGTGTGGTTGATAATGAAGAGGAAAGTCATGGACTGCAGGAGGATATCAATCTACTGGTCAGGTGGGCAGAGCAGTGAAAAATGGAATTTAATTCGGAGAAGTCTGAGGTGATGCACTTTGGGAGGGCTAATAAGGAAAGGGTATACACATTAAGTGGTAGGCCACTTAATAGTGTCGATGAACAAAAGGACCTTGGAATGCTTGTCCACAGATCCCTGAGGTAGCAGGCCAGGTGGATAAGGTGGTTAAGAAGGCATATGGAATGTTTGCCTTTTTGGCCGAGGCATAGAATACAAGAGCAGGAGGTTATGTTAAATTGTATAATACTCTGGTTAGGCCACAGCTGGAATACTGCGTACAGTTCTGGTCGCCGTATTATAGGAAGGATGTGATTGTACTAGAGAAGTTGCAGAGGTTATTTATTAGGATGCTGCCTGGAATGGAGAATCTTAGCTATGAGGACAGATTGGATAGGCTAGGTTTGTTCTCATTGGAACAGAGGAGGTTGAGAGGAGACCTCATTGAGGTGATCTCATTTGAGGGGCCTGGATATAGTGGATAGCAAGAGTCTATTTTCATTGGTGGAGGGGTCAATTATGAGGGGGCGTAGTTTTAAGGTGGTCGGTGGAAAGTTCACAGGAGATTTGGGTGGGGGGGAGCTTCTTCACGCAGAGGGTTGTGGGGGTCTGGAACTCACTGCCTGGAAGAGTGGTGGATGCAGAAACCCTCACCACTTTTAAAAGGTGCTTGGATGGGCACTTAAAGTGCCATAACTGCAGCCTTACGGACCTCGAGCTGGTAATTGGGTTAGACTAGATAACTTCTTGTTGGCCGGCGCAGATACAATGGTAAGTACTGCAGGGAATAGAATACGACCAGGGTGATCTCCTGGACTAGTTTCGATCGCCTGGATGGGTTGTAGAGGAATTATCCCAGTTTTTTTTCCCCCCAATTGGTCTGGGTTTTTATCTGGTTTTTGCCTCTGCCAGGAGATCACATGTCTCGGGTTGGGGTGGAGTGTAGAATGTTTCAGTGTAAGGGGAGTCGCAGTTGTGTGAGGCGGACTTATTGGGCCGGGTGCTCTTTACCTTTCCGCCATTGTGCATAGGTTTATATGTAACCTCCAGGGCTGCTGATCAAGGGCCGAGCGGCTCTTTGTCGGCCGACGGGACACGACGGGCCGAAATGGCCTCCTTCTGCGCTGTAAATTTCTATGTTTCTATGATTTCTGTTTCTAAAGCCAAAGATAGACAGGTTCCAATAATGATTCCGATATGCTGGCCATGGAAGAATGGAAACATCTGCCTCACTTGATGATGGGCCAGTTTTGCTCCAGAAAGCAGGCAACACAAAAAAGCCTCAATTATGCTTCAGCGGACAATCTCCTTTGAATGACCACCTACATCCAATTAATCTATCTGCCATCTATCTATCTCGTTGTGGCCAAGCAGCTCTGCATTTCTGCGACTCATGAGCTGCATCATATGAATACATTCAGTTGCCTGAAGCTGGTGGGATATAAAGGAGGCAAATTCAAGTTTGGAATTGGAAGAATTTGAAGAAGGCTCCCGCCCGCCCAAGTGCCGCCCAAAGGACCGCCGATGGCCGTCGAGGTGCGTGACGGTACTTTGGGAGGGGTTTTCATCAAAAAGGTCCCTCGAAGGTCAGCGGGCGGCAAATGAGGGACTTACGCTGCTAATCTGGGCGGCAGCGGGCGGGAGCTCTCATTCTCGGCGGCAGAGGCGCTTGCCGCCCAAGTGCCGCCGAGGATGGAGTCGGGCCCAGGGAGGGTCGAAGACCTGCAAAGAAAAAGCATCGGAGACAAAAAAAGAAAACCATCGGAACACCTTCGGGGGAACCCCAATCGGGTGAGTCGCTGTGAAAAAAAGCTTTGAAAAAATGTTGACCAACCTTTTTTTTAAGATCTTCACACTCATCGTCGGGGACAGACCAGCCTCCTCGCAGCAGTCCAGCCCCTGTTCTGGTGCCGATTCCCGCCCGCACCAATGTGGCATCTCGGCGGGCGGGAGTCCACTTACGCCACTCGGCCGTCCGGTGACGTCAGCGGGCGGTCCCCGGCAGCTCTGCCCGCCCGCCCGCTCCAGACTAAATCGAAAGTGGCACTGGGCGGAACCCGAGGAGGAATGTCGGCGGCGGTGGGCGGCAGTGGGCGGTGAGACCATCAAATTCGGGCCCCTGGACCCTGCGCCACTACGGATGCCTGTCCCGCCAACAGAGGCATAAGGGAACATCTTGAGTGCAATCATAGAATCATAGAATAGAACAGCGCAGAAGGAGTCCATTTGGCCCATCGAATCTGCGCCAGCTCTATCGAAGAGCAATTAAGTTAGTCCCACTCCCCCACTCTTTCCCCATGTCCCTGCAATTTTTTTCTCCTTCAAGTACTTATCAAATTGCCTGTTGAAAGTATTGAGTCTGCCACCACCACCCTTTCAAGCAGTGCATTCCAGATACTAATCACTCGCGGCGTAAAATAGTTCTTCCTCACATTGTCTCTGGTTCTTCTGCCAATCGTCTTAAATCTGTGTCCTTTGATTATCGATCCTTCAGCCGTTGGAAACAGTTTCTCTCTATCGACTCGATCGAAACCCTTCATGACTTTAAGCATCTCTATCAAATCTGCTCTTAAACTTCTCTGCTTTAAGGAGAACAGCTTCTGCAGTCTATCCACATAAAACTGCAATCCTTCATCTCTGGAACATTCTTGTAAATCTCTTCTGCATCTTCTCTAAGGCTTTCACATCCTTCTTAAAGTGCGGCGCCCAGAATTGGCCATAGTACTCCCATTGGGTCCGAAGTCTGTGATTCTTCATTGCTTGACATTAGCGGGTTTCATGATAAGTTGTCCACTGTTTAGAGGGGCCCACCCATGCTGCGAATCTTGGTAAACTTCAACGGTAAAGTTCTCTGTTTTCATCAATCAATAAAATAAAACTTTTCTTCCTGTCTTATAATGTAGCTCCCAAAAAAAGAAAGAAAAGGAATGACACAGTAGTTCTACCTTATACGATTAACCTGACGAAGACAAAGCGCTTCTTTATACCGGGAGCTCCTTTTCGGATTGTGGTATGTATGGATTCACAATGAAGTTGTTGGGTGTAAAATTGGACAGGTGTAGGGACGCAATACAGGCAAATGTGCTGGTTTTTTTAATCCGTTCCTGGGATGTGGGCATCGCTGGCAAGGCCAGCATTTATTGCCCATCCCTAATTGCCCTTGAGAAGATGGTGGTGAGCCGCCTTCTTGAACCACTGCAGTCCGTGTGGTGAAGGTTCTCCCACAGTGCTGGTAGAGAAGGAGTTCCAGGATTTTGACCCAGCAATGATGAAAGGATGGCCGATATATTTCCAAGTCAGGATGGTGTGTAACTTGGAGGGGAACTTACAGGCAGTGGTGTTCCCATGCGCCTGCTGCCCTTGTCCTTCTAGCTGGTAGAGGTCGTGGGTTTGGGAGGTGCTGCTGAAGAAGCCTTGGCAAGTTGCTGCAGTGCATCTTGTAGATGGTACACACTGCAGCCATGGTGCACTGGTGGTGGAGGGAGTGAATGTTGAAGGTGAGGGATGGGGTGCCGATCAAGCGGGCTGCTTTGTCCTGGATGGTGTCGAGCTTCTTGAGTGTTGTTAGAGCTGCACTCATCCAGGCAAGTGGAGAGTATTCCATCACACTCCTGACTTGTGCCTTGTAGATGGTGGAAAGGTTTTGGGGAGTCAGGAGGTGAGACACTCGCCGCAGAATACCCAGCCTCTGATGTGTATTTATGTGGCTGGTCCAGTTAAGTTTCTGGTCAATGGAGACACCCATGATGTTGATGGTGGGGGATTCGGCGATGGTAATGTCGTTGAATGTCAAAGGGCGGTGGTTAGACTCTCGCTTGTTGGAGATTGTCATTGCCTGGCACTTGTGTGGCACGAATGTTATGTGCCACTTATCAGCAGAAGCCTGAATGTCATCCCCATCTTGCTGCATGCGGGCATGGACTACTCCATTATCTGAGGACTTCAATCGAACTGTATATCTGCCAATTTTGCATCCCGAGCCAAGTTGAATTTCACATCCATTGTATTCGTGTCTGTGTGTTTGTGCTTCTTTGTGTGAGAAAGAGAGATAGAGATAGAAAGACAGCGCATGGGTAAAAGAGGCACCAGAACCATTTAAATTGAATAAGATAGGCTAAAAGAGTTGGGACTCTATACCTTAGAGCAGCGTAGACTTAGCGGGGATCTGATTGAGGTTTATATGATAATGAAGGGAATAGACGGTGTACCAGCTGACAGTTTGTTTCAATCGCACAGGTTAGGCAGGACCAGGGGTCACAAATTTAAGTTGTACAGGGCTAGATTTAGGTTGGACGTCAGGAGGTGGTTCGGTTCCCAGAGAATGGTCGTCCTCTGGAACAGGCTCGTGTGGTAGATGATGATTCGCTGAATTCCTTCAAGCGAGAGCTGGACCTGTGCCTGGCTGGCTGCGGCAGAAATCGCCTCTTCCAGAAGGTAGGTACTCAAGACCAGAGTGACCTCCTGGACTAGTTTCGATCACCTCGCTGGGTCGGAGAGGAATTTCCCAGATTTTATTTCTCCCAAATTGACCTGGGTTTTTTATCTGTTTTATTTGCCTCGCCCAGTCGATCACATGGTTTCGGGTGGGGTGGAGTGTATATGTTGTGATTACACAAGGTATCGCAATTGTGTGGGACAGGCTCGATGGACTCGGTGGTCCGTCATTGTTCGTATGCTCGTAATAGATGGTTTCTGCGAAACCAGACCCTCCTCTATATTCATCGCCGACTAGTCCATCAATAGGCCATTTGTCTAAAAGGAGAAGACAGATGTGCCTCAGTGCGATCGGCTCACCGTGGCTGTGATCTGCTTTGCACCTGAAGTGTGCGCAGAACATCATGGTTTTGGCAACGATCAGACAACTCAGATAACCAGCCGTAGGGTCTCTCCTTGTGAGACTGTGTTCAGTGCAACCTGTCATGTATGTAACCACAATGTAACACCACTGTATTACTGTATACACTCAACCCAGATGCACACCTTGACCACAAGGGGTGAACTTGTGGGAGACACTCCTTACCTGATCACACAGGTATAAAAAGGGATGTCCCACGCAGGGTCATCGCTTTTGGAGTCCTGCGAATAAAGAGAAGGTCACAGAGTGACCTTGTCCCCAGAATGTGCCTCGTGTGGTTTCATATTGTAGAATAAGAACTTTACACAACCTGCATGTGCGTTCCAAAATATTGCATCGGTTCCGAGAATACCTTTTAACATTTATGTGTCGCAGTGGAACCTAGGCTCACAATAAAATGTCACCCTGTCAATTCTCTGGGATACAAACTAACAGCGTGACTGCCGCCAATGAACCGGAGCTGATGCCACGGACCGGATGATGCACTCAAGCGCTCTGCACATGAATCTGGAAATCTCGATGGTGTTTCTGTTTTTTTTTGACGCAGAGCCTGACAGACCCCGAGGCCCACTCTGTGATCCGGACATTTCCCCCTCAGGCCTGCTCCGTGATCCCGGCATTTTCCCCCTCAGGCCTGCTCCGTGATCCGGACATTTTCCCTCAGGCCTGTTCCGTGTTCCCAGCATTTCCCCCTCAGGCCTGCTCCGTGATCCTGACATTTCCCCCTCAGGCCTGCTCCGTGATCCAGACATTTTCCCTCAGGCCTGCTCCGTGATCCGGACATTTCCCCCTCAGGCCTGCTCCGTGATCCGGACATTTTCCCCCTCAGGCCTGCTCCGTGATCCGGACATTTCCCCTCAGGCCTGCACCATGATCCAGACATTTCAGGCCCGCTCTGCGTTCCCGACATTTTTCCCCAGGCCCCGTGATTCCTGAAGCGAACAACCCAAAAAAACATTACAGGCTGCCGTGTGCAGCGACTTCTGGTTTGTGGGTAGCAGTCACGTCCATAAAATAAAGAGCAAAGTTCACCTCATTGCTTTGTATGCAACCTGAATATGGAGGCTGCAGTGCACACAAAGTGAGCGTGACTCCTCCTGTCGATGCCCCGACAATAAGTGGTACAAGCGAATATTTGCAAGCTGAGTACGTCAATCCTCTTGATATTATTGAACTTAGAATAATCAAAAGTACAGCATAACAGGAAGGCAATTAGCCCATCGAACCTAACTTGGTGCTAGCGCTTCAGCTAGAGCACTCAACTCCAACTCCATTTTCCTGCTCCTAGGAATATTCCTCATTTATTCCCCTGGAAGACGCCATTAACTCTTTCAGCTACATCCAACCAAACAACTTTGGCAGGAGGGTAAGCTTATCCTCCAGAGAGGGCCAAGCTCTTTCGATGAGCCCCCTGAAGACAGAGACCGAATGTTTCCAGAGTAAATGCAGGAGATGCCCCGACTGTGAATATTATCACCGGTCCGCTTTTATCGACACCAACACCTTGGCTGCCCGTGCTTGCAAACATCGCACCATTACACCCATGCAGCGAATATGCAGTCCCCAGAGAATACAACCGCTGCACCAGCAAAGACATGCCGATCCAGGCTGACTTGAATAACCTACCGCCAACCCGTCTCAAATCTAGAAGGCCATTTTGGACCGTTGCCAAAGCCCTTCAGCGATCCCCCCCTCAGCCTTGATGACCGATGGCGAAATGCTTGGAAGGACTGCGAGAGACGGAATAGAGTCCTTAAACCCTAGAGTGCAACCTGAAGGATCAAACCTTCCTCGCAAACAGTGGACAATAACAACAACAACTTTTATTTATATCACGCCTTTAACACTGTGAAACGTCCCAACGCGTTTCACAGCAGTGTTATAAGACAAAATAAATAAATTTGACACCGAGCCACTCAAGAAGAAATTACGGCAGACCGACCAAAAGCTGGGTCAAAGAGGTAGGTTTTAAGGAGCGTCTTGAAGGAGGAAAGAGAGGTAGAGAGGCAGAGAGGTTTAGGGAGGGAGGTCCAGAGTTGGGGCCTGGCAACAGAAGGCACGGCCACCGATGGTTGAGCGATTATAATCAGGGATGCTCAAAAGGGCAGAATTAGAGGAGTGCAGACATCTCGGGGGGGGTTGTGGGGCTGGAGGAGATTACAGAGATAGGGAGGGGCGAGGCCATGGAGGGATTTGTAACCAAGGATGAGAATTTTGAAATCGAGGTGTTGATTAACCGGGAGTCAATGTAGGTCAGCGAGCACAAGGCAACCATCAACTGCCTCAGAACCAGTCATGGTAGCTGCTGCCACCTTCTCCATAGAGTAAGTTTTAATTTAAATGGAGAAAGATTGCAAAGTGCTGCAGGACAGCGGGACCTGGGGGTACTTGTGCATGAAACACAAACGGATAGGACGCAGGTACAGCAAGTGATCAGGAAGGCCAATAGTATCTTGCCGTTTATTGCAAAGGGGATGGAGTATAAAAGCAGGGAAGTCTTGCTACAGCTATATAAGGTATTGGTGAGGCCACACCTGGAATACTGCATGCAGTTTTGGCTTCCATATTTAAGAAAGGATATACTTGCTATGGAGGCAGTTCAGAGAAGGTTCACTAGGTTGATTCCGGGGATGAGGGGATTGACTTATGAGGAAAGATTGAGTAGGTTGGGCTTCTACTCATTGGAATTCAGAAGAATAAGAGGTGATCTTATCGAAACGTATAACAAGGTGGATGCAGAGAGGATGTTTCCACTGATGGGGGCGACTCGAATTAAAGGGCATGATCTTAGGATAAGAGGCCGCCCATTTAAAACTGAGATGAGGAGAAATTTCTTCTCTCAGAGGGTTGTAAATCTGTGGAATCCGCTGCCTCAGAGAGCTGTGGAAGCTGGGACATTGAATAAATTTAAGCAGAAATAGACAGTTTCTTAAACGATAAGGGGATAAGGGATTATGGGGAGCGGGCAGGGAGTGGAGCTGAGTCTATGATCAGATCAGCCATGATCTTATTGAATGGCGGAGCAGGCTCGAGGGGCCGTATGGCCTACTCCTGTCCCTATTTCTTATGCAATCTTATGTAGGTGGAAGATTAAAGCATCCCCATCATATGACTGTGGCGCTCCTAATCAGACCCAGGAGAATAACATCAAGCACTGCCCTCAGAGGGAAATTCGCCAGCAACCTAGAAGTATCCACGCTGTTACACCGGAAGCTTTGGCCTGGATATCCGATTTAGATATTGACATTTGACTTGCTTTGCTACAACCATATGAAAGAAGAAGATTGTCCTCAATTCCATGTTTGCACCATTTCCGCCGATACGAGTCTCTGGCCGATTATTGGCAGCAGTTCGGAGCAGTGTTTCTCCAGATCATTTCCTGCAGCGGTGACGGTGAACTTGAAAATCTTCCAGAGCCATTGCCCCCGGGCTAATTTCTCCCCTCCAACCAATCCCTCTGCTTCTCCGCCTTCCCGCGACAGTTCACTGTATGCCCTGCCAGGCCGCCTCCTTCTATGTGTGGGACGGATTGGCTGTGCAGAAACTTGGCGAGGCGTTGCTATCGGCAACGGTCAGATTTTGCAGCAAGTAATCTTTTTAGGGAAAGTGATAGCTACATCATTGAAGTTGCAGAACGGCTGGAAAAGTTTCACATTGGTTTTTGAAGTCTTTCCAGATACATGCGGTTTAGAAATTCCGCTTGCGTGTCAGCGCAGACCAGGAGCTATTGGCTCGGCCGCCCGTTATACGCAGCGTCTGATATGGATCAGCGACAACAACAACTTGAATTTCTATAGCAACTTTAACATAGTAAAACACCCCAAGGCGCTTCACAGGATTGTTATGAGACGGGAATTTGACACTGAGCCACATAAGGAGAAATTAGGGCAGGTGGCCAAAAGCTTGGTCAGAGAGGTAGGTTTTAAGTAGAGTCTTAAACCGGAAAGAGAGGTAGAGAGGTGGCAAGGCAACAAAGGCATGCATGATGGTTTCAGCAGCGGATGAATTGAGACAAGGGCAGAGACGGGCGATGTTACCGAGTTGGAAATAGGCAGTCTTAGTTATAAGAACATAAACAAGAATAAAAGAAATAGAAGCAGGAGTAGGCCACCTGGACCCTTGAGCCTGCTCCGCCATTCAATAAGATCATGGCTGATCTGATCATGGATTCAGCTCCACTTCCCCGTCCGCTCCCCATAACCCTTGACTCGCTTATCGCTCAAAAATCTGTCTATCTCCGCCTTAAATTTATTCAATGACCCAGCCTCCACATTGCTCTGGGGCAGAGAATTCCTTAGATTGACAACCCTCTGAGAGAAGAAATTTCTCCTCATCTCAGTTTTAACTAGGCAGCCCCTTATTCTAAGACCATGTCCCCTAGTTTTATTTTCCCCTCTGAGTGGAAACATCCTCTCTGCATCCACCTTGTCAAGCCCCCTCATTATCTTATAAGCTTCAATAAGATCACCTCTCATTCTTCTGAACTCCAAGGTGTGTAGACCCAACCTACTCAACCTATCCTCATAAGTCAGCCTCCTTGTTATATATGTGGACTTGTATTTACTCTGTACAGCCACCAGAGGGCTCATTCCCCGGAGTCCCAAGGGATCCCATAAACCCTTAGGAGCGCAAGTATTCAAGAAGGCTTCACAGGTTGGAGTGGCACTCTGGAGACCTGCAATAAAAGATGAAGGTCACACTTTATTTTGAGCTGACAGTGTTCAGTCTGACTCTTTCTCCACACACTACAACTGGCGACGAGATACAGATAGCGAACCCAAAGATGCAGAGAATAGTGGGCGTCCTGGAGAAATTTTCGGAGAGAGATGATTGGGAAACTTTTGTGGAGCGACTCAACCAATACTTCGTGGCCAACAAGCTAGATGGGGAAGAGAGCACTGCCAAACGAAGGGCGATCCTCCTCACCATCTGTGGGGCACCAACATATGGCCTCATGAAGAATCTGCTCACTCCAGCGAAACCCACGGAGAAATTGTATGATGATTTGTGCACACTGGTCTGAGAGCATTTGAACCTGAAGGAAAACGTTCTGATGGCGAGGTACCGGTTCTACACCTACAAAAGGGCTGAAGACCAGGAAGTGGCGAGTTATGTTGCAGAGCTAAGACGCCTTGCAGGACATTGCGAATTTGAAGGACATTTGGAGCACATGCTCAGAGACTTTTTCGTACTTGGCATTGGCCACGAAACCATACTTCGTAAACTTTTGACTGTAGAGACCCCAACCTTGAGTAAGGCCATAGCGGTAGCCCAGGCATTCATTTCCACCAGTGACAATACTAAGCAAATCTCTCAGCACACAAGTGCTACTACAAGTACTGTGAACAAAGTGATGTTGTTTTTGAATCGTAACGTACAGGGCAGGTCACACATACCTGCAGCTACACGTCCGCAGATGTCTCAGAGCCCGGCATCAAGGGTGATGAATTCAAGGCCATTAACACCTTGTTGGCGCTGCAGGGGTGATCATCGTTTCCATTCATGCCGATTCAAAGGATAGGTTTGCAAGGGCTGTGGAACAATGGGACACTTCCAACGAGTGTGCAGGCGAGCTGCTAAGCCTGTTAAACCTGCAAACCACCATGTTGCAGAAGAGGATCACGACGAAACAGAGCCTCAGATAGAGGGGCAGAGGTACATGGGGTACACACATTCACTGCGAATTGTCCCCCGATAATGCTGAATGTTGAACTAAATGGACTCCCGGTGTCAATGGAGCTGGACACGGGTGCAAGCCAGTCCATCATGGTCAAAAAGACTTTCGAAAGGTTGTGGTGCAACAAGGCCTCAAGGCCAGTCTTAACTCCAATTCGCACGAAAGAACTGATTCCTGTAATTGGCAGTGCTACCGTAAAGGTCTCCTACGATGGAGCGGTGCACAAGCTACCACTTTGGGTGGTACCGGGCGATGGTCCCACTCTGCTCGGCAGGAGCTGGTTGGGAAAGATATGCTGGAAGTGGGACAACATCCGAGCGCTATCGTCCACTGATGACACATCGTGTGCCCAGGTCTTAAACAAATTTCCTTCGCTGTTCGAATCAGACATCGGGAAATTCCAAGGAGCAAAAGTGCAGATCCACCTAATTCCGGGGGCGCGACCCATCCATCACAAGGCGAGAGCAGTACCATACCTGATGAGAGAAAGGGTAGAGATCGAGCTAGACCAGCTGCACCGAGAGGGCATCATTTCACCGATCGAGTTCAGCGAGTGGGACAGTCCTATTGTCCCAGTCCTCAAGGGAGACAACACCATCAGAATCTGTGGCGATTACAAAGTAACTATCAATCGTTTCTCCCTGCAGGACCAATACCCACTACCAAAGGCCGACAACCTCTTTGCAACGCTGGCGGGAGGAAAGATGTTCACGAAGCTGGATCTGACTTCAGCCTACATGATGCTGGAACTGGAGGAATCATCGAAGGCCCTCACCTGCATCAACACGCACAAAGGTCTTTTTGTTTATAACAGATGCCCATTTGGAATCCGATCAGTGGCGGCGATATTCCAGAGAAACATGGAAAGTTTACTGAAGTCGGTCCCGCACACCGTGGTCTTCCACAATGATATTTTGGTCACAGGTCGGAACACAGTCGCGCATCTGCAGAACCTGGAGGAGATTCTTAATCGACTCAACCGCATGGGGCTCAGGTTAAAATGCTCGAAGTGCATTTTCCTGGTGCCTGAAGTGGAGTTCCTGGGAAGGAGGATTGCGGCGGACAGCATCAGGCCCACCAATGCGAAGACAGAGGCAATCGAGAACGCACCGAGGTCACAGAACGTGACGGAGCTGCGGTCGTTTTTGGGACTCTTTGAACTACTTTGGTAACTTTTTACCGGGCCTCAGAACACTGCTAGAACCACTACATGTCTTACTACGAAAAGGGGGCGAATGGGTTTGGGGCAAAAGCCAAGAAAATGCCTTTGTAAAAGCGAGAAAATTGTTAAGCTCAAACAAATTGCTTATGTTCATTGATCCACATCAGCGTTTGGTACAAGCATGTGATGCGTCGTCATATGGTGTATTGCAACAAGCTAATGATTTTGGGAAACTGCAACCGGTTGCTTATGTATCCAGGAGTCTGTCTAAGGCTGAGAGAGCATGATTGAAAAAGAAGCATTAGCATGTGTCTATGGGGTAAAGAGAATGCATCAGTACCTGTTTGGGCTAAAATTCGAATTGGAAACTGACCATAAGCCACTTATATCCCTGTTTTACGAGGGTAAAGGGATAAATACCAACGCATCGGCCCGCATCCAGAGATGGATGCTCACGTTGTCCGCATACAGCTACAAAACCGCCACAGGCCAGGCACAGAAAACTATGCCGATGCTCCCAGTAGGCTGCCATTGTCCACCACAGGGGTGGAAATGGCGCAGCCCGCAAATCTAGTCATGGTTATGGAAGCATTTGAGAGTGAGCAATCACCCGTCACTGCCTGGCAGATCAAAACGTGAACAAGCCAGGACGCCTTATTATCTCTAGTCATAAGTTGTGTGCTTCACAGGAACTGGTCCAGTGTCCCACTGGAAATGCAGTAAGAGATAAAGCCGTTCCAGCGGCGCAAAGGTGAAATGTCTATACAGGCAGACTGCCTTCTGTGGGGCAATCGAATAGTGGTCCCCAAGAAGGGCAGAGACACCTTCATCAATGACCTCCACAGTACCCACCCAGGTATCGTAATGATGAAAGCGATAGCCAGATCCCACGTGTGGTGGCCCGGTATCGATCGGACTTAGTGTCCTGCATTCACAGATGTAATATATATGCTCGCAGTTAAGCAATGTACCCAGGGAGGCATCGCGATGTTTATGGTCTTGGCCCTCCAAACCATGGTCTAGGGTACACGTCAACTATGCAGGCCCGTTCTTGGGTAAAATGTTCCTTGTGGTTGTAGACGCGTACTCCAAGTGGATTGAATGTGAGATAATGCCGGCTAGCACGTCCGCTGCCATTACTGAAAGCCTGTGGGCCATGTTGCCACACACGGGCCTACCCGATGTCCTGGTGAGCGACAATGGGCCATGTTTTACCAGTGCTGAGTTCAAAGAATTCATGACCTGTAACAGGTTCAAACATGTCACATCTGCCCCGTTTAAACCAGCGTCCAATGGTCAGGCAAAGAGAGCAGTGCAAACCATCAAGCAAGGCTTGAAGAGGGTAACTGTTGGCTCACTGCAGACTCGCCTATCCCGAGCCCTGCTTAGCTACTGCACGAGACCCCACTCACTCACTGGGATCCCACCCACTGAACTGCTCATGAAAAGAGCACTTAAGACAAGGCTCTCGTTAGTTCACCCTGATCTACATGAACAGGTAGAGAGTAGGCAGCTTCAACAAAGTGCATACCATGATCATGCAAATGTGTCATGCGAGGTTGAAATCAATGATCCTGTATTTGTATTAAACTATGGACAAAGTCCCGGCACTGTCATGGCCAAAGAGGGGAGCAGGATGTTTCGGGTCAAACCTTCAAATGGACTCATTCACCCGAAACACTTGGACCAAATCAAACTCAGATTCATGGACTCTCCTGAGCAACCCACCTTGGACCCTACCTTTGTTGATCCCCCAACATACACACCAGTGGCAACCGGCACCACGGTTGACCACGAAGCAGAACCCATCACCCACAGCAGCCCTGCAGGGCCCAACACACCAGGCAGCCCAACAAGGCCAGCTGCACAGCAGCCCAGCGAGGGCCCAGCGAATGATTCAACAACACCAGCTTTCACACCGAGACGATCAACCAGGGCAAGAAGGGCCCCAGATCGACTCACATTGTAAAGAGTTACACTGTTGACTTTGGGGGGGGGGGGAAATGTTGATATATTTGTGGACTTGTATTTATTCTGTACAGCCACCAGAGGGCTCATTCCCCGGAGTCCCAAGGGATCCCATAATCCCTTGGGAGCACAGGTATTTAAGGAGACTTCACAGGTTGGAGAGGCACTCTGGAGACCTGCAATAAAAGACTAAGGTCACACTTTACTTTGAGCTCATAGTGTTCAGTCTGACTCTTTCTCCACACACTATACCCCTCATCTCCGGAATCAACCTAGTGAACCTTTTCTGAACGGCCTCCAATGCAAGTATATCCTTCCTTAAATACGGAGACCAAAACTGTATGCAGTACTCCAGGTGTGGCCTCACCAATACCCTGTATAACTGTAGCATAAGTAGCATATGAGATGCAAAATTTTACACCGAGCCACATAAGTAGAAATTAGGGCTGGTGACCATCATCATCATTATCATCATAGGCAGTCCCTCGGAATCGAGGAAGACTTGCTTCCACTCTTAAAATGAGTCCTTAGGTGGCTGATACGAGAACCACAGTCCCTGTCACAGGTGAGGCAGATTGTCGTTGAGGGTGAGGGTGGGTGGGACGGATTTGCCGCACACTCTTTCTGCTGCCTGCGCTTGATTTCTGCATGCTCTCAGCGATGAGACTCGAGGTGCTCAGCGCCCTCCCGGATGCACTTCCTCCACTTAGGGCGGTTTTTGGCCAGTGACTCCCAGGTGTCGGTGGGGATGTTGCACTTTATCAGGGAGTCCTTGTAACGTTTCCTCTTCCCACCTTTGGCTCGTTTGCCATGAAAGAGATCCGAGTAGAGCGCTTGCTTTGGGAGTCTCGTGTCTGGCATGCGGACAATGTGGCCTGCCCAGCGGAGCTGACCAAATGCTTGGTCAAAGAGGTAGGTTTTAAGGTGTGTCTTGAAGGAGTAAAGAGAGATGGAGAAGTTTAGGCCGGTAGTTCCAGATCTTGTAGCCCAGGCAACAGAAGACGGCCTATGCAATATCCATGGAATGTATTATGTTGTACCATTATCACATTACTGGAGCAAGAACCAATCTTGTTCTTGTTTTATAGGCATTAATAACCTACCCCGACCGCTCTCCTGTCTCTGAAGTGCCCATCGAAATTGGAATCATTATCTCGGAGGAAAAAACAATAGAAGCCACCCAGAAAGGATTAACCGACAGTATTGGTGAATTCAGCCTTTCTTTCGATGTTCCGCACAACACCAGCAATATATATATTAAGGTGAGAATATCCTTTCAAAAACATTTCATTGTTTCTCTCCATTCATCAGTGCATACTGATTCTGATACCCGAACTCGGCCAGGTGTCCAAAACAGATGGAATCGCTTCAGATGCCCGTGATTACATGGGATATACGGCATAGAAACAGGCCATTCAGCCCAACTGGTCCATGCCGGCATTTATGCTCCAATCGAGCCTCCTCCTGTCTTTCCTCATCTAAATCTATCAACAGAACCCTCTATTCCCTTCTCCCTCATATGCTTGTCTAGCCTCCCCTTAAATACATCGATACTATTCGCTTCAACCATTCCCTGTGGCAGCGAGTTCCACATTCTCACCACTCTCTGGGTAAAGAAGTTTCTTCTGAATTCCCTATTGGATTTCTTGGTGACTATCTTATATTGATGGACTCTAGTTATGCTCTTCCCCACAAGTGGGAACATTCTCTCTGTCTCCATTCTATCAAAACCTTTCATCATTTTAAAGACCTCTATTAGGTCACCCCTCAGCTTTCTTTTTTCAAGAGAAGAGAGACCCAGCCTGTTCATCCTTTCCTGATAATGTATACCCCTCGCATTTCTGGTATCATCCTTGTAAATCTTCTCTGCACCCTCTCCAGTGCCTCTATATCCTTTTTATAATATGGTGACCAGAACTGTGTGCAGTACTCGAAGTGTGGTCTAAACATGGTTCGATACAGGTTGAGCATAAATTCCCTACTTTTCAATTCTGTCCCTCTAGAAATAAACCCAGTGGCTGGCTTGCTTTTGTTATGCCCTTGTTCACCTTGGTCGCAACTTTAAGTGATTTGTGTGTATTTGTACTCCCAGAACCCTTTGCTCTTCTACCCCATTTGATTCTTCGGTGGGAAAATTCGGTTTGTTTGTGCTTCCTGTTAGCACCCCCTGTAAACGGCTTTCCGCCTGGGCGCGCTACAGCTACCGACACTCCGCCGGAGTTCCGCCGGAGTTTAGCGGCGGTGCTAACCGGTAGTTCCCCGCTCCTGCCGATAGTGCCCTTGGCCACTGCGCCAGCGATGACAACGTCACCACCGTGCGCAGCGCCACACTTTCGCCCCGGAGCGAACATTCGATCGTGCCGCGGGAGGCTGCTGCGGGCCGTAACCCGCTCGCGCAGTAAAAATTAAAGAGGAGACGAGAATTAAAAAATGTAAAAGTTGGCCGTCTAAGAAGTCGCGGCCTTCTCAACTGCAGGTTGCCGGGTCTGTGCTGTGGTGTTGCAGCTCGGCACTTCGCTTACATGCTGGGCTGCTGACACAGCAACCTGCTCCCTGGTGCTCTAGCAGTGGCCCCTTATCCCTCCTGCAGAGTGTTGGTAGCTTAGCCCACCCCTTTAATGGAAGGGGAGGGTCCTGTCTTCCCGCCTGTGTTACGCGCCCCTCCGCGTAGCGCTGGTGGGAAGAGATTTTGCATTCCACTTCTGATGGGGTAAAAAGAGGACTTCTCTTCTTCAAGGGGATTCCCTGAAATAAGGAATCGACATCAGCCCTTATAGCGACCACGGAATCAATCAGACGAAACCTTGGATTCACTTTTACGATCTTTATTCAAGCATATGCAGGGGGAGCGTCTCAGTCTCAGCCCCCTAAGACAGGACCTTCCCCGAGTGATGGTTTCACACACGGTTATACAATTTTCGAGGCATGATGTCCCTGTGCACACTCATCTACACCCACCGGTTGGCCTACAACTGATCAACGGAGCTACATTGATTCGTTAAGCCTTATCAGACTGGCTGCTGAGTGGTTTCGCAACCTCTCCATCTCCCCATAGCGTGTGGAGCCGACCTCAGTCTATTGGAATGTGTTGTTCTACAGTTTTAACCTAGCTCTGGCTTTTCCAGCTTGGTCTGCAGTTTTTAAAGATAAGCCACACAGGCACGAGCTGCGCCCTTTAACCTGATTTCATGCAATACCCTTAGTTAGGTCTTAAGTATGCTTTTTAACCCCTTACCACTTCCTCTCGGGGACGGTAAGCCCAATATAGCTTGCGGGGCGGTACTTCTGTTACCTGGCACAGGAGTTCCCGCCCTGCGGCTGTTAGTGCCCCCAACCGGGGCAGTACACAATTTTGCCCTGTGATTTTGCAAGTCATACGTGACCTCTTTATTTTTTTTAGCAAAATGTAATACCTCACGCTTATACCACATGCCCGATCTTCCATTCTATTTATCTGTCTATTCTTTCTCCTCAGGCGATCGCCGGATATAAAACCAGTGGGACTGAAGCAAAGAGTGAAATAACCATCAAATGCCAGTGTAGTAACCAGATGCACCTATATATTAATGTGCCAAACGTTTTGCTGTATCCTGAGGATGTCATTAACGTAACATTGTCAGCTTTCAGTAAGCTGGATATCAGCAGTGTCAATCACTTTTACTATATGGTAAGTTCGTGAAGTTTTGGTTCTTTATTCATTTCGCATCTAGATGAAAGTGCATTGTGCTGTGGTCTTACTGCACCGATCTGTTTTTATTAATCAGATGATCATCATCACAGGCAATCCCTCGAAGCGAGGATGACTTGCTTCCACACCAAAAAGGGCTGAGTTCACAGATGTTTCAATGAAGGACCTAATATTCTGGATCCCGAACTACATCTTGGGAGGGAGGAAGATGCCTGTGCGTGGATTTTTTTAAGGTGTGGTGGCCGTAGCACACCAGCCACCACACGGGCTTGACAGAGCTAGGTCTTGGTCCAGTGGCAAGGGTTAACCAAGAAGACTGGAGACCAGCTCTGCTGCACGGATCTAGTGCGCACACATACAGCAGTGTGGGCTGACCCGTGCTGCCCCTGGGCCCCGAAAGCACGCCTCTCCTGGGCCCCGATCACATCCCTCTATGAACTCTTGGTGCTCCTTCGCCCCGACCTCGCCGCTCCTTCGCCCTGACCTCGCTGCTCCAACTGTACCTGCTCGCACTGCAATCAGCGGCCTGGATCTGGGTGACGTCAAATCCAGTCGCCCTCTTCATAGCCGTCACCCTCCTGCAGCAGCTCGCGCTGCTCCCTGCAGTGGCCAGACCGCCGCACGTTGCTCCCTCTAATGACCCCGGCTTGGTGATGGTACACGCAGTGTCAGCTGTGGCTCAGTGGGTAGCACTCTTGCCTTTCAGTTAGAAGGCTGTAGATTCAGAATCCCACTCCAGAAACTTGAGTACAAAAGTCTAGACTAACAATCCAGTGCAGTGCTGAATGAGTGTTACACTGTCAGAAGTGCCTTCTTTCAGAAGGGACATTAAACTCATAATCTGATGATAGAATAGAATGAGAGAATCACAGAATAGTTACAGCACAGAAGGTTGCTATTCGGCCTGTCGGCCAGCTCTCTGCAAGCTAGTATTTGAGATGAGACGTCTGCTCTCTCAGGTGGACGCAAAAGATCTCACGGCATCATTTCGACGAAGAACAGGGGGAGTTATCCTGGGTGTCCTGATCAATATTTATCCCTCAAACAACATCTGAAAAAAAGTAGATGATCTGGGTCATTATCACATTGCTGTTTGTGGGAGCTTGCTGTGCGCACATTGGCTGCTGCGTTTCCCACATTACAACAGTGACCACACTCCAAAAGTACTTCATTGGCTGCAAAGCACTTTGGGACGTCCTGTGGTTGTGAAAGGCGCTATATAAATGCAAGTCTTTCTTTTATGACCACTGTTGCATTGGCAGTCGATATTCCTTCTTTTTAAGTTGATCAGTTGTAACCGAACTCACTGAGCGGGAAAACCATGGAGTCAGGTGCCACGCCAGTTTCCCACCCAATATTACTCTCCAGTAACTGCAATGGTAATTAAAATCAGGCCTCTGTTTCCGAATGGGCACGTTAGGTTAAAATCAACTCCCCCGCCCCCCACCCCCCATATGAGTAGACTGCCCAGAATTTGCATAAACTGCTAAAGTTTCAAATATGCAGAGCGTTACTATGGTTTATTTAAAGAACAACAGTTAGTGTACAATTTCTACCATGATAATCGTACAGCAAGGTGGCCTATGACTACTCTGCACTGCTTCAGCGATTGCCTTGATGTAGATTAGCAGACCTGCGGCATGACACCACTGGAGGAAATGTTTCCTTTTTATTTACTAAATTGCAGCCTACTAATGATCTGGTGATAGAATAGAATTATACAATTATAGAATGGTTACAGCACAGAAGGAGGCCAATTTAGCCCATCGAGCCCGTGCCGGCTCCTGCAAGATCACCTCAGCTAGTCCCGCTCCCCCGCCCTTTCCCCACAGCCCTTCAATTTTTTTCCTTCAGGTGCTTATCCAATTCCCTTTTGAAAGCAGCGATTGATTCTGCCTCAACCCTTTCAGGCAGAGCATTCCAGATCCTAACTGCTCGCTGCGTGAAACAGTTTTTCCTCGTGTCGCCTTTGGTTCTTCTGCCAATCACTTTAAATCTGTGTCCTCTGGTTCTCGACCCTCCCGCCAATGGGAACAGTCTCTCTCTATCTACTCTGTCCAGAATCCTCATGATTTTGACCACCTCTGTCCAATCTCCTCTCAACCTGCTCTGCTCTAAGGAGAACAGCCCCAGCTTCTCCAGTAATTGAAGTCCCTCATTCCTGGAACCATTTTCGTAAATCTTTTCTGCACCCTCTCTTAGGCCTTCACATCCTTCCTAAAGTGCAGTGCCCAGAATTGGACACAATACTCCAGTTGAAGCCATACCAGTGTATTATACAGGTTCATCATAATTTCCTTACTTTTGTACTCTATGCTTCTATTTATGAAGCCCAGGATCCTGTATGTTTTTGTAACTGGAGTTCTTTGAGGATGTAACAAGCAGGGTGGATAAGGGGGAACCAGTGGATGTGGTGTATTTGGATTTCCAGAAGGCATTTGATCTCATGGGGTTGGGGGTAATATAGTAGCTTGGATAGCGAATTGGCTAGCTAAAAGAAAACAAAGAGTCAGGATAAATGGGTCATTTTCCGGTTGGCAAACAGTAACTAGTGGGTTGCCACAGGGATCAGTGCTGGGTCCGCAATTATTTATAATCTATATTAATGACTTGGATGAAGGGACCGAGTGTAATGTAGCCAAGTTTTCTCATGATACAACGATGGGTGGGAAATCAAATCTGCAAAGGGATATAGACAGGCTAAGTGAGTGGACAAACATTTGGCAGATGGAGTATAATGTGGGAAAATGTGAGGTTATCCACTTTGGCAGAAAAAAATAAAAAAGCAAATTATTATTTAAATAGAGAAAAATTGCAAAGTGCTGCAGTACAGAGGGACCTGGGGGTCCTTGTGCATGAAACACAAAAAGTTAGTATGCAGGTACAGCAAGTGATCAGGAAGGCAAATGGAATATTGGCCTTTATTGCAAGGGGGGTGGAGTATAAAAGCAGAGAAGTCTTGCTAAAACTGTACAGGGTATTGATGAGGCCACACCTGGAGTACTGCATACAGTTTTGGTCTCCATATTTAAGGAGGGATATACTTGCATTGGAAGCAGTTCAGAGAAGGTTCACTAGGTTGATTCCGGAGATGAAGGGGTTGACTAATGAGGAAAGGTTGAGTAGGTTGGGCCTGTACTTATTGGAGTTTAGAAGAATAAGAGGTGATCTCATTGAAACATATAAGATACAGAGGGGGCTCGACAAGGTGGATGCAGAGGGGGTATTTCCCCTCACGGGGAATCTAGAACTAGGGGGCATAATTTCAGAATAAGGGGCCGCCCATTTAAAACTGAGCTGAGGAGAAATTTCTTCTGTCAGAGGGTTGTAAATCTGTGGAATTCTCTGCCCCAGAGAGATGTGGAGGCTTGGTCATTGAATATAGTTAAGGCGGAGGTAGACAGATTTTTGAGCGATAAGGGAGTAAAGGGTTATGGGGAGTGGGCAGGGAGGTGGAGCTGAGTCCATGATCAGATCAGCCATGATCTTATTAAATGGTGGAGCAGGCTCAAGGGGCCAAATGGCCTACTCCTGTTCCTATTTCTTATGTTCTTATGTTCTTATGTTCTTATGTTCATATAACTGCTTTCTCAAGCTGCCCCGCCAACTTCAATGATTTGTGTACACTTACCCCGATGCATGCTCTTTATATAGCATGAGCAAAGACAAATGAGCAGTGGAGCAAAGGCATTTTGTGACATTTAGATCACAGAAAATATAAATAAAATCTGAAATGCTTCTATAAATATATTTGTTGGAATTTGAATAATAAACAAAGCAGAGGGGCCTGAAATAGTGCAGGAACACACCAGCCAATGGCCAATGAATGACATCCATGATTAAATTGTGCCTTCTTTCAATGATTATGAAAACTTTGGAGCACTGTGTACGAGGTCGGAATTTAACTGGCAAATGAAGGGCAGGGTTCAGAGGGTGTCCAACAGAGTTGTGATAGATTTGTCCAACAGCCCTCTGTGGCTGTGGACACACAAGGGGAAGATACTTATTAAGTAGGTCTGGTGTTGGGTCATGCGTAACCATTGTTTCCTTCAGCTTGCCTCCTTGCCTTAAGGTGTCGGAAAGGAAGTTCTTCAGAGCTACTCCTGAAATCGCTCATTGCCATTTATTGTTCCTTTTGGTTCATTGGCATTGCCAGTGATTGGGCAGGATGATGCATGTGGTTGCATCGCCCAATAGGTAGAGAGAACACTGGCGTGCCTGCTGGTCTTTTCTCAGTTGGTTTGGTATGTGCGTATGGTCGTGTACACACTGAATAGTCGAGGAAAGAAATATAAAACGTGTTAGATACATTCGATAGATAGTTAGATTAGTTAGTTCAATAGATAGTTCGTTCATTAGATAGATAGAAAGATAGATAGAATGATAGATAGATAGGTCGATAGTTAGTTCATTAGATAGATAGATAGTTAATTCATTGATAGATAGATAAACAGACAGACAGATAGATAGATAGATGGATGGATAGATTAGATACATCGATTGGATCGATAGACAGAGAGACAGATTAGATACAAAAGCAAAATACTGAGGATGCTGTAATCTGAAATAAAAACAGAGAATGCTGGAAATCTCAGCGGGTCAGGCAGCATCCGTAGAGAGAAAAACAGAGTTAACGTTTCGGGTCGACGGCCCTTCATCAGAACTGCCGAATGTTCGGAAAGAGTACATTTTTAAGCACTGAAAGGGGGAGGGGAAGAAAGAACAAAAAGGAAGGTCTGTGATAGAGTGGAAGGCAGGAGAGATTAGAGGGACAAAAGGGATGATGAGCCGAATTGAGATGGTAATGATGGAGGTTAGAAAAAGGTTAATCTGGATAGGGTGTGAATGGCATAGTAATGACCAACTGCCATTATAGGCAAAGAGAGAAAAAAAGAGAAGAAAAAAAACATAAGATGGGGGGGCGGGAAATGGAGCAAAATGTGGGCAGAGTTTATAATCTGAGATTGTTGAACTCGATGTTGAGTCCAGGAGGCTGTAAAGTGCCTAAACGAAAGATGAGGTGCTGTTCCTCAAGCTTGCATTGAGCTTCATTGGAACAGTGTAGGAGACCGAGGACAGAGAGATCAGAGTGGGAGTGGAGTGGAGAATTAAAGTGACAGGCTCAGGGTCACAATGCGGACCGAACGGAGGTGTTCAGCAAAGCAGTCAACCTATTCACGCTTGGTCTACCCAATATAGAGGGGACTACATCGTGAGCAGCGAATACAGTATACTAAATTGAAAGAAGTACAGGTAAATCGCTGTTTCACCTGGAAGGAATGTTTGGGGCCCTGGATAGTGGGAAGGGAGGAGGTAAAAGGGCAGGTGTTTCATCTCCTGCACTTGCATGGGAAGGTGCCGTGGGAAGGGGAGGGGGTGCTGGGGGTGACTGTGGAATGGACCAGGGTGTCGTGGAGGGAGCAGTCCCTTTGGAATGCTGAGAGGGGAGGGGAGGGGAAGATGTGATTGGTGGTGGGACCATGCTGGAGGTGGCGGAAATGGCGGAGGATGATCTGTTGAATGCGGAGGTTGATGGGGTGAGAGGTGAAGACAAGGGGAACCCGTCGTGGTTCTGAGAGGAAGATGAAGGGGTGAGAACAGAGGTGTGGGAAATAGAATGGAGGGGAATCCTCAGTTGAGGAAAAAGGAAGACATGTCAGGGGCACTCGTGTGAAAGGTGGCGTCGTCAGAGCAGATGCGGTGGAGACGGAGAAACTGGGAGAATGGAATGGAGTCCTTACAGGATGCAGGGTGGGAAGAAGTGTAGTCCAGGTAGCTGTGGGAGTCAGCGGGCTTATAGTGGATACTGGTCGAAAGCCTATCCCCAGAGATGGAGACGGAGAAATCGAGGAAGGGAAAGGAAGAGTCGGAGATGGACAATGTGAAGGTGAGGGAAGGGTGGAAATTGGATGCGAAGTGAATGAAATTTTCAAGTTCAGGGCGAGAGCAGGAAACGGCACCGATACAGTCATCAATGTACCGGAAAAAGAGGTGAGGGAAGGGACCCGAGTAGGACTGGAACAAAGAATGTTCCACATATCCCACAAAAAGGCAGGCAGAGCTAGGACCCATGCAGGTTCCCAGAGAAACACCTTGAATTTGGAGGAAGTGAGTGGAGTTAAAGGAGAAGTTGTTCAATGTGAGAACAAGTTCCGCCAGGCGAGGGAGGGTGGTGGTGGATGGGGACTGGTTGGGCCTCTGCTCGAGGAAGAGGCGGAGCGCCCTCAGGACATCCTGGTGGGGGATGGAAGTGTAGAGGGATTGGATGTCCATGGTGAAAAGGAGATGGTTGGGGCCAGGAAACTGGAAACTTTTAAAGTGACGGAGGACGTCGGAGGAGTTGTAGATGTCGGTGGGAAGAGAGTGGACAAGGGGAGAAAAAATAGAGCTGAGATCGGATGAAATCAGTTCTGTGGGGCAAGAACCGGCTGAATGATGGGTCTACCAGGGCAGTTCTGTTTGTGGGTCTTGGGAAGGAGGTAGAAGTGGGTTGTGCGGGGTTGGGGAACTGTCAGATTGGTGGCTGTGGAGGGAAGATCTCCAGAGGAAATAAGGTCAGTGACAGTCTGGGAAATGATGGCTTGATGTTCAGTGGTGGGGTCATGGTCCAGGGGAAGGTAGGAGGAGGTGTCAGAGAGTTGGTGATCAGCCTCTGCTAATTAGACAGATTAGATAGATCGATTGAATAGATAGATTAGATAGATAGATATATAGATAGATAGAATGACAGACAGACAGACAGACAGGTGGACAGGCAGACAAATAGACAGGCAGACAGATAGACAGACAGATAGATGGAAGATAGAGAGAAAGAAAGAGAGAAAGAAACAGAAAACAAAAGAAAAAAGATAGATTGGTAGATAGACAGACAGACAGACAGATTAGATACATCGATTGGATAGATAGATAGATAGATAGATAGATAGATAGATAGATAGATAGATAGATAGATAGATTCTCTTCAAAGGAAGAAAGAGACAAGGTAAGAAAGAAACAGAAAACAAAAGAAAAAAGATAGATAAATAGATAGATAGACAGACAGATAGATAGATAGACAGATGATAGATGGATAGATAGATAGAGATAGACAGATATATAGATATATAGTTAGATATATAGATGGACAGACAGACAGACAGATAGATAGATAAACAGATAGAGATAGACAGACAGATAGAGAGATAGATAGACAGACAGATTGACAAATAGATAGAGATAGACAGATATGTAGATATATAGATATATAGATAGGTAGATAGACAGACATATAGATAGATTACATGCATCGATTGGATAGATAGATAAAATAGAGACTGACAGAAAGGCGAATAAACAAGAAAATAAATAAATATGCGTTGATGGCTCAATCATATTTATTGAGGGACATGACTGATAATTTCTAGAAGAGGTTCTAAAAGCTTGTACAGGAATGAATTTCTTTTAGTGCTGCTCCATGTTAAAATGATGGTGATAGCTTCACCTTTTGCCAATGTGTACGGGCGAGATCCTGCCATGAGCACAGTTCAGATGTAGTTGGGAATCGAGCCATGTGAATGGCTGAATCAATCTAGGATGGAAGGCCAAAAACTTAGTTACTCAGAGTTCAGCCATGAACTCATTGAAAGGTGGTGCAGGCTCGAAGGGCCAAATGGCCTACTCCTGCACCTATTTTCTATGTTTCTATGTTTCTAAAAGCTGTCACCGTAGAAACAGGTGACCTGAAATTAGATTCAATCAAATCGAGAAAAATGTTCTTTTAAAGTTACGGGTGTTGATTTTGATCAAGGCCGCCGCCCGCTCAAGTGCCGCCCAAAGTGCCGCCGATGGCCGCCGAGGTACCGGACGGTACTTTGGGCGGGATACTCATGGCCGAGGTCCCTCGAAGGTCGGCGGGCGGCAAATGGACGACGTACGCCGCCAATCTGTGCGGCAGCGGGCGGGGGGTCTCATTCTCGGCGGCAGAGGCGCTTGTCGCCCATGTGCCACCGAGGATGGAGTCGGGCCCACGGAGGGTCGAAGACCTGAAAATTAAAATCATCAGTAAAAAATTAAAAAAACTATCGGAAGATCTTCAGGGGACCCCATCCAGGTAAGTCGCTGTGGCAAATTTAACCAAAAAATCTTCACAAACCATTTTTTCAGTTTTTTCAGACTCACCGTCGGGGACAGACCAGCCTTCTGGCAGTGGCCCACCCCCGCTCTGCCGCCGAGTCCCGCCGGCTCCCGCCCGCAGGAATCTGGGAGCTCGGCGGGCGGGAGCTCAGTTGCGCCACTCGGCCGTCCGCTGACGTCAGCGGGCAGTTCCCAGTGGCTCTCCCCTCCCGCCCATTCCAGGCCACCTCCAAAAGTAGCACTGGGCGGATCCGCAAGGGCACTGTCGGCGGCAGTGGGCGGCAGTGGGCGGCAGTGGGCGGCAGTGGGCGGCAGTGGGCGGTGAGGTGATGAATTTCGGCCCCAGAGTCTCTATAAGGAGGTATTGCGGCCAAAGTTCATCATATTTTTCCATATTGAAATTGTATTTCCTCTCTGACCGTGCTCCATTCACAGTTATTTAATATTCCCAGGTGCTCAACAAAGGAAAGTTGCTTCATTTCGAGAGAATCAGGAGGACCACCAAAACTACAGTCCCAATCACCATCACAAGGGACATGGTACCTTATTTTCGCATTGTTGCCTACTACATTATGAATATTAATGGCAACAGAACCATTGTCTCAGACTCGGCACGAATAGAAGTGGAGGACCGTTGCAATTTGAAGGTTCGTGGCGCATTTTACACGTTTCGATGGGGTTCATAAAGTCCTTTGGTGATACGTGCACTTATCACGAGCAGTGGAAAACATTGAACTTCTCACTCGCACTCAATAATCAACAGATGTTTTAAGACATGAGACCATTGCTCTTTACTCGTTGGAGTTCAGAAGGATGAGGGGTGATCTTATAGAAACATTTAAGATAATGAAAGAGATAGACAAGATAGAGGCAGAGAGGTTGTTTCCACTGGTCGGGAGACAAGAACTAGGGGGCACAGCCTCAAAATACAGGGGAGCCAATTTAAAATCGAGTTGAGAAGGAATTTCTTCTCCCAGAGGGTTGTGAATCTGTGGAATTCTCTGTCCAAGGAAGCAGTTGAGGCTAGCTCATTGAATGTATTCAAGTCACAGATAGATAGATTTTTAACCAATAAGGGAATTAAGGGTTATGGGGAGTGGGCAGGTAAGTGGAGCTGAGTCCACGGCCAGATCAGCCATGATCGTGTTGAATGGCGGAGCAGGCTCGAGGGGCTAGATGGCCTACTCCTGTTCCTAATTCTTATGTTCTTATGTTCTCATGTTCCTTTGGTCAATGGAGAGTGATATCGGTCGGAGTGAAAACTTAAGTGATATCCCGGCAGGCGAGTTATGTTAAAATTACCCCCGTTTTCTGCAATTACCGTCCTTCAGATGAGACGTTAAACCGAGGCCCCGTCTGCTCTTTCAAGAGGACGCAGAAGAACCTCTTTCTGAGAAGAGCAGGGGGGAGTTAGCTTCAGTGTCCCGACACAATATTTTTCCCACATCCATCATCACTAAAACAGATTATCTGGGTCATTATCACATTGCTGTTTGTGGGAGCTTGCTGTGCGCGAGTTGGCTGCCGCGTTTCCCACATTACAACTGTGACTGCGCTCCAAAAGTACTTCATTGGCCGTGAAGCGCCTTGGGACATCAATACAAGTCTTCCTTTGTTGTCCCTGAATTTACGGTCCAGTATGACGGCAAACTGACAGTACAGACCACAGCTTTGGAATTTGGCGCAGGCACATTCGGAAATCTCGAAGTTGCGGTTTGTCAATGACAGCTCCGAAACTGGCTGTGCTGTGACCACCAGCCCGCCCACCGCACTCCCCCCACACACCATACCTACCCCTCCCCCGTTCCCCTCTCCCCACCACAGAGTCAGCAATCAGTGAAATCTTGTCAATCATTGAAACTGCTGTTAACCTCGGCTCTTCCGCACTCAGTACGCGGTTAGATTCCCCACAAAAAAGTTCAACCCAAAGGGATAAGGTGTAACTAGGGTTTCATCATCATAGGCAGTCCCTCGAATCGAGGATGACTTGCTTCCACGTCAAAAAGTTCACAGGTGTTTCAATGAAGGGCCTAAAATTCCAGGTCCAGAACTAAACCTTGAAAGGTGGAAGATGCCTGTGCGTAGACTTTTTTAATGTGTGGTGGCCGTTGCACACCAGCCACCACGTGGGCTTGACAGAACTAGGTCTTGGTCCAGTGGGAAGGGTTAACCAGGACGACTGAAGACCAGCTGTGCTGCATGAACCTAGTGCGTACACATATCGCAGTGTGGGCAGGCCCGTGCTGCCCCTGGGCCCTCGCCTCTCCTGGGCCCTGAACTCTCGCCGCTCCTTTGCCCCGACCTTGCCACTCCTGCCGTACCTGCCTACGCTCCAATCACTGACCTGGATCTTGGTGACGTCACTCTTCACTGCCGTTGCTCTCCTGCTCCAGCACGTGCTGCTCCCCTGGAGTGGTATGCCGCCACGCTGCTCCTTCTGCTCCCGGCCTGCTCCGATGGTGCTCGTAGGCCGGGGGCCGTTCAGCCTGCTGGGCTAGGCCGCCACGCTGCTCTGTCTGCTCCCCGGCCTGCTCCGATGGTGCTCGCAGGCCAGGGGCCACTCAGCCTGCTGGGCCAGGCTGCCGCACTGTTCCTTCTGCTCCTGGCCTGCTCCGATGGTGCGCGTAGGCCGGGGGCCGTTCAGCCTGCTGGGTCAGGCCGCCAGGTTGCTCCTTCCACTCCCTGGCCTGCTCCGATGGTGCTCGCTACTCGGGTTTGAGCAGCATATTGACCCCACGTTAAGTCTCGCAGAATTGAATTCAAGTTCGGGAAAACCCGAAGTTCTCGACACAGGGATCGCGAGCTCCGTATGCGGAGGAGCGTATCTCGGGGGCAACAGCAAGCACCTTCGCTTCACCGCAAAATCAGGGCCAGCACCATAAATCTGAGATAATATATGGCGGACAATTATAAGCTAATTCGCCTGTCGGACTTTCATCGCCATTTAGGTTCGGTGGAGAGTAACATTGGGCGGGGTGTAAAACCCAGCGTTCCTTCCAATCCCATGGGTGTTTCCCCCCCCCCCACCCGCCGCCCACCAGCCCCTCCCCACGTGTCAGGTTAAACTTATATTATATATGGTATGATGAGCCTAAAGATCTGACGGCAATTTACAGTTTCAGATACAACCTGCCTTGCACATGGATAACGAACTACACGATTTGCTGCTGTCAGTTTTCTCTGACAGTACGGCAGATGTCTTCGTGCAAGCAGTGGATACCCAACTTTACGGAAGCACTAAAGACATGAGTACATTTCAGAAGGTGAGCGGCTCCAGAGGTACTTTGAGCGGTGATCACTGAACTGCTTAGGTTTGCTACAGCCTCGTAATTGTGCAGAAACTGAGCTCCATATGTATTACACGTGGGCGGGGGTGGGGTCAAAATCGGCCGCTGTCCGAAACGAGGCGCACTTACTGGTTTCGATGTGTTCTGGCCGCCCTCATGCCTTGGGCTTGGGGCGGCCTCGCTGTCGAAATTCAGCAGTTTGGGTTTTTTTCCCCGATCGGGGAGGAAGTGACCTCATCATGGGGGCGGAAGTGGGGGGGGTGGGGCAGGGTATTCGAGGCTGTCAGTCATCAGCGCCATCAGTCAACATTGGTCAGGCCACAGCTGGAGTAGTGCGTGCAGTTCTGGTCATCGCATTACAGAAAGGATGTAATTGCACTGAAGAGGGTACGGAGGAGGTTTACGAGGATGTTGCCGGGAGTGGGGAATTTTAGCTATGAGGACAGATTGGATAGACGGGGTCTATTTTGTTTGGAACATAGGAGGCTGACGGGAGACCTGATTGAGGTTTATAAAATTATGAGGAGCCTGGATAGAGTGGATAGGACGGACCTATTTCCCTTAGCAGGGAGGTCAACAACCAGAGAGCATAAATTTAAAGTAATTTGTAGAAGGATTAGAGGGGATTTGAGGGTAAATTTCTTCATGCAGAGGATGGTGGGGGTCTGGAACTCACTGCCTGAAAGGGTGGTCGAGGCAGAAAGCCTCACTACATTTAAAGAGTACCTGGATGTGCACCTGAAGTGCCGTAACCTACAGGGCTACGGACCTAGAGCTGGAAAGTAGGATTAGGCTGGGTAGCTCTTGGTCGGCAGCGCGAACACGATGGGCCGAAATAGCCTCCTTCCGTTCTGTAAATTTCCATGATTCTATCGTGCTGGTGTATCGCAATGTCTCACCCCTTCAGTTAACGGGGAGGGCCGCTGCAAACGTTGCAGCCACTTTAGTGGCCAACACTGGGCCACCAGGGAGGGTTTTGGCCGAGCCAGTAGCCTGGCACCCAACACGGGCGTGTCAGGCTGCCTGTTGACGGCCCGTCCGTACCCGCAGCCATAAATGTCGGAGGGCAAAAAACATTAACATGGCGGCCGCGGTAGTGCACCCTCCCCTTTAAGGTCGGCCGGGCCGCCATGTCACAGAGCCATGCCACAAAAGTTGTCGGGGGCAATATCGGAAAAGGGGCAATTTTGCAAGGGAGGGGGGGTGTCCCCGCCGGTCGATAACGGGTCGGTACGTCCATGCCGCGGTGGGAATGCGGGCGGAGCGGTCACGGACACTGCGCCAAAGGTAAAGGGGCGCAATTTCCAAAATGGCGGCCCCACCGCGGCGAGCCGGCGGCCATTTCGCGCTGCCCCGTGTCCGCCGCTCTCAGGTGGCCAGTGGTCTTATCGGAACGGGCAATTTTATTTCAATACTATGTAACTACTCTGTAGAGAGTAAGGGGGACAAATTGGGGTCATTTGCGCCTATCGTTGGGGGCGCTAACACGGGGGCGCAAACGACTTTTCGCCCCGGCGCGGCAGCACGAGCGACTCCCGTTAAATTCGGCGGGAGTTTAGCGGCGGCGGTAACCGGTAGCGCCCTGCTCCGCAGTGCCGACGATGACAACGCCAGCACCGTGCACAGCGCGCCGTTATTGCCCCGGATGAGAACATTGGGGGGCGGCCCCCTCCCCTGAAGCCGCGGCGGGCGATGACAGCGACAGTTTCAGGGGGCCGTTGGCGGGGCACAAGTTGAAGGGGTCGGTGGCATGCGCGGGGGGGGAAAAAAAAAAATCGGCTGGCGCATCCTTCAACGCGGGGGTCCGTGCCGCCGTCTGGCAGGCCCCCGGCACTCCACTCGATTGCTGGGCTGACGCCACGGCACCCCGGTGGTCCCGATAGAGGCCTGTGGAGTCGGCAGCTCGGCCCCCCTCATTACTGAAGGGGAGGGACCCTTTCTACACGGCAGGGCTACGCGTCCCAGCGCATAGTGCCGTGCCACTCTCCCTGTGCTTCCGCTCCCTTAACGCCCCGCAGAGGAAGCGGTGTGCATTACTTTGTGCTCCGCCTCCTCTCGGGGAGGGCGGGGTGGGGGGAGGTGGCAGAGTCACCTTACTTAAGGAAGGATATACTAGCTTTGGAGGGGGTACAGAGACGATTCACTAGGCTGATTCCAGAGATGAGAGGGTTAGAAACATAGAAACATAGAAAATAGGTGCAGGAGTAGGCCATTCAGCCCTTCTAGCCTGCACCGCCATTCAATGAGTTCATGGCTGAACATGAAACTTCAGTACCCCCTTCCTGCTTTCTCGCCATAACCCTTGATCCCCCGAGTAGTAAGGACTTCATCTAACTCCCTTTTGAATATATTTAGTGAATTGGCCTCAACTACTTTCTGTGGTAGAGATGATAGATTGAGTAGACTGGGTCTTTACTCGTTGGAGTTCAGAAGGATGAGGGGTGATCTGATAGAAACATTTAAAATAATGAAAGGGATAGACAAGATAGAGGCAGAGAGGTTGTTTCCACTGGTCAGGGAGACTAGAACTAGGGGGCACAGCCTCAAAATACGGGGGAGCCAATTTTAAACCGAGTTGAGAAGGAATTTCTTCTCCCAGAGGGTTGTGAATCTGTGGAATTCTCTGCCCAAGGAAGCAGTTGAGGCTAGCTCATTGAATGTATTCAAGTCACAGATAGATAGATTTTTAACCAATAAGGGAATTAAGGGTTACGGGGAGCGGGCGGGTAAGTGGAGCTGAGCCCATGGCCAGATCAGCCATGATCTTATTGAATGGTGGAGCAGGCTCGAGGGGCTAGATGGCCTACTCCTGTTCCTAATTCTTATGTTCTTACGTTCTTATGGGGGCGCTAACCCCAATATCGCGAGCGAAGCGGAACTTCCGCAAATAGGGCGCTATGCAAATTCTCCCCCCCCTCCCCTCCCCGCTGCCCAACAGAGTGCTGAATAAAATCTTTAAAGAAGTAATTTGATTAGCAATGGTTGAGTACAACTGGAAAGAATCAGTCCGTGTGGAAAGGTGCTGCTGGGAATCTTGCCAGCTTTGGCCCAGACATTCCGCTCTCTCCTTCCCGCGGGCGTTCGACTAGATTTTAGAGAAAAAATACACACCGACCTGAAGGTGCTGCGCCCGCTCGACTTTCTGATGCACAGGCCTCCTCTTGCTACTCATCGCAGCGCGTGCACATCGGGACGTGCGCAGGCCTGGAGCTGGAGTCACATGGCTCTGGGCAGCCAATCAGGTATAGTTATCTTCTCATTCATAGTAATAGGAGTTTCGTAAGTCCGAAACTCCTATTACTATGAATGAGAAGCCCCTCCCAATCAGCCAAAACACTAATAAAAAATAGAAAATATACACTACATATTTAAGATTCATTAAAGTTATTAATGTCTTTTTTTTAAATCGTGAAAATATTTTTTTTACAATTTTTTTAAATTATGCCTTAAAATAAACTTACCATTGTGGGGAGGGTTTTTAAACAATAAAATATGTTTTCATAACTTTATTTTTATATGGTTTTGTATGTTTTAAAAAACTTGCGCCTGTAAAAATAGGCTAGGCACCTGATTTTTCAGGCGCAAGATTTTCGAGGACATTTGTATGCGTAAATATCGCATATTTGTACTTACAAATGTCCTCGCTCCCGATCTGGCTACGATCTGTCAAGTTCCAGCTTGACAGATCGGAAAAGCTGCTTTTCAGTGTGTGCGCATTGCGTGCGGAAAACCGGCTTTTCCGATGCCTTCCCGGGTTCATACGGGCCTGGGAAGGCCGAGATTTCCGACTCCTCATCTGTCAGTTGAGTAAAGCCCAATTGACCAGTCTCTGTGCTGCACCCTTTTACGGGTGAAATTTTCATCGGCCTCATGCCACCTACAGGGCCTGGCCCGCGGGTCGGCAGCTTACTGGAAAACCGATGGTGCATTGCAGCCACGATTTCCCTTCGACCAAACGGACGTGTGATTTCCCCCTCCCCCACCCCCGCCTCCCACACTTAGCCGGTCATGAGGTGATCACTGATCTTTCTGGCCAAAGCTACCAAGGGGCAGAGATGATAGCTTTCCAATAGTCCCAGTGGAAACACACCTGGATGTAAGCAGTAGCGTACACTTGCGACCCCTGATGCATCATATCTTTTTGCAAAAGGTTTGTTGTACTAAACTTTTATAAATCGCTGGTGTAATGTATGCACCTGTGAGTATTCATTATTTGAAGGGGATGCTCCTCAATTTCTGTTGCACTTCAGTCCCACGCTCCTGATCTTTGGGCACCCGGTGCGGAGGGGAGCGGGCAGGTCGGAAGACCTCCTCGTAGGACTGCTCCAAGGCCTGGCCAAGGTGACCATTAAGTGATCCAGTCAGCGGGCGGTCGAGGAGGTAGTTCAGCCCGACTACCTGCCTCTCTTCTGCGGGTACGTTCATGCCAGGTGTCCCTGGAGATGGAGTACGCGGTGTCCACTGGTACGCTCGTGGCCTTCCGTGAGAGGTGGGCGCCGGAGGGACTGGAGTGCATCATCACCCCCGGCAATCAAATTTTAATTTAATTTGGCAAAGTTCCCAGCTAATTTACGAACTTGAGGGTTCTAGTACCCTTACACAAAGGGGGCACTTAATTTAAAGGTTCGTTACAATAGTTGTAGAGCTGTTGAGTTGGGAGTGTCTTAGCCAGTCACATGATATTCACAAGGCTCAATAAAACCCCAGCCAGTTGGGTTTGTGGGATCCACGACGAGGCAGGTGGTTGTGAGCCTGGTGGGTGAACTGGTAATGAACTGTGATTGTTAAACCTTCTGCTAATAAACCAACTAGTTCTTAACAGCAATGTGTTGCTCTGAATTCTTAAGCAAAGAACCCATGAAGCAAATACATTACAGCTGGCTAGCCCTCAGCTCGAGTATAGTGTCCAATTCTGGGTGCAGAGGAAATTTGCCAGAATGGTACCGGGTTAAGGGGTTTCAGTTATCTGGATAGACTGGAGAAGCTGGGATTGTTCTCCTTAGAGCAGAGAAGGTCGAAGAGAGATTTATAGAGGTGTTCAGATGATTCAGAAGGGTTTTGATAGAGTAGATAGCGAAAAACCACTACCACTGGGTGCAAAATCGATCACCAGAGGACACAGATTTTAAATAATTGGCAAAAAATCCAGGGCTGAGATGAAACATTTATTTATTCAGTGAATTGTTGTGATCTGGAACACGCTGCCTGAAAGGGTGGTAGAAGTAGATTTAATAGTAACATTGAAAGGGGAATTGGATCTTTAATTAAAGATTTGCTGGGCTCCGGGGAAATGCAAGGGAATGGGACTCATTAATAGATCAGAGCCGGCCGAGGCACAATGGCTGAATGGCCTCCTTCCGAACTGTAAGATTTTATGGGGGAAAAATTTGGGGTACCTTAGCACCACCAATTAACGCCTGGCGGGGGCGCTAATGGGTGCTGAGGCAGTAGCGCCGTGGTGAGACAAATCCAGTGACATATGCCAAATTCGGCCCATCCCATAAAGCTGCTGCTTTGAATTAGCGCCTGGGACTTCAGCGCCAGGCAGATCATGATGTCAGTGAGTGTGCAACGCTCACTGAGCGCCCGATCTGCAAAATTCATTATCGTCCCCCCTGCCTTAGCGCCTCGCCCCGTCAGCGACAGGAAGAGGAGGGTTCAAGCAGACAGGTGCGAGTTCCAAGGGCGCGAATTAAAGAGATCATGGATAATGAGTCGCAGCTGTTAGGTTAGTGCTGTTTCACTAATTGCTTGTCAGTTTGACATTGTACAACAGTTTAATTTGGTCACTTAAAGGTTGTTTAGTCTCTGGAGTGTTGTGGCTACTAATAATTAGTGATATTTCTATTCACACAACAACAAAAGAACTGCACAAGAATGAGGTTCTGCAGCATCAATGAACCTCCCCTTTAAGAACTGCAAAAAGCCTGTTGCAATGAAACTCTTTTGAGTTTACCTGCGAAAACATAAAACATTAAACGGTGCCACCCGACCTGGGTGACACTCCAGACATTTACAAGGCCCTTTTTTTTCCCCCCCCTTTTTTTTTGTGTTTTTCTTTTTTTGTTTTTTTTTTTTTGGGCACTAAAATCACAATTTTCCCCAGTGCCCCCTATAAAAGGGAAAGGGGACACTAAAAGCACCGGCAATTAAAACAAATTAAACTTTAAAACGTAAAATCAAATTAAAATTTGGTTGCCGGGCGTGATGATGCACTCCAGTCCCTCCGGTGCCCACCTCTCGCGGAAGGCCGCGAGCGTACCGGTGGACACCGCGTGCTCCATCTCCAAGGACACCCTGGACCGGATGTAAGAGCGGAAGAGAGGCAGGCAGTCAGGTTGAACGATCCCCTCGACCGCCCGCTGCCTGGACCGGCTGATGGCACCCTTGGCCGTGCCCAGGAGCAGTCCTACGAGGAGGCCTGTTGCAATGATGACTTCCGATTAGACTGCACCTGATATTGCTTAGGGCCTTGAGTGTAACGCCGCTGAGCTGGGCCATTCGTGCTTGATTTAGTGCTCCAATCCTTTCTTTGAACAATGAGACTTCACCTTGTGTGCAGCGTGATTCATTAGCACCAGGCTCTAAATCTCAAACTTTTCTAAAGTTAACACCCATCCCTGGGCTATAATGAATTACTCCCCTTATGATTCTAATTGGTGCAATGCTTGAACATCAGGTTGGGCTCATAATGGCCCCGAATTCGCAGCCCCTACGGGCGCTTGCTTACGAGGTGTTCATGAACCCATAAGGGCCCCACAATTCCAGGTTTAGGCATGCGAAGTGCATACACCTAAACCCAGAACTAGCGATCTGTCAAGAATCCTCTTAACAGATCATGCGCATCCAGAAGTAAAGTGCTTCCGCGGGCAGAGAGTTGGACTATTTACCCAACTTCTGCTCAGTGAATACCTGTGAAATTCTTATGACTGATAAAAGCAAGCGTAAGGCCTGCTTTTATCGCGTGAGATTTTTAAAGGACAAAAGAGGGGATTAAATGTAGTATCTCCAAATTTGCGGATGACACTAAGTTGGGTGGCAGTGTGAGCTGCGAGGAGGATGCTATGAGGCTGCAGAGTGGCTTGGATAGGTTAGATGAGTGGGCAAATGCATGGCAGATGAAGTATAATGTGGATAAATATGAGTTTATCCACTTTGGTGGTCAAAACAGAGAGACATACTATTATCTGAATGGTGACAGATTAGGAAAAGGGGAGGTGCAACGAGACCTGGGTGTCATGGTACATCAGTCATTGAAGGTTGACATGCAGGGACAGCAGGTGGTTAAGAAAGCAAATGGCATGTTGGCCTTCATAGCGAGGGGATTTGAGTACAGGGGCAGGGAGGTGTTACAACAGTTGTACAGGGCCTTGGTGAGGCCACACCTGGAGTATTGTGTACAGTTTTGGTCTCCTAACTTGAGGAAGGGCATTCTTGCTATTGAGGGAGTGCAGCAAAGGTTCACCAGACTGATTCCCGGGATGGCAGGACTGACACATCAAGAAAGACTGGATCAACTGGGCTTGTATTCACTGGAGTTCAGAAGAATGAGAGGGGATCTCATAGGAACATTTAAAATTCTGACGGGTTTAGACAGGTTAGATGCAGGAAGAATGTTCCCAATGTTGGGGAAGTCCAGAACCAGGGGTCACAGTCTAAGGATAAGGGGTAAGCCATTTAGGACCAAGATGAGGAGAAACTTCTTCACCTAGAGAGTGGTGAACCTGTGGAATTCTCTAGCACAGAAAGTTGTTGAGGCCAATTCACTAAATATATTCAAAAAGGAGTTAGATATAGTCCTTACTACTAGGTGGATCAAGGGGTGTGGCGAGAAAGCAGGAATGGGGTACTGAGGTTGCATGTTCAGCCATGAACTCATTGAATGGCGATGCAGGCGAGAAGGGCCGAATGGCCTACTCCTGCACCTATTTTCTATGTTTCTATGTTTCTAAAGATAATTTTTTTCCCAATAATTTAAACATTTTAAATCCTGTTAAATAAGGTAAGTTTATTTTTCGACCCTCTAAAATATGTAAATTTATTTTTCAAAAAAATCGCATTTTTGTTTCAAATAATTCAATGAATTCTATTTTGATAATTTTTTTTCAAAAATCACGTATTTAAAATTCATTTGAAGTGTTTGTGTGTTCGTACTTGTGGTGATCCTCTATTTACCGAACTCAAAACAATTATGAATGGGACGAGCCCGACTTTGATTGGTTGGGCCGGCCCAAGTGATGCCAGGGATGCGTGTGAAGTGCCTGTGCCCATGGATTACACGGGTCTCAACACAGGCCTTTGCGTAAAGTCCCAGGACGTCGAGTCTCCGAACTGCCGGGACCACCAAGTACTTTCATAGAAATGTTTAAGGTTAGAGGCACCCACTCGCGGGAAGCCTCCGCCCGCAATTTCTGGGCCAATATTTAACCATTCGAAGCGAGGTGGCGTTTGCATCATGCTTGATAGAATAGAAAAGCTAACGCGCACATTTCCTTCCACTGAGTAGGTCTTTTACAGAAAGGACCTGTACGACTTTGGCTCTTCATACGGCGGTGGACGCAACACGGTCGGAGTCTTTGAGGATGCCGGCCTGCGGCTCATCTCCGACCTGATGGAATCGATGGACCTACGGGGTAGGAGATGCTTTTTTATTTCATTTGCAAGAAGCGCTTCGGGAAACTAACATCTGTCTGCGAAGTCCGTTTCTCAAACAGTCCTTCCGAAGACCAAGTGCCCCACAGCCGCTGTGGGTTTCTGCTGGGTGCTGCGTCACCACAGATCATAGAACCACAGAATCATAGACATTTAGAGCATGGAACGAGGCCATTCAGCCCATCATGTCCGCACCGGCCGACAAAGAGCTATCCAGCCTAATCCCACTTGCCAGCTCTTGGTCCGTAGCCCTGCAGGTTACGGCACTTCAAGTGCACATCCAAGAATTTTTTAAATGTGCTGAGGGTTTTTGCCTCTACCACCCTTTCAGGCCGTGACTTCCAGACCCCCACCACCCTCAGGGTGAAGACATTTCCCCTCATATCTCCTCTAAACCTTCCCCCAATTACTTAAAATCTGTGCCCCCTGGTTGTTGACCACTCTGCCAAGGGAAATAGGTCCGTCCTATCCACTCTATCCAGGCGCCTCATAATTTTATACACCTCAATCAGGTCTCCCCTTAGCCTCCTCTGTTCCAAATAAAACAGACCCAGCATCTCCAATCTTTCCTCAGAGCCAAAATTCTCCAGTCCAGGCAACATCCTTATAAATCTCTTCTGCACCCTTTCCAGTGCGATCACATCTTTCCTGTAATGTGGTGACCAGAACTGCACACAGTACTCCAGCTGCGGCCTAACCAGTTTTTTTATACAGTTCAAGCGTAACCTTCCTGCTCTTATATTCTATTCCTCGACTCATAAATGCAAGTTTTCCACATGCCTTCTTAACCACCTTATCTACCTGGCCTGCTACCTTCAGGAACCTGTGGACCTGCACTTCCAGCTCTGCCAGCTACATTACCTTAGGAACATTGAAACATTCGGAACATTGGAAAATTGCCTGCAACGGCTTCTCTTCCTGCTCCTTCATCTTTACCTCTGGTGTCCCCCAAGGACCAATCCTTGGCCCCCTCCTATTTGTCATCTACATGTTGCCCCTTGGTGACATCACCCAAAAACACAGTGTCAGTTTCCACATGTACGCTGACGACACCCAGCTCTATCTCACCACCACCTCTCTCAAATTCTCCACGGTCTCTAAATTGTCCAACTGCTTGTCCGACATCCACTTCTAGATGAGGAGAAATTTTCTCCAATTTAACATTGGGAAGACCGAAGCCATTGTTTTCGGTCCCCGCCACAAACTCCGTTCCTCAGCCACTGACTCCATCCCTCTCCCTAGCATCTGTCTGAGGCTGAACCATACATTTCTCAACCTTGGTGTCATATTTGACCCTGAGATGAGCTTCTGACCACATATCCACTGCATAATTAAAGCCGCCTATTTCCACCTCCGTAACATTGCCCGCCTCCACCCTTGCCTCAGCTCATCCACTGCTGAAGCCCTCATCCATGCCTTTATTACCACCAGACCTGTCTATTCCAATGCACACCTGGCTGGCCTCCCACGTAAACTTGAGGTCATCCAAAACTCGGCTGCCCATGTCCAAACTCATCAATCCTGCTCACCCATCACCCCTGTGCTCGCTGATCTACATTGGCTTCCGGTTAAGCAATGTCTCAATTTCAAAATTCTCATCCTTGTTTTCAAATCCCTCCATGGCCTCACCCCCTCCCTATCTTTGTAACCTCCTCCAGCCCCATAACCCCCCAAAATGTCTGCGCTCCTCTAATTCTGCCCTCTTGAGCACCCCTGATTATAATCGCTCAACCATCGGTGGCCGAGCCTTTTGTTGCCTGGGCCCCAAGCTCTGGAACTCCCTGCCTAAACCTCTCTGCCTCTCTTTCCTCCTTTAAGACACTCCTTAAAACCTACCTCTTTGACCAAGCTTTTGATCAACTGCCCTAATTTCTACTTATGCGGCTCGGTGTCAAAATTATTATCTCATAATACTCCTATGAAACCACTTGGGATGTTTTACTACTTTAAAAGAGCTATATAAATACAAGAGAATGTGTTTTTGGGGCGAATGTGGACAGATCACAAGTTCCAGGAATTCGCGCATACTTGTGGAGCCATTCTGAAGGCTCACGACGGCATACACTGTCATCGGCCCCACAAAATCCAGGTCAATATTGTTATGTCTTGAATAAAGAGTCAGACTAGATACTGCAAGCTCAAAGTAAGGTGTGACCGTAGTTCTTTATTACAGATCTCAGAGTGTCTCTCCAGCCTGTGATGCCACTTTATACACAGGTGCTCCCAAGGGATTGTGGGATCCCTTGGGACTCCAGGGGATAAGCCTTCTGATGGTTAGACATGATATTTACAGGTTTACGTACATAACAACACTCCCCCCAAAGTCAATAGTATAACTATTTACAATGTGATCTGGGGCCTTCCTTTCCCTGGTTGATCATCTCGGTGCAAATGCTGGTTTTGGTGAGTCGTTTGTTGGGCCCTCGCTGGGCTGCTGTGCAGCTGGCCTTGCTGGGCTGCTGGGGTTATGAGTCCTGCTGGGCTGCTGCGGGTGATGTGTTCTGCTTCGTGGTCAACCGCTGGGTCGGTTGCCACTTGTGTGTGTGTTGGAGGGTCGAAAACGGTCGAGTCTATTGTGGGTTGTTCTGGATAGCCCGTAAATCTGAGTTTGGTTTGGTCCAAGTGTTTCCTGCAGGTGAGTCCATTTGAGAGTTTGACCACAAACACCCTACTCCCCTCTTTGGCCAAAACAGTGCCAGGAAGCCACTTGGGACCTTGTCCATAGTTCAACACAAATACAGGATCATTTATCTCAATTTCGCGTGACACATTTGCGCGATCATGATATGTATTCTGTTGAAGCCGCCTGCTCTCTACCTGTTCGTGTAGATCAGGGGGGACTAACGAGAGCCTTGTCTTAAGAGCCCTTTTCATGAGCAGTTCAGCGGGAGTGACCCCAGTAAGTGAGTGGGGTCTCGTGCGGTAACAAAGCAGGACTCGGTATAGGCGAGTCTGCAGTGAGCCTTCAGTTACCCTTTTCAAGCTCTGCTTGATTGTTTGAACTGCTCTCTCTGCTTGACCATTGGACGCTGGTTTAAACGGGACAGATATAACATGTTTGATCCCATTGCAGGTCATGAACTCCTTGAACTCGGCACTGGTGAAGCACGGCCCATTGTCACTCACAAGGACATCAGGCCATGCATGGCAAACATGGCCCGCAGGCATTCAATGGTGGCAGCGGATGTGCTTGCTGAAATGATCTCACATTCAATCCATTTGGAGTACGCCTCTGCAATCACTAAGAACATTTTTCCCAAGAATTGGCCTGCATAGTCGACATGGACCCTGGACCACGATTTGGAGGGCCAGGACCATGAGCAATCCTTGGGTGCATTGTTAAACTGTGAACATGTTATACATTTGTGCACGCAGGACTCTAAGTCTGCATCGATACCGGGCCACCACACGTGGGATCTGGCTATTGCTTTCATCATTACAATGCCTGGGTGGGTACTGTGGAGATCACTACTGAAGGTGTCCCTGCCCTTTTTTCACACCACTACCTGATTACCCCATAGGAGGCAGTCTGCCTGCATAGACATTTCATCTCTGCGCGGCTTTATTTCTTCCTGCATCTCCAACGGGACACTAGACCAACTCCAGTGGAGCACACAGTTTTTTACTAAGAACAGTAAGGGGTCCTGGCTCATCCAGGTTCTAATCTTTTGGGCGGTAACAGGTGATTGCTCACTCTCGAATGCTTTCATTACCATAACTAAATCTGTGGGCTGTGCCATCTCCACCCCTGTGGTGGGCAATGGCAGCTAACTGAGAGCATCGGCACAGTTTTCTGTGCCTGGCTTGTGGCGGATGGCATAGTTATATGCGATCAATGTGAGCGCCCATCTCTGGATGCGGACCGATGCATTCATATTTATCCCCTTGCTTTCAGAAAAGAGGAATATAAATGGCTTCTGGTCGGTTTCCAATTCAAGTTTGAGCCCGAACAGATACTGATGCATTTTCTTTACCCTGTAAACACACGCTAACGCTTCTTTATCGATCATACTGTAGGCCTTCTCAGCCTTAGACAGACTTCTGAATGCATAAGCAACCGGTTGCAATTTCCCAGATTCATTAGCTTGTTGCAATACACACCCGACCCTGTACGACGACAAATCACATGCTAGTACCATGCTAGTACAACACAAGCAATTTGTTTGAACATAATAGCTTCCCAGCTTTCTCAAAGGCATTTTCTTGGCTTTTACCCCATACCATTCATCTCCTTTATGCAGTAAAGAGTGCAGCATTCTAATAATGTGCTAAGACCGGTAAGAAGTTACCAAATTAGTTCAGGAGTCCTAGAAATGACCGCAGCTCCGTCACGTTCTGTGGTCTTGGTGCGTTTTTGATTGCCTGCGTCTTTGAATTGGTGGGCCTGATGCCGTCCGCCGCGATTCTTCTCCCCAGGAACTCCACTTCAGGCACCAGGAAAACGCATATCGAGCATTTTAACCTGAGCCCCAAACGATTAAGCCGACTAAGAACCTCCTCCAGGTTCTGCAGGTGCTCGACAGTGTCCCGAACTGTAACCAAGATGTCGTCCTCGAAGACCACGGTGCATGGGACCAACTTCAACAAGCTTTCCATGTTCCTCTAGAATATCGCCACAGCCGATCGAATCCCAAATGGGCATCTGTTGTAAATGAAGAGACCTTTTTGTGTGTTGATGCAGGTGAGGCCTTTCGATGATTCTTCTAGCTCCTGCGTTATGTAGGCCGAGGTCAAGTCCAGCTTCGTGAACGTTTCCCTCACGCCAGCATTGCAAATAGGTCATCTGCCTTTGGTAGCGGGTATTGATCGTGCAGTGAGAAACGATTGATAGTTACTTTGTAATCACCACAGATTCTGACGGTGCCATCTCCCTTGAGTTCTGGAGCAATCGGACTGGCCCACTCATTGAATTTGATCGGTGAAATGATGCCCTCTCGTTGCAGCCTGTCCAGCTCGATCTCCACCCTCTCTCTCATCATGTAAGGTACCGCTCTCGCCTTGTGATGGATGGGTCGCGCTGCCAGAATCAAATGGATCTGCACTTTTGCTCCTTGGAACTTCCCGATGCCTGGTTCGAACAGCGAGGGAAACTTGTTTAGGATCTGGGCACATGAGATGTCGTCGATGGATGAAAGCGCTCGGACATCGTCCCAGTTACAACGTATCTTTCCCAGCCAGCTCCTGCCAAACAGCGTGGGGCCATCGCCCGGTACCACCCAGAGTGGTAACTCATGCACCGCTCCATCGTAGGAGAACTTTACGGTAGCACTGCCGATTATGGGAATCAGTTCATTTGTGTACGTTCCCAGTTTAGTACGAATGGGAGTCAGGACTGGCCTTGAAGCCTTGCTGCACCACAATTTGTTGAAAGTCTTTTTGCTCATTATGGACTGGCTTGCGCCCGTGTCCAGCTCCATGGACACCGGGAGTCCATTTAATTCAAACTTCAGCATTATCGGGGGACACTTTGTGGTAAATGTGTGTATCCCATATACCTCGGCCTCCTCGGTATGAGGCTCTGGTTCGTCGTGATCTACCGTGGATCTGTCCTCTGCAACATGGTGGTTTGCAGGATTAGCAGGATTTGCAGCTCGCCTGCACATACAATGGAGGTGACCTATTGTTCCACAGCCCTTGCAAACGTATCCTTTGAAGGGGCATGAATGGAAACGATGATCACCCCCACAGCACCAACAAGGTGTTAATGGCCTTGTATTCACCACCCTTGATGGTGGACTCTGAGTCATCTGCAGACGTGCTGCTGCAGGCACGTAAGTCCTGTCCTGTACATTTCGATTCGAAAACAACGTTACTTTGTTCACAGTACTTGCAGCAGCACTAGTGTGCTGAGAAATGTGTTTGGTATTGTCACTGGTGGTGATAAATGCCTGGGCTATTGCTGTGGCTTTACTCAAGGTTTGGGTCTCTACAGTCAAGAGTTTGCGAAGTATTACTTTATGGCCAATGCCAAGTAAAAGAAGTCCCTGAGCATGTGCTCCAAGTGTCCTTCAAATTTGCAATGTCCTGCAAGGTGCCTTAGCTCGGCGACGTAGCTCGCCACTTCCTGGCCTTCAGATCTCTTGTACGGTTAGAACCGATACCTCATCATCAGAATGCTTTCCTTCGGGTTTAGATGCTCCCGGACCAGTGTGCACCAACTCATCGTACAACTTGTCTGTGAGTTTCGCTGGAGCGAGCAGATTTTTCACGAGGCCATACGTTGGTGCCCCGCAAACGATGAGGAGGATCGCCCTTCTCCTTCCAGCTCGTTGGTCATGAAGTATCAGTCGAGTCGCTCCATGAAGGTTTCCCAAACATCTCCCTCCGACAATTTCTCCAGGATGCACATGATTCTCTGCATTGTTGCAGTGGGGTTCGTCATCTGTATCTCGTCGCCAGTTGTTATGTCTGAATAAAGAGTCAAACTAGCTACTGCAAGCTCAAAATAAGGTGACACCTTATTATAGTCCTTTATTACAGAACTCAGAGTGCCTCTCCAGCCTGTGAGGCCTACTTATATACAGGTGCTCCCAAGGGATTGTGGGATCCCTTGGGACTCCAGGGGATAGGCCCTCTGGTGGTTAGACATGGTATTTACAGGCTTACACACATAACAAATAAGGTTAGTTATTGTACTTGATTAATGTCTAAGTGTACATGAGGACTGCAACAAATTACAGGAGGAAATTAATAAACTTGCGGCAAGGCCATAAAAAAGCAAACCAAGCACTAGGGTTTAATTCTAGAGGGATAGAATTGAAAAGTAGGGAAGTTATGCGAAACCTGTATCGAACCTTGGTTAGACCACACTTAGAGTACTGTGTACAGTTCTGGTTGCTATGTTATAAAAAGGATATAGAGACACTGAAGAGGGTGCAGAGAAGATTTACAAGGATGATACCAGAAATGCGAGGGTATACATATCAGGAAAGGATGAACAGGCAGGGTCTCTTTTCTCTTGAAGAAAGATGGCGGCGGGGTGAACTAATAGAGGTCTTTCAAATTATGGAGTGGATACAGAGAGAATGTTTCCATTTGTGGGGAAGAGCATAACTAGAGGTCATCGATATAAGATAGTCACCAAGAAATCCAATAGGGAATTCAGAAAAAACTTCTTTACCCAGAGAGTGGTGAGAATGTGGAACTCACTGTCACAGGGAGTGATTGAAGCGAATAGTATTGATGTATTTAAGGGGAGGTTAGACAGGCATATGAGGGAGAAGGGAATTTTCGCATCATGTGACTGCCAGGATGGCAGAAGGTGAACTATATGGACTGTGCACTTTGATCCCCTAGAAAATGCTAATAGAATTAGATGAGGAAAGATGGGAGGAGGCTTAAGTGGAGCATAAATGCCGGCGTGGACTGGTTGGGCCAAATGGCCTGTTTCTGTGCCATATATCCTATGGAATCCTTTGTAATGTGAGACATGACATATGGCAAGTTTAACATGATTGGAAGGAGCAGATGACTTTGGTTCTCTGGTCCCCAAAGCTCTCCACCACTGGGGATTTCCCTCACCTCATATCTGGGTCTCTTGTAAATTAATTGCTGGAGATTGAATGCTATCATCAGTCAATGACCCCATTATCGTCACATCACATGACTGCCAGGATGGTAGAAGGTGAAATATATGGACCGTGCACTTTGATCACCCAGAAAATCATATGTTCTGAAAGGCATTTTGTGCACCATGCAGGCTGAGTCTTTGATTAGATTCAAGAACGTAAGAACATAAGAATTAGGAACAGGAGTAGGCCATCTAGCTCCTCGAGCCTGCTCCACCATTCAAAAAGATCATGGCTGATCTGGCCATGGACTCAGCTCCACTTACCCGCCCGCTCCCCATAACCCTTATTGGTTAAAAATCTATCTATCTGTGATTTGAATACATTCAATGAGCTAGCCTCAACTGTTTCCTTGGGCAGAGAATTCCACAGATTCACAACCCTATGAGGGAGAAGAAATTCCTTCTCAACTCGGTTTTAACTTGACTCCCCTGTATTTTGAGGCTGTGCCCCCTAGTTCTAGTCTCCCCGACCAGTGGAAACAACCTCTCTGCCTCCATCTTGTCTATCCCTTTCATTATTTTAAATGTTTCTATAAGATCACCCCTCATCCTTCTGAACTCCAACGAGTAAAGACCCAGTCTATTCAATCTATCATCCTAAGGTAGCCCCCTCATCTCCGGACAGAGATCGATAGATTTTTGGATATTGAGGGAATCAAGGGATATGGGGATAGTGCAGGAAAGTGGAGTTGAGGTAGAGGATCAGCCATGACCTTATTGAATGGAGGAGCAGGCTCAAGGGGCCAAATGGCCGACTCCTGCTCCTATTTCTTATGTTCTTACGTGTGATGGCCCTTTCCTGAGAAAATATTTCCCCATGTTCCTGTAATAACTTCAAACAAGTTTTGTTGATATATGTGATGGAAGGTTTAAGCCACACTGCCCTCTGTTATCATAGAATCATAGAAATTTACAGCACGGAAGGAGGCCATTTTGGCCCATCACTGGGTTGGGGGTAATATATCAGCATGGATAGAGGATTGGCTAACGAACAGAAAACAGAGAGTTGGGCTAAATGGGTCATTCTCTGGTTGGCAACCAGTAACCAGTAGGGTGCGGCAGGGATCAGTGCTGGGACACCAACTATTTACAATCTATATTAATGACTTGGAAGAAGGGACTGAGTGTAACGTAGCCAAGTTTGCTGACAATACAAAGATGGGAAGAAAAGCAATGTGTGAGGAGGACACACAAAATCTGCAAAAGGACGTAGACAGGCTCAGTGAGTGGGCAAAAATTAGGCAGATGGAATATAATGTCAGAAAGTGTGAGATCATGCACTTTGGCAGAAAAAAAATCGAAGAACAAGTTATTATTTAAATGGAGAAAGATTGCGAAGTGCCGCAGTACAGTGGGACCTGGGGGTACTTGTGCATGAAACACAAAAGGATAGTATGCAGGTACAGCAAGTGATCAGGAAGGCCAATGGAATCTTGGCCTTTATTGCAAAAGGGTGGACTATAAAAGCAGGGAAGTCTTGCTACAGCTATATAAGGTATTGGTGAGGCCACACCTGGAATACTGCGTGCAGTTTTGGTTTCCACATTTACAAAAGGATATACTTGCTTTGGAGACAGTTCAGAGAAATATGAGAGGTGATCTTATCAAAACGTATAAAATTATGAGAGGGCTTGACAAGGTGGATACAGAGAGGATGTTTTCTCTGATGGGGGAGACTAGAACTAGAGGGCATAATCTTAGAATAAGGGGCCGCCCATTTAAAACTGAGATGAGGAGGAATTTCTTTTCTCAGAGGGTTGTAAATCTGTGGAATTCGCTGCCTCAGAGAGCTGTGGAAGCTGGGACATTGAATGAATTTAAGACAGATATAAACAGTTTCTTAAATGATAAGGGGATAAGAGGTTATGGGGAGCGGGCGGGGAAGTGGAGCTGAGTCCATGATCAGATCAGCCATGATCTTATTGAATTGCAGAGCAGGCTCAAGGGGCCATATGGCCTACTCCTGTTCCTTTTTCTTATGTTCTTATGTCCGCGCCGGCCGACCGGCCTAATCCCACTTTCCAGCTCTTGGTCCGTAGCCCTGTCGGTTACGGCACTTCTGTTGTGTATTTCACCCCCTGTAACCTGTATGACACCTGACCACCAGAGGGCCCACCTGTTGGAGTCCAAAGGGATCCCAGCATCCCTTGGGAGCACGGTATATAAGCAGGCCTCCCACGAGGTACCTGCACTCTGGAGTCTTATTAAAGGAGCTAAGGTCACACTTACTCTTTGTACACAGTACTCAGTTTCATCCTTTATTATGAGTGTACCAATTGGCGATGAGGTAATGAACAACTGCGCGAAAATGCAAAAAACAGTCGATATTCTGGAGAAGTTCTCAGAAGGGAACGACTGGGAGGCCTTCGTGGAGAGACTCGACCAATACTTCATGACCAACGAGCTGGAAGGGGACGAGAACGCTACCAAACAAAGGGCGATCCTCCTAACTGTCTGTGGGGCAACAACCTATCGCCTCATGAAGAATCTCCTGGCTCTGGCAAAACCAACAGAGAAATCCTATGAAGAATTGTGTACGCTGGTTGGGGAGCACCTAAATCCTAAGGAAAGCGTTTTGATGGGGAGGTATCGGTTCTACACGTGTCAACGATCGGAGGGCCAGGAAGTGGCGAGCTATGTCGCCAAACAAAGGCGCCTCGCAGGATATTGTGAGTTTGAGGGATTCCTCGAACAAATGCTCAGAAACTTTTTTGTACTGGGCATTGTACATGAGACAATCCTTCACAAACTGCTGACTGTAGAAACTCCGAATCTAAGCAAAGCCATAACGATAGCCCAGGCATTTATGTCCACCAGTGACAACACCAAGCAGATTTCGCAGAGTAAAGAAGTTTTGGCCAGTACTGTGCATAAAGTAACGTCGGTTTCGAGCAGGAATGTACATGGCAGAACGTACACGCCGGCTGCTGCTGCCCGACCTCAGATGACCCAGAGTCCGCCATCAATCGTTAATGCGAGGCAGTTAACACCTTGTTGGCGTTGTGGAGGTGATCATCGGTCCCATCAATGCCGCTTCAAGCACTATGCGTGTAACGGTTGCAGAACAATGGGACACCTCCAGCGAATGTGCAGGCGAGCTGCAAACCCTGCAAACCACCATGTTGCAGAAGAAGATCGATCCACTGTGGATCAGGCTGAATTGGAGACTTGTACCGAGGAGGCAGAAGTGTACGGGGTACACACATTCACTACGAAATGTCCAACAATAATGCTGAAAGTTGAACTGAATGGTATTCCTGTATCTATGGAACTGGACACGGGTGCAAGTCAGTCCAGAATGAGTAAAAAGGCCTTCGACAGGCTGTGGGACAAAAAAGGCACACAGGCCCAAGCTCAGCCCCATTCACACCAAACTAAGGACTTACAGCAAGGAACTAATCCCTGTAATTGGCAGTGCAGAAGTCAAAGTCTCCTATGACGGAGCAGTACACGAACTCCCGCTGTGGATTGTACCAGGGGATGGTCCCATGTTATTTGGCAGTAGCTGGCTGGGGAAACTCCGCTGGAACTGGGACGACATCCTAACGCTTTCGTCCGTCGACGACGCCTCATGTGCCCAGGTTTTGAGCAAGTTCCCATTGTTGTTCGAGCCAGGCATTGGAAGCTTCTCAGGGGCGAGAGTGCAGATCCATTTAGTTCCCTGTACATGACCCATCTACCACAAGGCACGGTCGGTAACGCACATGATGTGTGAAAAAGTGGAAATTGAGCTGGACAGGCTGCAACGAGAAGGCATCATCGCGCCGATGGAATTCAATAAGTGGGCTAGTCTGATTGTCCCAGTACTTAAAGAGTACGGCACGGTTAGAATTTGTGGGAACTACGAAGAAACGATTAACCGTTTTTCACTGCAGGACCAGTACCCGCTACCCAAGGCAGACGACCTATTTGCGACCCTGGCTGGAGGGAAGATATTCACCAAGCTGGACCTGATCTCGGCCGATATGATGCAGGAGCTGGAGGATTCTTCGAAAGGCCTCACCTGCATCAACATGCACAAAGGTCTATTCATCTATAACCGGTGCCCGTTCGGTATTCGGTCGGCCGCAGCAATCTTCCAGCGGAACATGGAGAGCCTGCTAAAGTCGGTTCCTTGTACAGTGGTTTTCCAGGACGACATGCTGGTTACAGGGTGGGACACCATTGAGCACTTGAAGAATCTGGAAGAGGTTCTTAGTCGGTTGGATCGCGCGAGGCTCAGGTTGAAATGCTCGAAGTGTGTTTTCCTGGCGCAGGAGATCGAGTTCTTGGGAAGAAGAATCGCAGCAGACGGCATCAGACCCACCGACGCCAAGATGGAGGTCATCAAGAACGCGCCGAGACCACAGAATGTGACGGAGCTGCGGTCGTTTCTGGGACTTCTTAACTATTTTGGTAATTTCCTACCTGGGTTAAGCACCCTGCTAGAACCCCTACATGTGTTACTGTGCAAGGGAGATGACTGGGTATGGGGGAATTCACAAGAGGCGGCCTTTGAGAAAGCCAGAAATCTGTTGTGTTCAAACAAACTGCTTGTCCTGTATAACCCTTGTAGACGATTAGTGCTAGCTTGCGATGCGTCGTCATACGGGGTCAGGTGTGTGTTACAACAGGCTAACGAATTGGGGATTCTGCAACCGGTCGCTTATGCATCCAGGAGTTTGTCCAAGGTCGAAAGGGCCTACGGCATGATTGAAAAAGATGCTCTGGCGTGCGTTTACATGGTGAAAATAATGCACCAGCACTTATTTGGCCTCAAGTTTGAGCTTGGAGCTGACCACAAGCTGCTCATATCACTGTTCTCTGAGAGCAAAGGGATTAATACCAATGCCTCTGCCCGCATCCAAAGATGGGCGCTCACGCTGTTGGGGCATACAACTATGTAATCTGCCACAGACCGGGCACAGAGAACTGTGCAGATGCTCTCAGTCGACTGCCATTGCCCACCACCAGGGTGGAAATGGCACAGCTAGTGGACTTGCTCATGGTCATGGAGGCATTCGTCAACGAGAAGTGTCCCGTTACGGCCTGCCAGATCAGGACCTGGACCAGCCAGGATCCTTTACTGTCCTTGGTAAAACCTGTGTCCTCCATGGGAGCTGGTCCAGTGTCCCAGTGGAGATGCAGGAGGCGATTAAGCCGTTCCACAGACGCAAAGACGAGTTGTCCCTGCAGGCGGACTGTCTATTGTGGGGCAATCGCATGGTCTTGCCCAAGAAAGGCAGAGATACGTTCATATGTGAACTGCACGACACCCACCCAGGCATCGTAATGATGAAAGCCATAGCCAGATCCCATGTGTGGTGGCCTGGCATCGACTCAGAGCTAGAATCATGTGTGCACCAGTGTAACACTTGCTCTCAGCTGAGCAATGCATCCAGAGAGGCACCGCTAAGCTTGTGGTCGTGGCCCTCCAAACTGTGGTCGAGGATCCACGTGGACTATGCGGGCCCATTTCTAGGCAAAATGTTTTTGCTTGTTGTAAACGCTTATTCAAAATGGATTGAATGTACAATAATGTCTGTAAGCACGTCCACTGCCACTATTGAAAGCCTACGCACCATGTTTGCCACACATGGCCTGCCTGATGTCCTAGTCAGCGAAAATGGGCCGTGTTTCACCAGTGCTGAATTCAAGGAATTCATGACCCGCAACGGGATCAAACATGTCACATCTGCCCCGTTCAAACCCGCATCCAACGGCCAGGCAGAACGGGCAATTCAGACCATCAAGCAAAGCTTGAAACACGTGTCGGAAGGCTCCCTGCAGACCCGGCTGTCCCGAGTGCTGCTCAGCTACCGCACCAGACCCCACTCACTCACCGGGGTTCCCCCAGCTGAGCTGCTCATGAAAAGGGCGCTAAAAACAAGGCTCTCTCTTGTCCACCCTGACCTCCATGATCACGTGGAGGACAAGCGGCATCAACAAAGTATGTACCATGACCGCGCAAATTTGTCACATGATATTGTGATCAATGATCCTGTGTTTGTGCTCAATTATGGACATGGTCCCAAATGGCTCACTGGCACGGTCACAGCCAAAGACGGGAGTAGGGTGTTTCAGGTCGAATTGGCCAATGGACAAATGCACAGAAAACATTTGGACCAAATCAAATTGCGGTTCACCAACAGCTAAGAACAACCTGAAGAAGACACCACCAACTTTGACCCTCCAACACACACACAAATGGCAACTGACATCATAATTGACCACGAAGCTGAACTTACCATCCCCAGCAGCCCAGCAAGGCTGGCTGCCCAACAGCCCAGTGAAGAACCAACCAACTCACCCACACCCGCATTTGTACCAAGACAATCGACAAGGGAGCGAAAAGCCCCAGATCATCTCACCTTGTAAATAAGTGTACTATTGACTTTACTGGGGAGTGATGTTCTGTATTTAACCCCTTGTAACCTGTATTACACCTGACCACCAGAGGGCCCACCTGTTGGAGTCCCAAGGGATCCCAGCATCCCTTGGGAGCACAGTATATAAGCAGGCCACCCACGAGGTACCTGCATTCTGGAGTCTTATTAAAGGAGCTAAAGTCACACTTGCTCATTGTACGCAGTACTCAGTTTCATCCTTTATTATGAGTGTACCAACTTCAAGTGCACATCCAAGTACTTTTTTAATGTGATGAGGGTTTCTGCTTCTACCACCCTTTCAGGCAGTGAGTTCCAGACCCCCGCCACCCTCTGGGTGAAGACATTTCCATTTATTTTTCTTTTATCTTTACTTGATTTGTCGCATGTTAATTTTGATCTCAGCCTCACCAACAATTACAATGATTCCTGGCATGTTTCTAATGTAATTGTCAACCAATTAATGCCTTGAATTGGGTAGTCAAGGTGTAGTTATATTCGCACACAGTTTAATTGACTGAAAATAACTTCATTTTCAGTAATAGCACATAGGGATTTGTGATTCCGCTCGCTTAACTTTCCACTTCCAATATTCAATAATAATTGGGCCGTTTTGACCTAACTCACTGGATGTGGATCCCACAGTATCGGGATGGAATGCTGGTTTCACACCCCACCCAATGTTACCCCCCACTGACTACAACGGAGAGCAAAATGGAGGCAGGATGTTAAACCAGTATTGCACCCGATCATTCAATTTCCCGATGGGTAGGCTAGTTAAAATTGTCCCAAACCTGTTGATATCAAATCGTAATTGTTGGATGTGTCCACATTCAGTTGTGCATTTGGAGCCTCTATTTGTCTGCCAATGAGTGAATGAGGAAATCTGTCGAACAAACAACTGAATTGCATGAGGAAAATTAATCCAACGATTATCTACAGTGTCCTTAGAATACCAGTGATGTGAAAAATAGAACAAAAGTCATTAATGCATTTTCTTTCGACATTGTTTTGTCTGGGAAAATGATTTCTTTACGAAAAATCTCCAAGTTAGCTTCTGAGGGAATGAGACTGCACACTTGTAAAATTTAATTTTCAGGGCCAGAGAGGTTGTTTGGAAGTATTAATCAGTTATCACATCATTCAAAAAATGCACTCACTGTGGAATGCACCAGCCTTAACTTTTTTTTCGTCTTCAGTCGGGAACTAGTAGGGAAAGATCCCAACTTCACGCTATTGCATTCATTTCAATGCTGAGTCCATCAGTGAGGACTGTTAAAGCACATCCTGTGGAGGAGCAGGGCCGTCTCTGACAGTAACTTTCGGATTTCCGTGTTTAACCACGCATGTGCCGACACCGGAAGTTGCCGTCTGATTTACCCCGTTTTAACAGCGAGCGCTGACATCAGCCCCACCGATATTATCCGCACGGAATCCAGCCCAATATGTAAAGGCTTCGGCTAAAATAGCAGAGAGAGAGTTGTGGGCAAGAGCAACTTATAATGGAAGGCTTAGCTCGGGACAATGTCTTGCTCGGGAAGGTTAATAAAATGTGGCTATGTAATATCCATAATAAGAGGTTAGCAGTGATAACTCTGTCACCATGAAGGGTGAAAGTGGACACGTGAGCGACTGCAAAACTGGTGGAATAACTTTTGTCCCTATTATATCATAGAAACATAGAAAATAGGTGCAGGAGTAGGCCATTCGGCCCTTCGAGCCAGCACCGCCATTCAATAAGATCATGGCTGATCATTCCCTCAGTTCTCCTTTCCTGCTTTCTCTCCATACCCCTTGATCCCTTTAGCCGTAAGGGCCATATCTAACTCCCTCTTGAATATATCCCATACCGGAGATGAGGGGGTTGACTTATGAGGAAAGGTTGAGTAGGTTGGGCCTCTTCTCATTGGCGTTCAGAAAAATGAGCGGTGATCGTATCGAAACGTATAAGATTATGAGGGGGTTTGACAAGGTGGATACAGAGAGGATGTTTTGACTGATGGGGGAGACTAGAACTAGAGGGCATAATCTTAGATTAAGGGGCTGCCCATTTAAAACTGAGATGAGGAGGAATTTCTTCTCTCAGAGGATTGTAAATCTGTGGAATTCGTTGCCTCAGAAAGCTGTGGAAGTGGGACATTGATTAAATTTAAGACAGAGATAGACAGTTTCTGAACCGATAAGGGAATAAGGGGTTATGGGGAGCGGGCAGGGAAGTGGACCTGAGTCCATGATTGGATCAGCCATGATCGCATTAAATGGCGGAGCAGGCTCAAGGGGCCGTATGGCCTACCCTTGCTCCTATTTCTTATGTTATGTCCTTATATTCAGTGCTATTCAAGTCAGTGCAACTGAACATCAGGTGGGGCATATAGTGGATGACCGATGCGGTCCTTCCCATTTTGCATCAGCTCCCATGTCTAATTTCAGGAAGTTCAGAATTAGAGCGTGGTCATTTTCGAGTTCTGGTTGTGATGCACAGACCTGGTCGAAAAATTCTGGGGTATTTCGGCCGAAATATAACAGTCAGGAAGTTGGTCGGCTGAACAACAGCACTGATTTCTAACATGCAGCGGCAGAGATGTGGTTCCCAGGCCCCAGAGATTGGGTTTGTTAAATCATGCCTTGGGGTGGAAATTCACTCATTTGCCACCTCTGCTGGCACCCCGGAGTGGCTGTAACGGTATCGGAAATGATTTCCGGACAGGCGGCCAGCTTCCAGCGCCCCGCCGGGACATTCGGAGCCGGGTTTTCCGGGGGCGTGGAGCAGTACCAGCCCGTTTGCGACACCGTTCTGAAATTTGATTGCAGCGGGACCTGTAGCGTCCCGTAATGGGAAAGCGGGCGGTCCGAGCTGTTGCAGCCACACTGAGTGAAGGAATGTCGACCTGAGGTACGTGTGATTGTTTATTTTTATTGTTGCGTTTTATGGTTTATGTGGAGTGAGGAAAGTATTGGGAATGTTTTTGGTGATTTTTTGGGGGGGAATTTTTTTTCTTTCCCCAGCGAAGCCTTTCTTAGGGCGCTCCGAGGCCGGCTCTTTAGCTCTGGATTTCCAGTTGCTCAGATGGCCTAGCGCCCTGAGAGAGGTGTAGAATGCCTCCCTTAGCACTCCGCCCCACACTCAGGGTCCAGCTGATGAATTCTGTGGCTGCCGACGCAAACCACTTCCCGGCGCAAAATTTACCGCCCCGCCGCCATTAGCGCCCTAATTAGCCCCCCAACCAAATATCCACCCCTTTATGTATCAACCCTTCGGGCGTGACAATGCAATAAAGTTTGCAGAAAAATCTGCCAAGGCGGAAGTAGCAGCATGGAACAAATTAATTGTTTGAAATAATCCGATTATTTCCAGAAACCACAACCGTGCCGTGGTACAGAGGACCATTAATACCTCACAGAGATGGTAAGGATTGTTTCATACAACCCGCTTGTAAACCAATTTTGTGCTCCATTGCTTCGTTTAGATGTCGTTGTTTAAGTGCGTGGAGCTGTCCTTTTCCGTATTAGTTGACGGCCGAATCAGAGAAAATTTCAAACTAATCGGCAGACTTACAATGACCATTTCATCAAGAAGAGATGTAGTTTTTCCGCTCGCTAAACTCGACGAGTCCAGAGAACAGCGGCTGTGGGATATAGACATTTTCTTTTATTCGTTCATGAGATGTAGGCATCGCGGACAAGGCCAGCATTTATTGACCATCCCTAATTTCCCTTGAGAAGTTGGTGATGAGTTGCCTTCTTGAACCGCTGCAGTCCGTGTGGTGAAGGTGCTCCCACAGCGCTGTTAGGGAGGGAGTTCCAGGATTGTGACCCAGCGTTGATGAAGGAACGGTGATATATTTTCAAGTCAGTATAGTGTGTGACTCGGAGGTGAACATGGAGGTGATGGTGTTCCCATGCGCCTGCTGCCCTTATCCTTCTAGGTGTTAGAGGTCATGGGTTTGGGAGGCGCTACCAAAGAAGCCTTGGTGAGTTGTTGCAGTGCATCTTGTAGATGGTACACACTGCAGCCACGGTGCGCCGGTGGTGGAGGGAATGGATGTTGAAGGTGGTGGATGGGGTGCCAATCAAGCGGGCTGCTTTGTCCTTTTCATTATTTTCATTTTCAGCATGTTACATTGACCATCTGGAACAAGCTATAAAATGCAAACATATATTAATAATGCACCTTAGTCTACAATTAGCGTACTCGTTTGAACTTCATAATGTTTTTATTAATTAGTGATGTAAACATGACCATGGCCTTGGGAGCTTTAAATACCCACTTTTGAAGATTTTATCCTTCAGGTCAAACTAAACGTGGGTTGAATTCAGGATAAAACTATTCCCTACTAGTCCCGAAGAAAAACCTGTTGACGGCAAAATTGCTGCAATATTCCCTATGTGTTAGTGTTAATGTCAGTTGTGGCTTAGTGGGTAGCACTCTTGCCTTTGAGTCAGAAGGTCATAGGTTCAAAGCCCACACCAAGAGACTTGTACACAAAAATCTAGGCTGGTGCTCCAGTGCAGTGCTGAGGGAGTTGCCATGTTTCAGGTGAGACATTAAACCAAGTCTGCTCTCTCAAGTGGAGGTAAAAGATCCCACAGCCTATTTCGAAGAAGAACAGGGGACATCTCCCCGGTGTATTGGCCAATATTTATCCCTCAATCATCATTAAAAAAAAAAATGATTATCTGGTCATTATCACGTTGCTGTTTGTGGGAGCTTGCTGTGCACAAGTGGGCTGCTACATTTCCCACATGACAAGAGTGACTACACGCCAAAAGTACTTCATTGGCCATAAAGTGCTTTGAGACGTCTGGCGGTGAAATGCAAGTCTTTCATTTATAGTTGCAACAGGTTGATGTGTCTGAATGAAATGTCTTGACAATGGTGCCAAAATAACACACCTTGCGAATTCAACGAGGACCCGTGAGGCCAAAACGTCATAAGTTGTAGCGAAGTGGACTTCTTCCCCAAGAGTTCACCAGTTCTTATAATGACAAGCAAGCACCGATACTGAACTTTCCATTACTGAATGCATGTTATGCTTCCCCTGTCTAGCTGTTGGGATCGCAAAAACGCATGAGACCATACGTCCCATAAATGACCACAGCTGGGTGTGGGAGATACAGAAAATGTCAGGAAAGAAAACATTCAGGTATGGTAGACTGGTGCCACACGTCATATTTTAGTTAGGACTGTGTCTATGACCGTGAACAGAAGTTACTTGACCGAATCGTCGCTCGAGAATGGGCACAAAAGGACTTACAGGGATGATACCATGTTCTTCTGTTTCTTTCTCTCTCATGTGTTTATCCAGCTTCCCCTTAAATGCATCGATACTATTCGCCTCAACTATTCCCTGTGGTAGCGAGCTCCACATTCTCATCACTCTCTCGGTGAATAAGTTTCTCCTGAATTCCCTATTGAATTTATTGGTGACTACCTTATATTTATGCTCGCTAGATTCGGGCTCCCCCACAAGTATAAACATCTTTATGTCTACACTATCAATGCCCTTCATAATTTATTAGGTCCTTAGAATCATAGAATCATAGAATGATTACAGCATGGAAGAAGGCTATTTGACCTGTCGAGTCTCTGCAAGAGCACTTCAGCTAGTCCCACTTCCCGCACTTTTCCCCGTAGCCCTGCAAATTATTTTCCTTCAGGTTCTTATCCAACTCTCTTTTGAAAGTCTGCCTCCAGCATCCTTTCAGGCAGTACATTCGAGATCCTAATCACGCTGTGTGAAAAAGTTTTTCCTCGTGTCGCCTTTGGTTCTTCTGCCAATCGCCTTAAATATGTGTCCTCTGGTTCTTGACCCTTCTGCCAATGGGAACAGTCTCTCTCTACTCTGTCCAGACCCCTCATGATTTTGAACACATCGATCAAATCTCCTCTCAACCTTCTCTGCTCCAAGGAGAACAACCCCAGCTTCTCCGGTCTATCCACGTAACTGAAGTCCCTCATCCCTGGAACCATTCTCGTAAATCATTTCTTCACCCTCTCTAAGGCCTTCACATCCTTCCTAAAATGCAGTGCCCAGAATTGGACACAATACTCCAGTTAGGGCTGAATCAGTGTTTTAAACAGGTTCATCATAATTTCCACAATTTTGTACTCTGTATCTCTAATTATGAATCCCAGAATCCCGGAAGCTTTTTTAATCGCTTTCTAAACCTGCCCTGCCACCTTCAATGATTTGTGTGCATGTACCCCCAGGTCCCTCTGTTCATGCACCCCCTTTAGAATTGTACCATTTAGTTTATATTGCCTCTCCTCATTCTTTCTACCAAAATGTATCACTTTGCACTTTGCTGCGTTAAACTTCATCTGCCACGTGTCTACCCATTCCACCAGGCTGCCTATCTCTTCCTGAAGTCTATAGCTCTCCTCCTCACTGTTCACTGTACTTCCAAGTTTTGTATTGTCGGCAAATTTTTAAATTGTGCCCTGTACATCCATATCCAAGTCACAAATAGATATTGTAACACATAACGACCAGAACAATTCTTCCTGCTACAAGTTTTTTACGGGAGTTCAAGGGGCCGAGGCGGAGGTTTATAAAAGTGGGAGAAAAAAATCATTTGCCCTCAGATTGAGGCTGGGAGAGGGCGGGTGCTTAGTAAGAAGCAAGGATCTCTCTGCCGTAAAAATTTAATTGCTCTACAGACAGTCTCAATTGTCTCAAATCTCTGGTTCTTTTCCCTCGGCTTCTCTTCCATTGTAATGTAAAGTAGGGGTAGAGCCAGCGAAAAAAGGAGGGAGAGAGAAAACAGGGAATTATAGACCGGTCAGCCTGACATCGGTCGTGGGTGAAATGATGGAATCAATTATTAAGGATGTCATAGCAGTGCATTTGGAAAGAGGTGACATGATAGGTCCAAGTCAGCATGGATTTGTGAAAGGGAAATCATGCTTGACAAATCTTCTGGAATTTTTTGAGGATGTTTCCAGTAGAGTGGATAAGGGAGAACCAGTTGATGTGGTATATTTGGACTTTCAGAAGGCGTTCGACAAGGTCCCACACAAGAGATTGATGTGCAAAGTTAGAGCACATGGGATTGGGGGTAGTGTACTGACATGAATTGAGAACTGGTTGTCAGACAGGAAGCAAAGAGTAAGAGTAAATGGGTACTTTTCAGAATGGCAGGCAGTGACTAGTGGGGTACCGCAAGGTTCTGTGCTGGGGCCCCAGCTGTTTACACTGTACATTAATGATTTAGATGAGGGGATTAAATGTAGTATCTCCAAATTTGCGGATGACACTAAGTTGGGTGGCAGTGTGAGCTGCGAGGAGGATGCTGTGAGGCTGCAGAGCGACTTGGATAGGTTAGGTGAGTGGGCAAATGCATGGCAGATGAAGTATAATGTGGATAAATGTGAGGTTATCCACTTTGGTGGTAAAAACAGAGAGACAGACTAATACTGAATGGTGACAGATTAGGAAAAGGGGAGGTGCAAAGAGACCTGGGTGTCATGGTACATCAGTCATTGAAGGTTGGCATGCAGGTGCAGCAGGCGGTTAAGAAAGCAAATGGCATGTTGGCCTACATAGCAAGGGGATTTGAGTACAGGGGCAGGGAGGTGTTGCTACAGTTGTACAGGGCATTGGTGAGGCCACACCTGGAGTATTGTGTACATTTTTGGTCTCCTAACCTGAGGAAGGACATTCTTGCTATTGAGGGAGTGCAGCGAAGGTTCACCAGACTGATTCCCGGGATGGCGGGACTGACCTATCAAGAAAGACTGGATCAACTGGGCTTGTATTCACTGGAGTTCAGAAGAATGAGAGGGGACCTCATAGAAACATTTAAAATTCTGACGGGGTTAGACAGGTTAGATGCAGGAAGAATGTTCCCAATGTTGGGGAAGTCCAGAACCAGAGGTCACAGTCTAAGGATAAGGGGTAAGCCATTTAGGACCGAGATGCGGAGGAACTTCTTCACCCAGAGAGTGGTGAACCTGTGGAATTCTCTACCACAGAAAGTTGTTGAGGCCAATTCACTAAATATATTCAAAAAGGAGTTAGATGAGGTCCTTACTACTAGGGGGATCAAGGGGTATGGCGAGAAAGCAGGAATGGGGTACTGAAGTTGAATGTTCAGCCATGAACTCATTGAATGGCGGTGCAGGCTAGAAGGGCCGAATGGCCTACTCCTGCACCTATTTTCTATGTTTCTATGTTTCTATGTTTCTAACCAGGTCCATTTCTAAAATCGACTGCAAAAATGGCTGTCTGCATTCACAGGACAGCAAACATAAGTACGTAAGAAATAGGAGCAGGAGGCGGCCATTTTGGCCCCTCGCGCCTGCTCCGCCATTTAATAAGATCATGGTTGATCTGATCATGGGCTCAGCTTCACTTCCCTGCCCACTCCCCATAACCCTTTACTCCTGTTGTGTATTCAATAACTCAATAGACTGAACACTGTAAACTCCAAACAGGTACAAACCTGGCTCTACTTTTTTAGGATCCAAAGTGGATTACAAGATGGCTGGCCTTTTATACCTGGCCCGCACACACGTGTGCACAGCCCAATGACCTTTGACAGTGGCGCCACCTGGTGGCCAGTAAACCCAAGCATGCATACATGACAATATCCCCGTTTAAGATATTAGTAACGGTCTTTTTACAAATTGAGACTGTCCGGGGCTTTCTGCTCCCGAGTTGAACGTCTCAGTTCAACTCCAGCCTTGGGCGAGAGTTCTGAGTCTGTTATGACTGGGGGCTGGGTAGCCGATCTGATGAGAATGGCAATGACCACATCAGGGATTGAAAGTCCAGATTCATTGACCATGTCAGTGATTGAAAGTCCAGATTCATTGATGACAGCGGAGTCCTCTGATGACTGAGGGTAGGTTGGTTGGTCACTGATTGTGTCTTCCTCAGGCTGTTCTGGTTCATCCGTGTGCCGCAGCTTATCTGATCAACATGTTTCCTGCATGTTTGCCCATTCTTGAGCTTAACAATAAACACTCTGTTACCCTCCTTGGCCGTAACAGTACCGGTGATCCATTTGGGACCTTGACCACAGTTCAGTACTTACACAGGATCATTGATAGAAATGTCGCGTGACACAGTAGCGCGATTATGATACCCTTGCTGACTTTGACATCTATATTCGACACGATTATTCAAGTCAGGGTGGACAAGAGCGAGCCTGATCTTGAGACCTCTCTTCATCAATAGTTCAGCAGGGGAGATCCCGGTAAGCGTATGGGGTCTTGTCCTGTAACTAAGCAATATGCGTGACAAGCGAGTTTGCAGTGAACCTTGAGTTACACGTTTCACACTCTGCTTAATGGTTTGGACAGCACGCTCTGCTTGTCCATTAGATGCAGGTTTGAATGGTGCTGACCTCACATGTTTGATACCATTGAGTTTCATGAACTCTTGAAACTCCAGACTGGTGAAGCAAGATCCGTTGTCGCTTACAACGATGTCAGGCAGACCATGCGTAGCAAATATGACATGAAGGCTCTCAATGGTAACTGTGGATATGCTGGATGACATGATTTTACACTCTATCCACTTGGAATATGCATCCACCACAAGTAACAACATCTTTCCCAGGAAGGGACCTGCAAAGTCGATGTGGATCCTGGACCATGATTTAGATGGCCACGACCACAGACTCAGTGGCAATTCCGCTGGTGCTTTACTAATCTGCATGCAAGTGTTGCACTGATGCACACATGATTCCAGATCAGAGTCAATTCCAGGCCACCATACATGAGACCTGGCAATGGCTTTCATCATGACAATACCGGGATGCGTGCTACACAGATCATGTCCAAATTTCTCTCTGCCTTTCTTGGGAATAACAACACAATTACCCCACAGTATACAATCTGATTGAATGGATAGTTCGTCTTTGCAACGGATATAAGGTTTGGTCTCATCACACATTTGCTTGGGTATGGCAGACCAATCACCACTAAGGACATAACGTTTCACAACCGATCATTTCGGGTTGTGGCGTTTCCATCTCCGGTGTGGGCAACAGCAGACAGCTCAATGCATCGGCACAATTCTCAGTGCCAGGTCTATGGCAAATTACATAATCATAGGCAGATAATGTCAGCGCCCACCTCTGGATGCGGGACGATGCATTAGTATTGATACCTTTGTTTTCCGAAAACAATGAAATGAGTGGCATGTGATCTGTTTCCAATTCAAACCGAAGACCAAACAGCTACTGATACATCTTTTTATCCACCTACACACAGGCTAGTGCTTCTTTCTCAACCATGCTGTCGGCTCTTTCCTCCTTTGACAAACTTTTTGAAGCATATACAACAGGGTGTAATTTGCCCGAATCATTAGCTTGTTGGAGCACGCAACCAACTCCATATGAAGAAGCATCATAGGCCAATACTAGACGCTTACACAGATCATAATGTACCAGCAGCTTGTTAGAGCAAAGCAGATTAGTAGCTTTCGCAAGAGATCTATCTTGAGACAACCCCAAACCCAGTTGTCGCCTTTTCTTAGCAGCATGTGCAGTGGCTCTATTAAGGTGCTCAATCTAGGTAAGAAATTACCGAAGTAGTTGAGTAGACCAAGGAACAAATGCAGCTCCGTCACAATCTGAGGCTTTGGTGCATTTTTGATGGCCTTGGTTTTTCGAGTCCGTAGGCCTGATACTGTCAGCAGAAATTTTCCTCCTCAGGAATTCGACTTCCGGTGCCATGAAGACGCACTTCGAGCGTTTCAGTCTGAGTCCCACTTTGTCCAGACGATGTAGAACCTCTTCCAGGTAGTTCAGATATTCAGCGGAGTCATGACCTGTGACCAGTATGTCATCTTGGAACACGACGGTTCTGGGGACGGACTTCAGTAGACTCTCCATGTTCCTCTGAAATATGGCTGCAGCCAAGCGAATTCCAAAAGGACACCTGTTGTAGATAAACAGTCCTTTACGAGTGTTGATGCACGTAAGTTTCTTCGACGTGTCGACCAGCTCCTGTGTCATGTAGGCCGACGTCAGATCCAGTTTTGTGAACGATTTCCCCCCGGGCTAGGGTTGCAAACAGGTCATCAACCTTTGGTAACAGGTATTGATCCTGTTTTGAAATTCGGTTGATTGTAACTGTGTAGTCTCCACAAATCCTGACAGTGCCATCACTTTTCAACATGGGAACAATGGGGCTGGCCCATTCATTAAATTCGACCGGTGATATGATCTCTTCACGCTGGAGTCTGTCCAGTTTGATTTCGACCTTCTCCCTCATCATGTACGGAACTGCCCGAGCTTTATGATGGATCTGCACCTTGACTCCCGTGAAATTGCCAATGTTCGGTTCAAACAGCGAGGGGAACTTGCTCAGCACTTGAGCACATGGAGTATCCTCCGACGACGACAAAGCTTTGATCTCGTTCCAGTTCCATTGATTTTTTCTAACCAGTTCTTGCCGAACAGCGTTGGACCATTGCCTGGAACAATCCATAATAGTAAATCGTGAACTGCACTATTATTGCACCTTGATTACTGCACTGCCAATCACCGTTATGAGTTCTTTAGCGTACATACGCAACTTGGCACTGACTGGACTCAGCTTAGGCCTCACAGCCTTAGTATCCCACAGCCTGTCGAATGTCCCCTGGCTCATTATTTATTGATTCGCACCCGTGTCCAATTCCATCGATACTGGCACACCATTAAGTTTTACATTAATCATTATCGATCGGCTCTTTGTTAGGAACAAATACAGTCCATACACTCCCTCCTCTGGTATCTCGGATTGCATATCCGGATCTGCGCTAGACTGGTCATCAGCATCCACGTGGTGTGTCGCAGCACGCTTGCTCAGTTGCGGACACATGCACTCGAGATGCCCACTCTCGAACAGCCTTTACAAATATACTGTTTAAACTTGCTATTTACTGACAAATGCACCATGAGGCCTGAGCACTGCAATTCAAACTGTGTGACCGTTGTCTATTTATTCAGACTCCAGAGTGCCGGAACATTCTGCTGCAAACCCTTTTATATACCTGTGCGCCCTCAGCTGGTGGGCTACACACATTACATGTACACACCACTTAAACTGCGACAGTTACGCCCTCTGCTGGTGGCCTACACAAGTTGCATATACTATGTCACTCCCTCCCAAAGTCTATGGTTCAAGTGGTCGAGACATGGCGTGTGTGCGTTGGTTGGTCTTTGAGGTTGCTGTCTTCCTTGCGTGCTCTTGTTGTATGTGCTTCAACCTCTGGTCTGGTCTGTGAGACGGTTTACTTAGAACCATTTTGTCCTTATCATTCTAAGAAACACTTTAGTCACTGTATCCTTATCACTTTAACCCTTTGTCCTTATTACTTTAAAATCACTTTGTCCTTATCTCCAATCTCTATCCCCCTCTTTGGCCAAAGCCATACCAGAAGCCTGCTTGTTCAGACTGGCATGTGGATCTTATTAAGAATGCGTGATGTCGCCGCGCGATCGTGGCACACGTACTTCCGGTTTCGCTGCGTTGCCACGTGGTCGTGCGGACCTGGTGAACCAATAAGGTCCTGGTTAGGCGGACTCGCTTTGTGTTTCGTGCTGCTTGCCACGCAGGACTGTTGGGCCCGGGCTTGCATTGTGCAGACCGGACATGCGTGATGTCGTTTAGGGTCTCGAATCCTCTGTGGGCTGCTTGCAAACATTGCGTGACAAACTCACACGATTCCCCACCGTAGGGTACCCTCCTCTGGGACAGGCAACTTATCTTTGCTTTGTCGAGACGACCTACTTGCGTCTCGCATTTTCTCAGGAATGGCCGAGCGGTTTCCACGTGTGACACAGCGTTTAACATTGGATAGCGCAGGATTCTGCCCATTCCAGGTCCTGATGTGGTGAGCAGTAGCGGGTGACCCCTCGCTCCCAAAACCTTCTCTGACTAGGGACGAGTCAGCGGGCAGCGGATGATGGTGGCCTGCTGAACGCATCAGCACCTGGTCTGTGGCGGGTAGCCTTGGTGTCTATCCCTTTGCAACGCGGTCAGTTTCTAGCTCAGACCAGCGTCTGAGAGGATATGGGTACTTCTTGACTGCATCGATGCATGCTAACGCCCATTCCTCGACCCTAGCATGGGCTCCTTTGGCCTTAATTTTTTTTTAGACGCTTGTACAACCGGTTGCCTATTGCATGATACAGATACATTCACTTTCTGTGGCACGCAGCCAATCCCGTACAATGGTACATTACAATTCAGCACAAAGCATTTACGCGGGTCCTGCAGTACAATTGACTTATCAGAATAAAGTCTGTTTGTAGCTTTCCCTGCAAACCTCCTTAACCAGCTTCCGCCGAGCAGCGTTGGGCCATTGCCTGGAACAATCCACAATGATAGCTCATGCACAGCTCCTTCGTACTCTACCCTCAATTCCACACTCGCTAGCACAGGTATGATTTCTCCGGTGTACATACATAGCTTTGCATTACTCGGACACAATTTGGGCCTATGTGCCTCATTGTCCCATATTTTCTGAAAAGTCTCTTTGCTCATGACTGACTGACTCGCACCCGTGTCCAACTCCATAGATATGGGTAGTCTGTTCAACTTCACTTCACGCATTAATGGGTTGCTTGTGGTGGTGAAGGTATATAACCCATACACTTCCTCATCATCACTCTCAGGTCGAGTTGCCGATACCTCGTGGTCCAAGTCAGATCGATCCTCTGCCGTGGTGTGTCGCAGCACATCTGCACATCCGAGAGAGGTGCCCCACTGCTGCGCAGCCTCTGCACACGTAGTGCTTAAATCGGCATTGATTACCCCCCACCAACAGCAACACGGTGCTAATGGATTCCTCCCATTCACCCCCGATGGCAGACTCTGAGTCGCAATAGGCCTAGCGGCCGCAGGCTGATGGGCCTTGCCCTGCCCCATTCTGCCTGCCCGCTCCGTTATTTTATGTACAGTACTTGCACTTCCGTTTTCCTCAGAGCCCCGATTCTGCAAGGATATCTGCTTTGTGTTCTCACTTGTGCAAATGTACGCCTGGGCAATCGCGATAGCCCTGCTCAGCTCTACCGTCTCAGTGGCTAGCAGCTTACGGAGGACGGCCTCGTGGTTGATCCCCAGTACAAAGCAGTCCCGCAGCATTTCGCCTAACCAAGCTCCAAATTCGCAGGGTCCAGCGAGACGTCTGAGGTCGGCAACCTATTCCGCTACGTCCTGGCCCTCTGAGCGATGGTGTGTGTAGAATCGGTACCTGGCCATGAGGATACTCACTTTCGGCTTGAGATGCCCCTGAACCAGTTTGCGCAGCTCTGGGTACTCGTTGCTCATTGGTTTCATCGGCGCTAGCAGATTCTTGATTAGGCCGTAGATTTTGGACCCGCACACTGTAAGGAAGCTTGCCCGCGTTCCCGTCGCCCTGCAGCTCGTTGGTCTCAAAGTACAGATCGAGGCGTTCCACGAAAGCATCCCAATCTTCGCCCTCAACGAAGCACTCCAAAATCCCCAGAGCAGCCATGGTCTCTTGTGAATTCTTAGTCTGTATCTCGTCACCAATTGTTATGTATTGACAATAAATGCAGCACGAGGCCTGAGCGCTGCAATTCAAACTGTGTGACTGTTGTCTGTCTATTTATTCAGACTCCAGAGTGCCGGAACATTCTGCTGCAAACCCTTTTATATACCTGTGCGCCCTCAACTGGTGGGCCACACACATTACATGTACACATCACTTGAACTCGGACAGTTACGTCCTCTGCTGGTGGGCTACACAAGTTGCATATGCTACAAAATTTCACTGATGATGCCGATGATTTCCCCCACAACGCCAACACGGTGATATCGGATTCATTCCCGTTGGCGGACTTTGAGCAGCCACAGGTTTCGCGTACGCAGTTGGGTAGGCCCTGCCATATGCAGCTCTGCCAACCGACGATGCTATCTTGTTTACAGTACTTGCCAAGTTCCGATTTTTCAATGATATCTGCTTTAAGCTTTTGTCCGTCATCATGCATGTCTGGGCATTCGTGATGGTCTTGCTCAAATCCAGCGTCTCCGCCGCCAGTAGCTTACGCAGGATCACCTCGTGGTTGATGCCGATTACAAAGAAGTACTGCAGCATGTCTGCCAATGCAGTTTCAAACTTACACGGTCCAGCTAGGTCGGCAACGAATTCCGATACATCCTGGCCCTCAGAACGAACTTGCGGATAGAATCGATATCTTGAGATGATGATGCCTTCATCTGGTTTGAGATGGTCACGTACCAGAGCACACAATGTTTTATAGTCCTTGTCCATTGGACTTAAGGGCGAGTGGGGATTCTTTATGAGTCCACAAGTTTTCGGACTGCAAACCGTGAGGAGGACCGCCCGGTGCCGAACTGCGTCTGCCTCTTTCTCCAGTTTGTTGGCCACGAAGTACTGGTCCAGGCGAGCTATAAAGTCTGCCCAGTCTTCTCCCTCCATGAATCGCTCCAGAATTCCAATTGTGCTCATTTTTGCATGCGAAGGTTCTTGTTACCTCATCACCCAATGTTGTGTATGTAATAACTCAATAGACTGAATACTGTAAACTAACACAGGTACAAACCTGGCTCTACTTTATTAGGGCCCAAAGTGATTACATTACAAGATGGCTGGCCTTTTATACCTGGGCTGTATACACATGCGCACAGCCCACTGACCTCCCACAGTGGCGCCACCTGGTGGCTAGTAAACCCAAGCATGCATACACGACAACTCCCTTATCGCTCAAAAATCTGTCAATCTCCACCTTAAATATATTCAATTACCCAGCCTCCACAGCAAACCTGCTGTCAACTTGAAGAGAGCCTCCCCACAATCACAATTGCAGGAGACTCACGTTTGTAAGTTGTTTAATGGACGGAGATTTAGGGATCCATTTTAACGTAACCTGCCAGTTGGGAAACTGACAAAACCGGTTGTGACGCTGGTGTGACACCCCATCAGATTCTATTCTCTGTCGAAGGAGATTAATGTTGGTTGGGATATAAAATCAGCATTCCACTTGATCCCGCGGGATTCCCCGCCCGATTTAAAATTCATCCCTTGGGTTTACGAGCACAACTCACCGACACCCAAAATTCCTCCGGCCGTATATTTGTGCATGAAACTTGAGATCATCCAAAACTCGGCTTTCCGTGTCCTAACTCGCACCAAGTCCCACTCACCCATCACCCCTGTGCTCGCTGACCTACATTGGCTCCCAGTTATGCATTGTCCCGATTTCAAAATTCTCATCCTTGTTTTCAAATCCCTCCAAGGCCTCGACCCTCCCTATCTCTGTAATCTCCTCCAGCCCCACAACCCCCCCCCCGAGATGTCTGCACTCCTCTAATTCTGCCCTCTTGAGCATCCCTGATTATAATCGTTCAACCATTGGTGGCCGTGCCTTCTGTTGCTTCGGCCCTAAGCTCTGGAACTCCCTCCCTAAACCTCTCCATCTCTCTACCTCTCTTTCCTCCTTCAAGACGCTCCTTAAAACCTACCTCTCTGACCAAGCTTTTCGTCACCTGCGCTAATTTCTCCTTAGGCGGCTCGGTGCCAAATTTTTTGTCTTATCCTAATGCTGTGAAGCGCCTTGGGATGTTTCATTATGCTAAAGGCGCTATATAAATACAAGTTGTTGTTGCTGTATGTGACCGCAAGCAGGCAGGAAATTCAGGGCTATCGTTTATGTGATTATGCGCAACTATATATTGGAACATTGTGCTAAAGTCAGCTGTTAAAAGGCGAGGTGCGGGACAAGCGTTTCATTGTGACGTTTCTTTTCTTGTAGGTTAACGTCGGACATCGAACCTCCAAGTTCCTGGGAAATTAGTGCTTTCAGTGTATCGGAAGAAGGTGGTAAGCAGTCGTGGGTTTAACAGCAATTTTTGATAAGTCAGTAGATTCAGCTCAGTGTGGGTATGCAGGTAACAAATGGAGTTTGACAGCCACAACGCTGGTGTGCAATGAACTTCAGCGCAACGTCAACTTTTATGTTACCCTGAGCCATCGGTACCTTCGAGGTATCCAGTTCAAATTCATGGGAGCTCCATGTAGTGCTGTATCATATCAGTACTACAAACAGCATTGCAGGACCACAACACATATTCAAGGAATTTGTTGTAAATGTCAAACATTAACATTTAACATTTTATTGTTGATTGGATGATATTTGAGTAGATTAGATTAGATTAGATTAGGTTGGAATCATAAAATCATAAATGGTTACAGCACAGAAGGAGGCCATTCGGCCCATCAAACCCATTCCGGCTCTCTGCAAGTTTCTCCGGAATTCCCTGTTGGATTTATTAGTAACACTCTTATAGTTGTGACTGCGAGTTTCGGACTCCCCCACAAATCTCTATCTCTACCATATCAAAGCCCTTCATAAATTTAAAGGCTTCTATTAGGTCCTTAGGGTCATAGATCATAGAATTTGGCCCGTCGAGCCCGTGCCGGCTCTCTGCAAGAGCACCTCAGCTCATCCCACTTCCCCACCCTTTCCCCGTAGCCCTGCAATTTTTTCTCCTTCAGGTACTTATCCAACTCCATTTTGAAAGCCACGATTGAGTCTGCCTCCACCACCCTATCAGGCAGTGTGTTCCAGATCATAACCACTCGCTGCGTAAAAAGGTTTTTCCTCATGTCGCCTTTGGTTCTTTTGCCAATCACCTTAGATCTGTGTCCTCTGGTTCTCGACCTTTCCGCCAATGGGAACAGTGTCTCTCGATCTGTCCAGAACCTTCAGGATTTTGATTATGAATCCCTCTATCAAACCTCCTCTCAATCTTCTCTGCTCCAAGGAGAACAACCCCAGCTTCCCCAGTCTATCCACGTAACTGAAGCTCCTCATCTCTGGAAATATTCTTGTAAATCATTTCTGCACCCTCTCTAAGGCTTTCACATCCATCCTAAAGTGCAGTGCCCAGAATTGGACACAATACTCCAGTGAGGCCATACTAGTGTTTTATACAGGTTCATCATAACTTCCTTGCGTTTGTACTCTATGCCTCTATTTATGAAGCCCAGGATCCCGTAAGCTTTTTTAATTGCTTTCTCAACCTACCCTGCCACATTCAACGATTTGTGCACACATACCCCCAGGTCACTCTGTTCATGCTACGTTTGTGTAAATGAGACGAGATTAGATTAGATTAGATTAGATTAGGTTAGAATAGATTGGATTAGATTAGAGTAGATGAGATGATTTGATTAAGCTTGATTCAATTGGCGGCCATGCCTTCTGTTACCTGGGCTCGAATCTCCGGAATTCCCTCCCTAAACCTCTCCGCCTCACTACCCCTCTCTCCTCCTTTAAGAGGTTTCTTAAAACCTACCTCTTCGGCCAAGCCTTTGATCATCTGTCTTAATTTCCCCTTGTGTGGCTCGGTGTGAAAGCTTTTGTCTGGTAACACTCCTGTGAAGCACCTTGGAACGTTTTACTACGTTAAAGGTGCTATATAAATACAAGTTGTTGTTGTTGATTAAGTTGGAGTAGATTAGCTTGTTTTTTGGATAGTTCATGTAGAAGTTTGAAATTACATTTTTACGAAAGTGCCAGTATATTTCAATAAAGAGAACTAATTTTTTTAATTTGTTTATTTTTGAAGAAATATGCGTCGCGAAGCCATTGATGATTAAACTAGATGACAGCGTTTAGAGTGCGACAATTTGACCAACTCTGCAGACCGAGGAACTCTGACGTCGGGTTCTGTTGAAGTAATAAAGTTCTACGTCCCAACGGTTGAAACTAAAGATGCTACAACTGCAACGATACATAACTTCCTGTGACCATATAACTATCTTCATAACTACCATATAACAAGGTTTTCTCTGCGAGTTTGTTTGCCTTATAACAGCGATATTTACACCAAACGGGGAACTGGTGAATGTGGCCTTTGTGATCTCCCATGTGAAGTATTTCTTCTGAATGCAGTGTCTCATCAGAAGAGAGAAAAATAAATGTTCATTGAGACATCGGGCTTGACTTGTGTTTTTATTTTTAGAGCAAAGCTACTACATTCTGATATCAATTCCTACAGTACAACAGTGACCACACTCCAAAAAGTACTTCATTGGCTGTAAAGCGCTTTGTGACATCTAGTGGTCATGAAAGGCACTATATAAATGCAAGTCTTTTTTTCTTTCTTTCTTTTGGATAGAATCTAATGACCTAATCTGATCAGCCATGATTCCGTCACTTTCCACATGTATACTGGCGACACCCAGCTCTTCCTCACCATCACTTCTCTCAACCCTTCCACGGTCTCCAAATTGTGCTTCACAAATCTAGAGTTTTTTGAGGATGTAACTAGTAATGGGGATAAGGGAGAACTAGTGGAGGTGGTGTATTTGGACTTTCAAAAGGCTTTTGACAAGGTCCCACACAAGAGATTAGTGTGCAAAATTAAGGCACATGGTATTGGGGGTAATGTATTGACGTGGATAGAGAACTGGTTGGCAGACAGGAAGCAAAGAGTAGGAATCAACAGGTCCTTTTCAGAATGGCAGGCAGTGACTAGTCGGGTACCGCAGGGTTCAGTGCTGGGACCCCAGTTATTTACAATATACATCAATGATTTAGACAAAGGAATTGAGCGTAATATCTCCAAGTTTGCAGATTACATGAAGCTGGATGGCAGTGTGAGCTGTGAGGAGGATGCTAAGAGGCTGCAGGGTGACTTGGACAGGTTAGGTGAGTGGGCAAATGCATGGCAGATGCAGTATAATGTGGATAAGTGTGAGGTTGTCCACTTTGGTGGCAAAAACAGGAAGGCAGATAATTATCTGAATGGTGACAGATTAGTAAAAGGGGAGGTGCAATGAGACCTGGGTGTCCTGGTACGTCAGTCATTGAAGCTAGGCATGCAGGTGCAGCAGGCAGTAAAGAAAGCAAATGGCATGCTGGCCTTCATAGCAAGGGGATTTGAGTAAAGGAGCAGGGAGGTCTTACTGCAGTTGTACAGGGCCTTGGTGAGACCACACCTTGAGTATTGTGTGTAGTTTTGGTCTCCTAATGTGAGGAAGGACATTCTTACTATTGAGGAAGTGCAGCGAAGGTTCACCAGACTGATTCCCGGGATGCCAGGTCTGATATATGAAGAAAGACTGGATCGACTAGGCTTCTCTTCACTGGAATTTAGAAGAATGAGAGGGGATCTCATAGAAACATAAAATTCTGAAGGGATTGGACAGGTTAGATGCAGTAAGAATGTTCCCGATGTTGGGGAAGTCCAGAACCAGGGGTCACAGTCTAAGGCTAAGGGGCAAGCCATTTAGGACCGAGATGCAGAGAAACTTCTTCACTCAGAGAATTCTGAACCAGTGGAATTCTCTATCACAGAAAATTGTTGAGGCCAGTTCGTTAGATACATTCAAAGGGGAGTTAGGTGTGGCCCTTACGGCTAAAGGGATCAAGGAGTATGGAGAGAAAGCAGGAATGGGGTACTGAAGTTGCATGATCAGCCATGATCATATTGAATGGTGGTGCAGGCTCGAAGGGCCGCATGGCCTACTCCTGCATCTACTTTCTATGTCGATGTTTCTATGTCAGACATCCAGTCCTGGATGAGCAGAAATTTTCTCCAGTTGAATATTGGGAAGACCGAAGCTATTGTTTTCGGTCCCCGGCACAAGCTGCGTTCCCTAACCACTGACTCTATCTCTCCCTAACAGCTGTCGGAAGCTGAACCAGACTGTTCGCAACCTTGGTGTCATATGTGACCCTGAAATAAGTTTCCGACCACATATCCGCAGCATAACTAAGACCGCCTATTTCCACCTCGGTACCATTGCTCATCTGCTGCTGAAGCCCTCATCCATGCCTTTGTTACCTCTGGACTTAACTATTCCAACGCAATCCTGGCTGGCCTCCCACATTCTACCCTACGTAAACTTGAGGGCATCCAAAACTTGGTTCCCCGTGTCCTAACTCGCACCAAGTCCCACTCACCCATCACCCCTGTGCTCACTGACCTAAATTGGCTTTCGGTTAAGCAATATCTCAATTTAAAAATTCTCATCCTTATTTTCACATCTCTCCATGGCCTCGCCCCTCCCTATCTCTGTAATCTCCTCCAGCCCCACAACCCCCCTCGATATGTCTGTGCTCCTCTAATTCTGCCCTCCTGAGCATCCCTGATTATAATCATTCAACCATTGGCGGCCGTACCTTCTGTTGCCTAAGCCCCAAGCTCTGGAACTCCCTCCTTAAACCTCTCCGCCTCTCTACCTCTCTCTCCTCCTTCAAGACGCTCCTTAAAACCTACCTCTTTGACCCAGCTTTTGGTCACCTGTGCTAATTTCTCCTTATGTGACTTGGTGTCAAATTTCTGACTTATAACGCTCCTGTGAGGCGCCTTGGGATGTTTTATTACCTTAAAGGCGCTAGATAAATACAAGTTGTTGTTGTTGTTGTTGTTTCATTGTTAAAATATTTTCAAGATCATAACCTGGAGTAAGCCATCGTTTATTACCCTGATTTCTGACTCAGTTCATTCTTGGCTTCACAGGGTCCTCACACAGGTAGGAAAAATAGGAACTGCTCCCGTGATCTTTAAAGCAGAGTTGGCTCAAGTTTGGGATGCTTTCACTTCCCAGAAGTGTTGCAAACGTCTGACACAACCATAGAGAAGTGAGAAGGGGTGAGAAGGGTTAGGCCTGTACTCAGAGATCGCTTGTGATTGGGATTTAAAAAAAAAAATTAAAACCAGTATAATAAAAGCCTCCAACCTTATAATTTGGAAAATTCTTTTTGGCTTTGAGCGGACCTGGACTTGCGGTCGGAGGCTTCGTCTCCGACAGAAAAAGTACGAACCTACCTGAGGGTCCCGGATGTTCGGACACTCGCGCTCCTGGGCCTTTATGCGTAGGCCTGCGTAAAGGCCCAAGTATACCAGGGGCGCATGTGGTTCGCGACCTCAGAGATCATGTGGGCCAGGTCCACCAATCAAAAAGAGGATCCACGATATGCTTACGGAGATTCCATTCACGTACCGAACTCCCATAAGTGTGAATAGGAATCCCCTAAAAGACATAATAACACACCAGTTAAATAAAAATAAATCATGACATATAGCACCCTTCACGACCACTGGCCATCCCAAATTGCATTACAACCAATGAAGTACTTTTGGAGTGTAGTCACTGTTGTAATGAGGGAAACGCAGCAGCCAATTTGCACGCAGCAATCTCCCACAAACAGCAAAGTGACAAAGACCAGATAATCTGTTTTTGTTATGCTGATCAAGAGATAAATATTGGCCCTAGGAATAACTCCCCTGTTCTTCTTCGAAATAGCACCACCAGATCTTTGACATCCACTTGAGACAACAAACTCGGTTAATGTCTCATCCGATGGTGCAGCACTCCCTCAGTACTGCACTGGGAGTGTTGGCTGAGATTGATGTGCTCAAATCTCTGGAGTGGGACTTGAACCCACAACCTTCTGACTTAGAGGTGAGTGAGCTACCCACTGAGCCACTTCTGACACAGGTTCAAATTTAATTAAAGTACAATTCAATTTAACATTTAAAACAAAAATATAATCAAATTTAAACATTTTAAAGGGACTGCAAAAACCTATAACTAATTATAAAGTTTTCATGTTTAAATAATTAAAAAAAAACATTATTTTAATATTTACTTAAATTCTTATGCCGGTAAAAGAAGGCATAAGAGTTTCACAGTTTCCAGTTACCCAGCCCCAACCGTCTCCTTTTCACCATGGACGTCCAATCCCTCTACACTTCCATCTCCCACCAGGATGGCCTGAGGACGCTCCACTTCTTCCTCAAACAGGGGCCAACCAGTCCCCATCCATCGCCACCCTCCTCCGTCTGGCTGAACTTGCTCTCACATTGAACAACTTCTCCTTTAACGCCACTCACTTTCTCAAGGATGACTTGTTTCCACGTCAAGAAGTTCACAGGTGTTTCACTGAAGGACCTAAAATTCCAGGTCCCGAACTAAATCTTGAAGGGTGGAAGATGCCTGTGTGTGGATTTTTTAACATGGGAACCAGCATAGGTCCCAGCTATGCCTGCCTTTTTGTGGGATATGTGGAACATTCTTTGTTCCAGTCCTACTCGTTCCCCTCCCTCACCTCTTTTTCCGGTACATTGATGACTGTATCGGTGCCGTTTCCTGCTCTCGCCCTGAACTTGAAAATTTCATTCAGGTTGCATCCAATTTCCACCCTTCCCTCACCTTCACATGGTCCATCTCTGTATTCCCTTCCCTTCCTTGACTTCTCCATCTCCATCTCTGGGGATAGGCTTTCGACCAGTATCCACTATAAGCCCGCTGACTCCCACAGCTACCTGGACTACACTTCTTCCCACCCTGCATCCTGTAAGGACTCCATTCCATTCTCCCAGTTTCTCCGTCTCCACCGCATCTGCTCTGACGACGCCACCTTTCACACGAGTGCCTCTGACATGTCTTCCTTTTTCCTCAACTGAGGATTCCCCTCTGTCGTGGTTAACATGGCCCTCGGCCATTCTATTTCCCGCAACTCTGCTCTCACCCCTTCATCTCCCTCTCAGAACCATGACAGGCTTCCCCTTATCCTCACATTTCACCCCAGCAGCCTCCACGTTCAACAGATCATCCTCCGCCACCTCCAGCGGGATCCCACCACCAATCACATCTTCCCCTCCCCTCCCCTCTCAGCATGCCGAAGGGACCGTTCCCTCCATGACACCCTGGTCCGTTCCGCAGTCACCCCCAGCACCCCCTCCCCTTCCCACGGCACCTTCTCGTGCAAGCGCAGGAGATGCAACACCTGCCCTTTTACCTCCTCTCTTCCCACTGTCCAGGGCCCCAAATACTCCTTCCAGGTGAAACAGTGATTTACTTGTACTTCTTTCAATTTAGTATACTGTATTCGCTGCTCACGATGTGGTCTCCTCTACATTGGGGAGACCAAACGTAGATTGGGTGACCGCTTTGCGGAGCACCTCCGTTCAGTCCGCAAGTGTGACCCTGAGCTTCCGGTCGCCTGTCACTTTAATTCTCCACTCCACTCCCACTCTGACCTCTCCGTCCTCGGTCTCCTACACTGTTCCAATGAAGCTCGACGCAAGCTCGAGGAACAGCACCTCATCTTTCGTTTAGGCTCCCCTCAGAGTCTGTTTCTTTTTTTCTCACTGTCTCTACTGGCTGAAGATCATAATCCCACCATTCACACCCTATCTCGACGAATGTTTTTCTGACTCCTGGCATTACCATTTCAATTTGGCCCATTATCCCTTTTGTCTCTCTAATCTCTCCTGCTTTCCACCCTATCACAGACCTTCGCTTTTGTTCTTTCTTCCCCTCCCCCTTTCAGTGCTTGTTCAGAATCTGTTCTTTCTGAAAACTCTCCAGTTCTGACAAAGGGTCATTGACCCAAAACGTTAACTCTGCTTCCTCACCACAGATGCTGCCTGACCCACTGAGATTTCTAGCATTTTCTGTTTTTATTCCAGATTCCAGCATCCACAATATTTTGTTTTTGTGTAAGAGTTTCACGGGCATTCGCTGGTCGGTGGTTGGGCAAAGAGCAAGTATTAGACTTACGCGCATGCGCATCGGTCCAGTATTTGCGGGCCACAGTATGCGGTGGGATCCGGAAAATCTGGGACAAAATAATTTTATATTTTCCTTTATTTCATATTTTAAAAATATTAGGATTATTGTTCCATGAAATCTAATGCATGTGTCGATGAAAACCTATATCTGGATGGTACTTCGTGGCCTTAAGTTATTCCATCCCCAAGAAAGCTTGACAATGGGAGAGATGTATGATATGACAACAGTGGCACTGTTAAGTTTGATCTACCTCTAGACTTGACTATTCTAACACACTCCTGGCGGGCCTCCCACATTCTACCGTAAGTAAACTCGAGGTCATCCAAAACTCAGCATCTTAACTCGCATCAAGTCCTGCTCACCCATCACCTCTGTGCTCGCTGACCTACAATGGCTCCTGGTTAAGCAACGCCTCAATTTCAAAATTCTCATCCTTATTTTCAACTCCCTCCATGGCCTTGCCCCTCCCTATCTCTGTAATCTCCTCCAACCCCACAATCACCCGAGATATCTCCACTCCTCTAATTCCGCCAGCTTGAGCATCCCTGATTATAATCACTCCGTGCCTTCAGCTGCCTGGGCCCCAAGCTCTGGAATTCCCTCCCTAAACCTCTCCGCCTCTCTACCTCTCTTTCCTGCTTTAAGACGCTCCTTAAAACCTACCTCTTTGACCCCCTGCCCTAATATCTCCTTATGTGGCTCGGTGTCAATTTTTTGTCTTATAGTACTCGGTGGAACGTTTTACTACGTTAAAGACGCTATATAAATACAAGTTGTTGTTGATGATGAGAATCGGAATCAACCTTCTCACAGATGCTCCTGATAAAATCGTTGATGGAGACATTACAGAAAAGACGATTGTATGTGCGACATTCTGAGCGGCATTGCTGGAAATGCTACTTTTTGTTCAGTCTAGCCTTTATCGTGACCAATACCGAAAACAACTATAATTTGTCTCCTGATAGTTTTACATTTGTAATTGTAATTGATGTTCCTGCTTTGCCTGGTTTGGATTGTTAATGTACCTACCTGTTCAGAGGTGATTGTTTTGCACTTTTTCCAATTTGTGGAATTTGTGTTGATAAGGTCTAATGTGTAACTCATAGGTTGTATTTCAAATGTGATGACTCGGGTATGATGGACTGCCCTATGGATATGTACATGTATGTAAGTAAATCAGCAGCTGCCTCATCAGTGACCTTCCCTCCATCATAAGATCAGAAGCGGGGAAGTTCGTTCAATACCATTCACCACTCCTCAGATAATGAAGCAATCATGCCACATGCAGCAAGACCTGGACGACATTCCGGCTTGGGCTGATAAATGGCAAGTAACATTCGCACCACACAAGTGCCAGGCAATGACTATTACCAACAAGCGAGGGTCTAACCATCGCCCTTTGCCATTCAACAACATTACCATCGCCGAATCCCCTACCAACAACATCCTGGGGGCTCACCATTGATCAGAAACTTAACTGGACCAGCCACATAAATACTGTGGCAACAAGAGCGGGTCAGAGGCTGGGTATTCTGCAGCGAGTGTTTCACCTCCTGACTTCCCGAAGCCTTTCCACCATCTACAAGGCACAAGTCAGGTGTGTGATGGAATACTCTCCACTTGCCTGCATGAGTGCAGCTCCAACAACACTGAAGAAGCTCGACACCATCCAGGACAAAGCAGCACGCTTGATTGGCACCCCATCCACCATCTTAAACATTCATTCCCTCCACCACCAGTGCACCGTGGCTGCACTGTGTACCATCTACAAGATGCACTGCAGCAACTTGCCAAGGCTTCTTCGACAGCATCTCCCAAACCTGCGACCTCTACCACCTAGAAGGACAAGGGCAACAGGTGCCTGGGAGCACCACCACCTCCAGATTCCCCTCCAAGTTACGCACCATCCTGATTTGGAAAAATATTGGCCGTTCCTTCATCGTTGCTGGGTCAAAATCCTGGAGCTCCCTCCCTAACAACATTGTGGGAGCATCTTCACCACACTGACTGCAGCGGTTCAAGAAGGTGGCTCACCACCACTTTCTTGAGGGCAATTAAGGATGGGCAATAAATGCCGGCCTGGTCATCCCAGGAACGATTAAAAAAATTATATTTTCGAAATATTTTGCATGAAAATCGGTGATCTTGCATTACATTTATTGATCAATATTTTCCATATTTCATACTTTAAAAGAAATAAGGATTCTTGTCAAATGAAAATATAATTGCAGAAAACTTGTATTTGGAAGATATCCTTTGGCTTTAAATTAGAAAAACAGAATATTTTTTACATGGTAAGAAACTATTAAAAGTTGGTATTCAGAGAGATTTAGGTGTCCTCATACAGGAAATACAGAAAATTAGCATGCAGGTACAGCAAGCAATAAGGAAGGCAAATGACATGTTGGCCTTTATTGCAAGGGTGTTGAAGTACATGCATAAGAAAGTCTTGCGACAATTGTACAAGGGTTTGGTGAGACCACTCCTGGAGTACTGAGCACAGTTTTGGTCTCCTTATCTGAGAAAGGACATACATACCTTTGAGGCAGTTCAATGAAGGTTCACTAGATTGGTCCCTGAGATGAGAGGGTTGTCCTATGAGGAGAGATTGAGTAGATTGGGCCTATACTCTCTGGATTTTAGAAGAATTACAGTGGATCTCATTGAAACATATAAGATTCTGAGGGGGGGGTTGGCAGGATAGATGCAGAGAGGTTGTTTCCTCTGGCTGGAGAGTCCAGAACTAGGGGTCACAATCTTTGGATAAGGAGTCGGCCATTTAGCACTGAGATGAGGAGAAACCTCTTCACTCAGAGGGTGGTGAATCTTTGGAATTATCTACCCAGAGGTTTGTGGAAGCTCAGTTGCTGAGTATATCGATAGATTTTGGGATATTAAGGGAATCAAGGGAGAGTGCAGGAAAGTGGAATTGAGGTCGAAGATCAGCCATGATCTTATTGAATGGTGGAGCAGGCTCGAGGGGTCATATGACATACTCCTGCCCCTAATTCTTATGTTCTTGTGTTCCATACCCTAAAAGATTGAACAGGGATTGAGCTTTGTTGAGCAATATACCAACAATATTAAAAAGTGCACAACAATGAAAATATTCAGAAATACTAAGTGGCCTCCCGTGGCATTAAAGAGTTGAAAGCAAGATCAAATGAGCTCTTTCGGTAAAGGGGAGCTGGAGGGCAAGGAGAGATTCTCAGACCAGGACACGTAGATATAAGTCAGTGTTGATTCTAAAGCCATTCATTCAGATCTTATTTTAAATACTTCAGATGAATTATTATTTTGAGAAGAGAGAAAGGGATAGACCGAGTAATTACAGGCCCGTCAGTCTAACCTCGGTGGTGGGAAAATTATTGGAAAAAATTCTGAAAGCCAGGATAAATCTTGATTTCGAAAGACACGAATTAATCAAGGACAGTCAGCACGGATTTGTTAAAGAAAGGTCGTGTTTGACTAACTTCATTGAATTTTTTGAGGAGGTAACAAGGAGGGTCGATGAGGGTAGTGCGTATGATGCAGTGTATATGGATTTCAGCAAGGCTTTTGATAAGGTCCCACTTAGCAGACTTATCACGAAAGTAAAAGCCCATGGGATCCAGGGCAAAGTGGCAAGTTGGATCCAAAATCGGCTCAAAGGCAGGAAGCAGAGGGTAATGGTTGATGAGTGTTTTTGTGACTGGAAGGTTGTTTTCAGTGGGGTTCCGCAGGGCTCAGTACTGGGTTCATTGCTTTTTGTGGTATACATCAATGATCTAGACTTGAATATAGGGGGTATGATTCAGAAGTTTGCAGATGATACTAAAATCGGCTGTGTAGTTGATAATGAAGAAGAAAGCTATAGACTGCAGGAAGATATCAATCAACTGGTAAGGCAGGCAGAACAGTGACAAATGGAATTTAATCCAGAGAATTGTGAGAGGTAATGCATTTGGAGAGGGCTAACAAGGAAAGGGAATACACATTAAATGGTAGGACACTGAGAAGTGTAGAGGAACAAAGGGACCTTGGAGTGCAGGTCCACAGATCCCTGAAGGTAGCAGGATAGGTAGATAAGGTGGGTAAGAAGTCATATGGAATACTTGCCTTTATTACCCGAGGCATGGAATACAAGAGCAGGTGGTTATGCTTGAACTGTATAAAACACTAGTTGGGCCACAGCTAGAGTACTGCATACAGTTCTGGTCACCGCATTACAGGAAAGATGTGATTGCACTGGAGAGGGTACAGAGGAGATTTACGAGGATGTTGCCGGGAGTGGAAAACCTCAACTATGAGGACAGATTGGATAGGCCGGATTTGTTTTCCTTGGAACCGAGGAGGCTGAGTGGGGACCTCATCGAGGTGTACAAAATTATGAGGGGCCTAGATAGGGTGGATAGGATGGACCTATTTCCTTTAGCAGAGGGGTCAACAACCAGGGGGCATAGATTTAAACTAATTGGTAGAAGGTTTAGAGGGGATTTGAGGGGAAATGTCTTCACCCAAAGGGTTGTGGGGATCTGGAGCTCACTGCCTAAAAGGATGGTAGAGGCAGAAACCCTCACCACATTTAAAAATTATTTGGATGTGCCCCTGAAGTGCCGTAACCTGCAAGGCTACGGACCTAGAACTGGAAATTGGGATTAGGTTGGATAGCCTCTTGTTGGTCAGCACGGACACAAAATATCCTCCTTCTGTGCTGTAAATTTCTATGATTATATAATTTGTTTTATTTAATCATTGGTTGTGGGCATCTCTGGCAAGGCCGGCATTTATGGTCCATCCCTAATTGCCCTCGAGAAGGTGGTGGTGAGTTGCTTTCTTGAATACAACTGAATGGCTTGCTGGGCCACCTCAGAGGGCAGTTAAGAGTCAACCACGTTGCTGTGGGTCTGGAGTCACGTATAGGCCAGACCAGGTAAGGAGGGCAGATTTCCTTCCCAAAAGGACATTAGTGAAGCAGATGGGGTTTTACGACAATCCGGTAGTTTCATGGTCACCATTACTGATACTAGCTTTTTATTCCAGATTGATTTAATTGAATTTAAATTCCCCAGCTGCCTTGGTGGGAGTTGATCTCATGTCTCCACATCATCAGTCCAGGCCTCTGGATTACTCGTCCAGTAACATGAGCACTATGCTACCGTACCGCAGAGTATGGAGTGGAGGGTAGCCAATGTAACCCTACTTTTTAAAAAAGGAGGGAGAGAGAAAACATGGAATTATAGACCGGTCAGCCTGACATCGGTAGTGGGTAAAATGATGGAATCAATTATTAAGGATGTCATAGCAGCGCATTTGGAAAGAGGTGACATGATAGGTCCAAGTCAGCATGGATTTGTGAAAGGGAAATCATGCTTGACAAATCTTCTGGAATTTTTTGAGGATGTTTCCAGTAGAGTGGACAAGGGAGAACCAGTTGATGTGGTGTATTTGGACTTTCAGAAGGCTTTCGACAAGGTCCCACACAAGAGATTAATGTGGAAAGTGCAAAGTACAGCGCCCGGCTGGGACCACCTGTGTAAACGGGCAGTCCGAGCTGCAGCGGCCGCAGTGAGGTAAATAATGTCCACCTCAGGTAAGTGTGACTGTTTTTATTCAATTCTTTTTGCGATTTATGCTGTGGTGGCGTGAGTTGTTTATTGGGAATATTTTCGGTGGGTTTTTTCAGTTCTTTCCCCCCCCCCAGGCCTCTCTCAGAACGCTCTCCGAGGCCGGCTGTTTAGTTCAGGATTTTCCCTTCCTTAGCCAGCCTAGTGCCATAAAAGAGGTGTGGCAATGCCCCCCTTAGCGCCCCACCCCACTCTCAGGGCTGAATTTTGCTGACTGAGGCGCAAACTGTTCCTGGGCGCAAACTTTACCGCCCCGCCGCCATTACCTACCCCGAAATGAGCAGAACCGAAAATGCAGCCCAATATCTTCAGCACAAGTCGCTCAGAGGCGGCCCCCCCTACTGTATGAGCAACACCCTTACTAGAAGGACTGATTAAACAACACACGAGACACATTGAAGTTCAAGGTTTATGACAAGGGATGTACTGAGGCGATTCTGTGCGACCAATAGTTCAACATGTCGATCAAGCCTTTATTCTATATATGAGCTGCAATGGAAATGTTTTTTAGTTCATCAGGTTACAATGCAAAACATACACCGTGCACCGTGGCAAAGCAGCGTAAAGGACGAGCGATGTCATGTCCCAGTGACCTTATATTTGACCACCCAGTTGTCCCAAGATCGGCAATAAACTGGTTCAGGTTCTCACAGCTGCTTCTGACTTTCGTGGCTTTGCATTCTTCTGCTGGTGGTATCTCCTCTATCCCAGAGTCTGAGTTAAGAATATACTGTGTGCTGTGGGCGGAAAGGAGACACAAAAAAAGACAGAAGAATTGAGAAACTATCAAATGAGTATTACCTTCTGGCACCCGTAATGTGCGTCAGGAAGTATTCGAAGAGGAGGAGGTTGCATTATATAGCACCTTTCACGATTCCAGTACCTCCCCAAAGCGCTTTACAGCTAATTAATTATTTTCTGGAATGTAGTCACTGTTGTAATGTAGGAAACATGGCAGTCAATTTGCGCACAGCAAGCTCCCACAAATTGCAATGTGATAACGACTGGTTTGAGCGATGTTGTTTGAGGGATAAGTATTGGCCAGGACATCGGGGAAACCTCCCCTGCTCTTCCTCGAAATAGTGCCGTGGGGTCTTTTATGTCCACCCAAGAGGGCAGACGGGGACCTCAATTTAACGTTTCATCTGACAGATGGCACCTCCATCTTCCTCAGTGCTGCACTGGGAGTGTCAGACTAGATTATGAGCTCAAGTCTTTGGAGTGGGATTTAAAAACACAGCCTTCTGAATTGGAGGCAAGGGTGCTGCCAATGAGGCGCAGCCAACACCAGTACTCTGTGATGTCGTCGTCTTCTTTTTTATTTATTCATTCGCAGGATGTGGGCATCGCCGGCAAGGCTGGCATTAATTGCCCATCTTCTTGAATACAACTGAGTGGCTTACCAGGCCATTTCAGCGGGCAGTTACAGCGCCCAGGTTTCGGGCCGCGGCTAGAACGGTGCAGCCCCGACCTGGATGCCCGTTTTTCGCGCCACAAAGTGCGCCTAAAAAAAACTTACAGATTCTCCGGCTCCCTGCTGGTCCTCTGGAGTTGGGCGCAGCGCAGCACGAGCTGTAGGGGGCGGAGCCAGGTCCCTGCGCTGAAAACAGTGCCGGGACCTCTGCACATGCGCGCTACAGTGGGCACACATGTGCAATAGCTCCAGGCGCCGAAAACTGTGTGTGAGGGGCCCGAAGCACGCAGCCCCTAGCCCTGGCCGAATGGCCTCACTGGGGCTGCGTGCATAAGGCTCCTCCCACGCCCAGCTCCTGCTTCCTCCCGACCCGACTCGACTCCCGTTTCCCCCCTCACCTCCTGCCCCCGGACCAGACCCGACCTGCGCTCCCGACCTGACCTCCCTCTCCCTCCCTCCCCTCCACAACCGACCCAAACCGACCTCCCTCCCACCATCCCCCCCGACCTGAACTGCGCTCCCGACCCCGCCCCCGCCCCCAACCCGGACCCGACCCGACCCAACCTAACCTCCCTCCCCGCGCCCCCGACACGAACCGACCCGACCTCCCTCTGTCCTCCCCCACCCTCACCGACCCGAAGCGAAGCGAACCAACCTGAACCAACCCGACCTCCCTCGTTTCCCCCCCCCTCCGACCCGACCCATGCTCCCGACCACCCGTACTGGACCCGACCCGCGTTCCCGACCCCGACCCGACACGCGCTCCCGACCCCGGACCCCAGACCCGACCCGACCCAACGCCACCTACCTGTAAATATGGTGCTGGGGATGGGCCCTGCCCGAAGTCTTGGGCCCGGCCGGGCCCAGCCCGTTCAGCCTCCCTCCCCCTTCTCCTTTTCCCCCCTTCTCCTTTTCCCCCCATCTCCTTTCCCCCCATCTCCTTTCCCCCATCATTCCCTCCCCATCTCCTTTCCCCCCAATCTCCTTTCCCCCCCATCTCCTTTCCCCCCCATCTCCTTTCACCCCCATCTCCTTTCCCCCGCTTCTCCTTTCCCCCATCTCCTTTCCCCCCCTTCTCCTTCCCCCCTTCTCCTTTCTCCTCCCCCCTTCTCCTTTCTCCTCCCCCTTCTCCTTTCTCCAACCCCTTCTCCTTTCTCCCCCCCTTCTACTTTCTCCCCCCTACTCTTTTCGCCCCCCTTCTCCTTTCTCGCCCTCCTTCTCCTTTCTCGCCCCCTTCTCCTTTCTCCTTTCTCCCCCCGCTTCTCCTTTCTCCCCCTTTTCCTTTCTCCCCCCCTTCTCCTCCTCCCCCCTTCCCCTTCTCCTCCTCCCCCCCTTCCCCTTCTCCTCCTCCCCCCTTCCCCTTCTCCTCCTCCCCCCCTTCTCCTCCTCCCCCCTTCCCCTTCCCCTTCTCCTCCTCCCCTTCTCCTTCTCCTCCTCCCCCCCCTTCCCCTTCTCCTCCTCCCCCCCTTCCCCTTCTCCTCCTCCCCCCCTTCCCCTTCTCCTCCTCCTCCCTCCCTTCCCCTTCTCCTCCTCCTCCCCCCCTTCCCCTTCTCCTCCTCCTCCCCCCCTCCCCTTCTCCTCCTCCTCCCCCCCCTTCCCCTTCTCCTCCTCCCCCCCCCTTCCCCTTGCTGTCAGAAACACAGACACTGACAGACATAGAGTGAGAGACACACACAGACAGAGATACACTGGGGGGGGGGGGGACATCCCAGCATGCTGTTGGAGGGCTCCCGGTGCTGCAGTCGGTAAGTAGAAAATGTTTTATTTATTGATTTTTCAAAAAAAATTATTTCTTATTAATTTTTTTTGATTGAATTATTGGTTGATTTATTGATGTTTTATCATTTATTATTGATGATGGCTCTTTATTTGTAAAACTGAAGTGTTTCATATTTGTAAACTTCCCTTTAAACTCTCCCCCCCCATTCCCTACGCCTGATTTTCTAAAGTGTAGAAAAGGTTTTTTCGAGCGTACAAAAATCTTCACTTACTCCATTCTAAGTTAGTTTGGAGTAAGTTTTCACTGCCGAAACTTTGAAAACAGGCGTAAGTGGCCAGACACGCCCCCTTTTGAAAAAATAATTCTGTTCCAAAGTGAAACTGTTCTAACTGACTAGAACTGGAGCAAACTAAATGCCGAGAATTTGAATTTCTAAGATACTCCGTTCTACACCAGTTGCTCCAAAAAATCAGGAGCAACTGAGGCCAAAACTTGGGCCCATAGAAACGTAGAATCATAGAAAATAGGAGCAGTGGTAGGCCATTTGGCCCTTCGAGTCTGCACCGCCATTCAATATGATCATGGTTGATCCTCTGTCTCAGCACCATATTCTCACTTTCTCCCCATACCCCTTGATGCCTTTTGTGTCTCGAAATCTATCTATCTCCTTCATAAATATATTCAGTGAGTTGGCCTCCACAGCCTTCTGTGGTAGAGAATTCCACAGGTTCACCACCCTCTGAGTGAAGAAATTTCTCCTCATCTCAGTCCTAAATTTCCTACCCCATATCCTGAGACTGTGACCCGTTATTCTAGACTTCCCAGCCAGGGGAAACATCCTCCCCACATCCAGTCTGTCCAACCCGTCAGAATTTTATATGGTTCAATGAGATCTCCTCTCAGCTAAGAGACAACCACATTGCTGTGGGTCTGGAGTCACATATAGGCCAGACCAGGTAAGGACGGCTGATTTCCAGGTGTGTTCAAATGAATGGGGGGTGATGGTGGAAGAGGGGTGGGGCGGGTTGAGAAGCCACAGTCAACTCAACGGGTCTTGATAATGTCGTAAAATTTGTTGCAATTTAGCAAGGTCATCACAATCTTACTTATTTTCTATCTGCATCCTTGGTCTTGCTGTCCTTTCCCATTAAGAGGTAAGTTTTCCCAATCTGCAGTTTCATCGGGCACGCTTTCCTTTTTTAGAAAATGCCGGCTATCATTTATCTTAATGCCCTCGTCGCTTGCTATTTGAAAGAGGAGGAGAGAATGTGGAATGTTTGTTAGGTTCATTTTATGGATTGACCATGCGAAAGCAGAGCGTGATTAAAGCGCAATTTATTCATCTATTCAAGTGAACTCTCCGAAAGGTGCATTGTTTGACTGATAGAGTCATAGAATCATAGAAAGGAGGTCATTTTGACCCATCGGGCCCAAGTTTCGAGCCGCACCTAGAACGGCGCAGTCCCGACCTGGACGCCCGTTTTTCGCGCCACAAAGTGCGCCTAAAAAAAACCTCCAGATTCTCCACCTCCCTGCAGGTCCTCTGGCCCTCGGCGCAGCGCAGCAGGAGCTGTAGGGGGCGGAGCCAGGTCCCTGCGCTGAAAACTGTGCCGGGACCTCTGCACATGCGCGCTACAGTGGGCACGCAAGTGCAATAGCTCCAGGCGCCCGAAACTGTGTGGGAGGGGCCGAAGCACGCAGCCCCTAGCCCTGGCCGAATGGCCTCACTGGGGCTGCGTGAATAAGGCCCCTCCCACGGCCAGCTCCTGCTCCCTCCTGACCCGACCCGACCCGACTCCCGCTTCCCGCCCACCCCCCCCCCACCCCTGGACCGGACCCGACTCCCGCTTCCCCCCCCCCCGCCCCCGGACCGGACCCGACCCGACTCCCGCTCCCCCTCCCCTCCCCCCCAACCACCGGACTGGATCCGACCCGACTCCCGCTCCCCCGCCCACCCCCCCAACCCCCGGACTGGATCCGACCCGACTCCCGCTCCCCCGCCGCCCCCCCCAACCCCCGGACTGGATCCAACCCAACTCCTGCTTCCCCCTCCCCCCCCCCCGCCGGACTGGATCCGACCTGATCCCCCTCCCCCCGACCTGACCTCCCTCTCCCTCCCTCCCCCCGACCCGAACCGAACCGACCTCCCTCCCACCACCACCCCCGACTCGACCCAACGCCACCTACGTGTAAATCTGGTGCTGGAGATGGGCCCTGCCCGAAGTCTCGGGCCTGGCCCGTTCAGCCTCCCTCCCCCCTTCTCCTTTCCCTCCCCCCTTCTCCTTTCCCTCCCCCCTTCTCCTTCCCCCCCTTCTCCTTCCCCCCCTTCTCCTTTCCCCCCCTTCTCCTTTCCCCCCCTTCTCCTTTCCCCCCCATCTCCTTTCCCCCCCCCATCTCCTTTCCCCTCCCCATCTCCTTTCCCCCCCCCTTCTCCTCCCCCTCCCCCCATCTCCTTATAACACTGCTATGAAGCGTCTTGGGACGTTTTACTACGTTAAAGGTGCTAAATAATTAAAAGTTGTTATTTTTCTTCCATTTTTCCAGTATCCGCAGTATTTTGCTTCAATTGGACTGAAGTTGCCTTGTATCGCACGCCGCACAGCTAGTGTGTCGTTAACGTGGTAAATCTCATTTCCTCTTGACTCTCCAAAGCCTTTCCACCATCTACAAGGCACAAGTCAGGGGTGTGATGGAATACTCTCCACTTGCCTGGATGAATGCAGCTCCAACAACACTCAAGAAGCTCGACACCATCCAGGACAAAGCAGCCCACTTTATTGGCACCCCATCCACCACCTTCAACACTCACTCCCTCCACCATGGCTGCAGTGTGTACCATCTACAAGATGCACTGCAGCAACTCACCAAGGCTTCTTCGACAGCACCTCCAAAACCCACGACCTCTACCACCTAGAAGGACAAGGGCAGCAGGCACATGGGAACACCACCACCTCCATGTTCCCTTCCAAGTCACACACCATCCTGACTTGGAAATATATCGGCCGTTCCTTCATCGCCGTTGGGTGAAAATCCTGGAACTCCCTTCCTGACAGCACTGAGGGAGTACCTTCACCACACGGACTGCAGCGGATCAAGAAGGCAGCTCACCACCATCTTCTCAAGGGGAAATTAGGGATGGGCAATAAATGCTGGCCTTGCCGGCGATGTCTACATTCCAAGAAAAAATAATGGTGATGGTTGTCACGTCTTTAAAGGCCATATCAAAATGTATTATTGATTACTCTCCTATAGCATCTTATCTTGGGGAAAAAAGTTGGGAATTTAGTGGCTAGTTTTCTTCATATTGTTTCCCAAATTTCACTTACAGCAGATTGACATTAGTTTACATTATGTGGTATCAAGAATAACAATAAATTGAAACTTGACACTAGCGGGTTAAAACACTACTGAGTAGCCTCCAAGACTTGCATGCTAAAATACTTTAGAATCAGCTGTGGCTCAGTGAGTAGTACCCTCGCTCTCTGAGTCATGAAGATTGTGGGTTCAAGTCCCATCCCAGGAACCTAAGCTCATAAATCTAGGCTGACACTCCCAATGCAGTGCTTCGGGAGTGCTGCACTGTTGGAGGTGCTGTCTTTTGGACGTTAAACTGAGGCCTTGTTTGCCCGCTCAGGTGAACATGAACCATCCCATGGCACTATTTCAATATACAGCAGGTGAGGTATCCCCAGTGTCCTGGCCAATATTTATCCCTCAATCAACATAACAAAAACAGATTATGTGGGTCATTATCACATTGCTGTTTGTGGGAGCTTGCTGTGCACAAATTGGCTGCTGCGTTTCCCATATTACAACAATGACTACACTTCAAAAAGTACTTCATTGGTTGTAAAGCGCTTTGAGACATCCGGTGGTCATGAAAGGCGCTATATAAATGCAAGTCTTTTTTAAACCCATTTCACACCAATGGGTTCAATTCTCCTTTCGGGCCTCTGAAAGAGCGCGAAATGAAAATACGGTGGCTGCTGGGTATCTGAAACCAAAGCAGAAAGTGTCTGGGAAACACCGAGCTGGCCTGTTTACAGTGCCCCCACCTCTCCACAGATGCTGTCTGACCTGCTGAGTGTTTCCAGCACCTGTTCTGCAGAAGCTGAATCTGGACAGTCTGATTCTGATGAACGGGTACAATTTCTATCAAGAGGAACGTCTCATTGCGTATTTATTATCTCTATGGTAACTGCGCAATGAGCCTTTGAACGTAATGAAAGGCGAAGAGTCCTGTGCGACATGCACAGCGGAATTGATAGCTCCTCAACAATGAGCGGGGGTTATTGTCACCTCATGCAGAGTTTTACCGAGTTAAAATCCTTTCTCAATGTGTCGATCAGTCTGCTGGTCAAATCCTCCAGGAGGTGCAAGAAAAGGGACCCTTGTACAGTGACCTTAAAGAACTAGGCCTCGACGTGGAACGCAATCTCAGGCGCAGCGTATAACGGGCGGTTGATGCAATGCTTCCTGTTTTGCGGCACCGCCTGAAAGGAATTTCTTGGCCTGTTGCTTGCTCAATTTCAAGCTTCTGGTTCAAAATGGACAGAATCATTTCTCCAGGTTTGACATAAGAACATAGGAAATAGGAGCAGGAGAAGGTCATATGGCCCCTCGAGCCTGCTCCGCCATTCAATAAGATCATGGCTGATCTGATCATGAACTCAGCTCCACTTTCCCGCCTGCTCCCCACAACCCCTTATCCCCTTATTGTTTAAGAAACTGTCTATTTCTGTCTTAAATATATTCACTGTCCCAGCTTCCACAGCTCTCTGAGGCAGCAAATTCCACAGATTTACAACCCTCTGAGAGAAGAAATTTCTCCTCAGTTTTAAATGGGCGGCGCCTTACTCTAAGATTATGCCCTCTAGTTCTAGTCTCCCCTATCAGTGTAAACATTTTCTCTGGATCCACCTTGTCAAGCCCCCTCATAATCTTATACGTTTCGATAAGATCACCTCTCATTCTTCTGAATTCCAATGAGTAGAGGCCCAACCTACTCGACCTTTCTTCATAAGTCAACCTCCTCATCCCCGGAATCAACCTAGTAAACCTTCTCTGAACTGTCTCCAAAGCAAGTATATCCTTTCTTAAATATGGAAGCCAAAACTGTACGCAGCACTTCAGGTGTGGCCTCAACAATACCCTGTCCCTACTTTTATACTCCATCCCCCTTACAATAAAGGCCAACATTCCATTGGCTGACCTGATCATTTGCTGTAACTGCATGCTATCCTTTTGTGTTTCATGCACCAGGACTCCCAGGTCTCACTTTGCAATTTTTCTCCATTTAAATAATGGGCAGAAATTCCTAAGTCCAGGGCCCATACGAAGTTTCTACTGACCCGGGAAGGCATTGGAAAAGGTGGTTTTCAAAACTGCCTTTTCCATTCTGTCAAACTGGAGGTCTTCTCCTCCCGCACTGCGAAGCGCACTCCCGTCCGGAGAGTTCCCACGCTGAAGATGCAGTACGTGTGACTGCTCAGCCAATCAGGTACGTATTTCACAGGTTCCCATTAATAGCATTGAGAACTCCGTATCTACGAGTTCTCATTGCTATTAATGGGAAAAAAAACAAACACACAAAAATAATAAAAAATAAAAAACAGACCACACCTATTTAAAATGAATTGAAACTAAAGTTATTGTCTTATAAAAAATATATATTTCTCTGATTTTTTTAAAGGTGTTTTAATTACGGTTAAAAATAAACTTACCGTAGTGTGGCGGGTTTTTAACAATAAAATATGTTTTTATAATTTTATTTTAATATGTTTTAGTGTGTTTTAAAACACTTGTGCCTGTAAAAGTAGGCTATGCACCTGCTTTTATCAGGCACAAGAGGTTTGAAGACATTTGCTGAGCAAGACATGGGTAAATACCACAATCTTGCCCTTGCAAATATCCTTGCTCCCGATCTGCGGATGAATCCAAGGCGCCTCCTAGACTACCAGGTACTTTCGTAGAAATTCTCCGGTCGGGAGGCAATTGCCCGCAGGAAGCCTCCGACCAGAATTTTCCGGCCAATAACTTGCTCTTTGATTTTTTTTCTGCCAAAGCGCCCTTCTCCTTCTTGCAGGAAATTGAATTGATCGCAAAGTTTTCCCAATCTGACTTAATAATGAACAGTGTTGTTTTAAGGGAGGCCAGAAATAATACTGAGGTGACACAAAGGTTCACTATCATACACACCATACGGTCCCTTGAGCCTGCTCCGCCATTCAATCAGATCATTGTTGATCTTACACATCAATTAGAATGAGAGGGTTGTCGTATGATGAGAGATTGAGTAGACTAGGCCTATACTCTCTGGAGTTTAGCAGAATGAGAGGTGATCTCATTGAAACATATCAGATTCTGAAGGGAGATTGACAGGGTAGGTGCTGAGAGGTTATTTACCCTGGTTGGAGAGTCTTGAACTAGAGGGCAGGGTCTGAGGATAATGGGTCGATCATTTAGGACTGAGATGAGGAGGAATTTCTTCACCCAGAGGGTTGTGAATCTTTGGAATTCTCTACCTCAGAGTGCTCTGGATGCTCAGTCGTTGAGTATATTCAAGACATAGATCGCTAGATTTTACGACACTAAGGGAATGAAGGGATATGGAGATCGTGCAGGAAAGTGGGGTTGATGTAGAAGATCAGCCATGACCTGATTGAATGGCGGAACAGGCTCGAGGGGCCGAATGGCCTATTCCAGCTGCTATTTCTTATGTTCTGTTATTAAAAAAAAGAAATCACTGAAAGAAAATGTTCTGAAGACTTTCAGGACACCAGGGATTCCGCTTGTACCGCCTCAAAATTCAGGCTGGCGAAGGCAGTAGTGAATGCCATACCGCTATTGGCTGATTCTTGCTTTCATTCACAGTGCCAAGTCGATGCGACAATTAGACAGAAGTGGGACAGATCAAGTCTGTCAAAAGGCTATGGCCCGACTGAGGAAATCTACAGCGAGGCATTGTTTGTTTTCCGTTACTTACGGAGTTTGATGCGTTTTGTGATGGAGACCTTATAGGCATCGAAGTTTCCTATTGTAATGATGTCTGATACGGTGACGATAAATGCAGGAAAGAAATTTGAGGAAACCAATCGTTAGAACATTATTTTAACGTGTTGAATTTATCATAGATGCCTCGTTCTTCAACGTCAGGTGTGCAAACTTTAATATTATCAATTCCTGCCTGCCTTGTGTTGTCACTGATTTGCATTGAAGCATAGAAATTTCACAGCACGGAAGGAGGCCATTTCGACCCATCGTGTCTGCGCCGGCCAAAGGAGGCCATCCAGCCTAATCCCACTTTCCAGTTTTAGGTCCGTAGCCCTGCAGGTTACGGCACTTCAGGTGCACATCCAAGTACTTCTTAAATGTGGTGAGGGTTTCTGCCTCTACCACCTTTTCAGGCAGTGAGTTCCAGACCCCCACAACCCTCTGGGTGAAAAAAATTCCCCTCAAATCTCCTCCAAACCTTCTACCAATTACTTTAATTCTATGCCCCCTTATTGTTGACCCCTCTGCAAATGGAAACAGGCCCTTTCTATCCACTATATCTCGGTCCCTCATAATTTTATACACCTCAATGAGGTCTCCCCTCAGCCTCCTCTGTTCCAAGGAAAACAAACCCAGTCTATTCAATCTGTCCTTATGGCTAAAATTCTCCACTCCCCTAAATTTCTCGTAAACCTCCTCTGTACCCTCTCCAGTGCAATCACGTCCTTCCTGTAATGCGGTGACCAGAACTGCATGTAGTACTCTAACTGTGACCTAACCAGTGTTTTATACAGTTCAAGCATAACCCACCTGCTCTTGTATTCTATGCCACCAGAATGGGTTTTTACTTCCTGTTTTAGATGTACCTGTTGAAGTATGGACTTGCTGAGAAATGTAGAATAGAATTTTTATATAGCCAAGATCTGGGTGTCATGGTACATCAGTCATTGAAAGTTGGCATGCAGGTACAGCAGGCAGTGAAGAAGGCAAATGGCATGTTGGCCTTCATAGCTAGGGGATTTGAGTATAGGAGCAGGGAGATCTTACTGCAGTTGTATAGGGCCTTGGTGAGGCCTCACCTGGAATATTGTGTTCAGTTTTGGTTCCTAATCTGAGGAAAGACATTCTTGCTATTGAGGGAGTGCAGCGAAGGTTCACCAGACTGATTCCTGGGATGGCAGGACTGACATATGAGGAGAGACTTGATCGACTGGGCCTGTATTCACTGAAGTTTAGAAGGATGAGAGGGGATCTCATAGAAACATATAAAATTCTGATGGGACTGGACAGGTTAGATGCAGGAAGAATGTTCCCGATGTTGGGGAAGTCCAGAACCAGGGGTCACAGTCTAAGGATAAGGTGTAGGCCATTTAGGACCGAGATGAGGAGAAACTTCTTCACTCAGAGAGTTGTTAACCTGTGGAATTCTCTATCACAGAAAGTTGTTGAGGCCAGTTCGTTAGATACATTCAAAAGGGAGTTAGATGTGGCCCTTATGGCTAAAGGGATCAAGGGTTACGGAGAGAAAGCAGGAAAAGGGTACTGAGATGATGATCAGCCATGATCATATTGAATGGTGGTTCAGGCTCGAAGTGCCGAATGGCCTACTCCTGCATCTATTCTCTATGTTTCTATAGCCGAATATAATTATTTCTCTAAACACCAAGCTAGCCTGTATTTTTTTTAAAATTCTTTCATGGGATGTGACCGTCACTGGCAAGGCTAGCATTTATTAACCATCCCTAATTGCCCCGTGAACAACTGAGTGGCTTGCTAGGCCATTTCACAGGGCAGTTAAGAGTTAACCACATCGATGTGTGTCTGGAGTCACATGTAGGCCAGACAAGGAGAGGACAGAAGATTGTCTTCCCTAAAGGACATCAGTGAACGAGATGGGTTTTTACAACAATCCGATAGTTTCATGGTCACCATTACTGATTCCAGCTTTTTATTCCAAATTAATTTAATTCACTGCATTTAAATTCCCCAGCTACCGTGGGGGGATTTGAACTCATGTCTCTGGATCATTAGTCCAGTGACATCACCACTATTCTACTATTCTACCATTCCCTGTGTATAATATATGCATATATATGTGTGATATACATGTTCAGCCATGAACTCATTGAATGGCGGTGCAGGCTGGAAGGGCCGAATGGCCTACTCCTGCACCTATTTTCTATGTTTCTATGTTTCTATATATATTGTATAGGCTAACTTGCCTTGACAGTATCATTCAATTCTGCTGTGAAACTATGAGCAAGTGTTGCTGGAGATATCAAGGGAAATTTCTAGAGACAATCCTGTATCTGAAATGGAAAAACCCAGATACTATAAAGGATAACGGTGAACTAGTTGCAAAGGTGTTTCACCCGAACTCAGCAACTAACATGACAAAGAGCATAACTAGATGTAAGATAGGCACCAAGAAATCCAATAGGGAATTCAGAAGAAACTTCTTCACCCAGAGAGTGGTGAGAATGTGGAACTCGCTGTATTTAAGGGGAGGCTAGACAAGCATATGAGGGAGAAGGGAATAGAGGGTTATGCTGATAGAGTTAGATGAGGAAAGACGGGAGGAGGCTTGAGTGGAGCATAAACACCCGCATGGACTGGTTGGGCTGAATGGCCTGTTTCTGTGCCGTATATCCAATGTAATCTAATCTATCAAAGTGAACTGGGTGGAATTTCGCTGCACTGTTCCCCATTTCTGAGTGCCATGTTTAGCTTTAATGTGGAAACTGCACCGAGACATTAAACTAAAAGGATCCCAATAACAAATACCTTCCAGACTCATTTTCCAATGTTTCGTGAAAAGAACAGCTGAGAAGACTTAAATAAGCCATTGAGCCGCTATGTATTAGCGACAGAGTGAAGATTCACTGTGATTCCTTTTTTTTTAGCGAAAAATGTATTACCTTAAAATCTTTATCTGACTCTATGGGACACAAAGGATAAGCCATGTAATAGAGATTTTCACACTGCTTTGTCGTGGCTCAGTGAGTAGCACTCTCTCTTGCCTCCGAGTCAGAAGGTTGTGGATTCAAGTTCCTCTCCAGGGACTTGACCACAAAAATCTAGGCTGACACTCCAGTGCAGTGCTGAGGGAGTGCCGCACTGTCGGAGGTGCTGTCTTTTGGATGAGACATTTAACCAAGGCCCCATCTGCTCTCTCAGGTGGACGCAAAAGATCCCATGGCACTATTTCGAAGAAGAGCAGGGGAATTATCCCAGTTGTCCTGGCCAATATTTATCCCTGAATCTACATCAGTAAAACAGGTTATCTGTTTGTTATCATATTGGTGTTTGTGGAACTTGTTATGTGCACATTAGCTGTCGCGTTTACTATATCACAACAGTGACTACACCTGAAAAGTACTTCATTGGCTGAAAAGCACTGTGGGATGTCTGATGGTTGTGAAAGGCACTATAGACATGCAAGTCTTTCTTTTCATTCTTTTTTTGGACCAATCAGTGCAATTCCAATTCTCAAAGAAAATAGTGTTGTGCGTTTTCCCTCATTAAAACTTTTCAAACCAAATGTTTGATGTTTTTACTGTTAAGATGAAATTATTAACAATCCCGTCATCTCTCATGTGATATAACAAACCAGCCTTCAGGCAATATAACTTCCGGCCTGTGTTGATCAAGTAGGCAGACACAGGAGTTGGGAGAGAAGTGCTAAACTCATGAATAATGTTGTTTTGCGGGTTGAGGCCACTTGGGCATTCCCCATTCATCGTGGTTTTGGTTTTCCCCTCTGATATCAGTTCAACAAACAATTGTCGGCTCGTCACCAAAATAAGTCCCACAGTTCATTTCAAGAGATGTGTTTTGTTTACAGTTTCTGATTAATTGAAATCATACAATCATAGAAGGAGACCATTCGGCCCATCGAGCCCGTGCCGGCTCTCTGCAAGAGCACCTCAGCTCGTCCCACTCCACCCGCCCTTTTCCCGTAGCCCTGCAATTTTTTTCCTTCAGGTACTTATACAATTTCTTTTCGAAAGCCATGATTGAGTCTGCCTCCACCACCCTTTCAGGCCGTGCATTCCAGATCCTAACTGCTCGTTGCGTAAAAAAGTTTTTCCTCATGTCGCCTTTGGTTCTTTTGCCAATCACCTTAAATCTGTGTCCTCTGGTTCTCGACCCTTCGGCCAATGGGAACAGTTTCTCTCGATCTACTCTGTCCAAGCCCCTCATGATTTTGAACCCCTCGATCAAACCTCCTCTCAACCTTCTCTGCTCCAAGGAGAACAACCCCGGCTTCTCCAGTCTATCCACATAACTGAAGCCCCTCTTCCCTGGAACCATTCTCGTAAATGTTTTCTGTGCCTTCTCTAAGGCCTTCACATTCTTCCGACACTGCGGTGCCCAGAATTGGACACAATAATCCAGAGGAGGCTGAACCAATGTTTTATACAGGTTCATCATAACTTCCTTCTTTGTCAAAAATGTGTTGCATACAATTGCTTTCAGTGAGAATAGTCATACTGTGTTAGGTAGGAGAGACCTTCATTCACTCACTTATCTGAATCAACAATCGTCTCGAGAGGGCGACAAAACCAAAGTGGGTGACAAAATTAGACATCATCAGAATGCAGGTAGCTGATTGGTGGCATCTCTTGGAGTGCGGAGGTCGGAAGCGGCGAGGAGCGGAGGTCGGAAGCAGAGAGGAGCGGAGGCCGGAAGCGGAGAGGAGCGGGGGTCGGAAGCGGAGAGGAGCGGAGGTCGGAAGCGGCGAGGAGCGGAGGTCGGAAGCGGAGAGGAGCGGGGGTCGGAAGCGGCGAGGAGCGGAGGTCGGAAGCGGAGAGGAGCGGAGGTCGGAAGCGGAGAGGAGCGGGGGTCGGAAGCGGCGAGGAGCGGAGGTCGGAAGCGGCGAGGAGCGGAGGTCGGAAGCGGAGAGGAGCGGAGGTCGGAAGCGGAGAGGAGCGGGGGTCGGAAGCGGAGAGGAGCGGAGGTCGGAAGCGGAGAGGAGCGGAGGTCGGAAGCGGCGAGGAGCGGAGGTCGGAAGCGGAGAGGAGCGGAGGTCGGAAGCGGAGAGGAGCGGAGGTCGGAAGCGGAGAGGAGCGGAGGTCGGAAGCGGCGAGGAGCGGGGGTCGGAAGCGGAGAGGAGCGGAGGTCGGAAGCGGAGAGGAGCGGAGGTCGGAAGCGGAGAGGAGCGGAGGTCGGAAGTGGCGAGGAGCGGAGATCGGAAGTGGCGAGGAGCGGAGGTCGGAAGTGGCGAGGAACGGAGGTCGGAAGCGGAGAGGAGCGGAGGTCGGAAGCGGAGAGGAGCGGAGGTCGGAAGTGGCGATGAGCGGAGGTCGGAAGCGGAGAGGAGCGGAGGTCGGAAGCGGAGAGGAGCGGAGGTCGGAAGCGGAGAGGAGCGGAGGTCGGAAGCGGAGAGGAGCGGAGATCGGAAGCGGCGAGGAGCGGAGGTCGGAAGTGGCGAGGAACGGAGGTCGGAAGCGGAGAGGAGCGGAGGTCGGGAGCGGCGATGAGCGGAGGTCGGGAGCGGCGAGGAGCGGAGGTCGGAAGTGGCGAGGAGCGGAGGTCGGGAGCGGCGAGGAGCGGAGGTCGGGAGCGGCGAGGAGCGGAGGTCGGAAGTGGCGAGGAACGGAGGTCGGAAGCGGAGAGGAGCGGAGGTCGGGAGCGGCGATGAGCGGAGGTCGGGAGCGGCGAGGAGCGGAGGTCAGGAGCGGCGAGGAGCGGAGGTCGGAAGTGGCGAGGAACGGAGGTCGGAAGCGGAGAGGAGCGGAGGTCGGAAGTGGCGAGGAACGGAGGTCGGAAGCGGAGAGGAGCGGAGGTCGGGAGCGGCGAGGAGCGGAGGTCGGAAGTGGCGAGGAACGGAGGTCGGAAGCGGAGAGGAGCGGAGGTCGGAAGCGGAGAGGAGCGGAGGTCGGAAGTGGCGAGGAACGGAGGTCAGAAGCGGAGAGGAGCGGGGGTCGGGAGCGGCGAGGAGCGGAGGTCGGGAGCGGCGAGGAGCGGAGGTCGGAAGTGGCGAGGAACGGAGGTCGGAAGCGGAGAGGAGCGGAGGTCGGGAGCGGCGATGAGCGGAGGTCGGAAGCGGAGAGGAGCGGAGGTCGGAAGCGGAGAGGAGCGGAGGTCGGAAGCAGCAAGGAGCGGAGGTCTGGACTGGCGAGGAGCGGAGGTTGGAAGCGGAGAGGAGAGGACGGACGAGGCATGGAGGAGCGGAGAGGTCGGAGCCCAGAGATGGAGCAGCGTGGACAAGACCAAGGGAAGGCGCAGCACGGGCCAATTGCCATTAAAAGAATTCACGCACAGTCATCTTCCACCATTTAAAATGAGTTCATAAGTCACCTGAGTACTCATTTTTAGTGTGGAAGCAAGTCATCCTCGACTCCGAGGGACTGCCTATGGTGACGATGATGATAGTGATTGGCAAATCTAGCATTTTGTAGCAGAATGCTGAGAGATAACACATACTGTTGGACAATCTGTGTCCAGTCTTAACGTTCCAAATGGAGGAACCCGGAGCATTTACCGCATTCAACAATCAGAGAGTAGCAGGCGAACCTCGTCCGTGGGTTTTCGGATACATCGAGGGAAAAAGTTCGCCTCATACGTGGGCAGCGACCTGCGAGAGAGCACAGAGGTTCATGAACACATATAAACTAAATGGTACAATCCTAAAGGGGGTGCAGGGACAGAGAGGGGGTACGTGTGCACAAATCGTTGAAGGTGGCAGGGCAGATTGAGAAAGCGGTTAAAAAAGTTTACGGGATCCTAGGCTTCATAAGTAGAGGCATAGAATACAAAAGCATGGGAGTTATGATGAACCTGTATAAAACACCGGTTCGGTCTTAACTGGAGTATTGTGTCCAATTCTGGGCATCGCACTTAACGAAGGATGTGAAGAGGGTGCAGAATTTGCATCATTATTTACAAGAATGGTTGCAGAGATGAGGGATTTCAGTTACGTGGGTAGGCTGGAGAAGCTGGGGTTGTTCTCCTTGGAGCAGAGAAGATTGAGAGGAGATTTGATAGAGGTGTTCAAAATCATGAGGGGTCTGGACAGAGTAGATCGAGAGACACTGATCCCATTGGCGGAAGGGTCGAGAACCAGAGGACACAGATTTAAGGTGATTGGCAGAAGAACCAAAGGCGACATGAGGAAAAACTATTTCCCGCAGCGAGTGGTTATGATCTGGAATGCGCTGCCTGAAAGGGTGGTGAGGGAGAGACTCAATCACGGCTTTCAAAAGGGAGTTGGATAAGAATCTGAAGGAGAATAAATTGTAGGGCTATGGGGAAAGGGCGGTGGAGTGGGACTAGCTGAAGTGCTCTTGCAGTGAGCCGGCATGGGTTCGACAGGCCGAATGGCCTCCTTCTCTGCTGTAACCATTCTATGATCCTATGAATAAAAACTACATTGTATCCTGCAATGGGATCGACTGTGGGGCCATTTTAGAAGTTTCAAATGGACGCAGCGTGGGAAGAAATTTGAACAGAAATAAGTTGGTTGCTGTTGTGAAACAGAGCAGACTGCCAGTCTAACCGCTTTCCGTGCTAACAAATTTGCAGCGGTACGGAGTGCAGGAAAATGATTCCCAACATGATTGTGAAAAAAGCAAAGGGGATCACGGGTTTCATAAATAGAGGCATGGAGTAAAAAAGCAAGGAGGTTATAATGAACCTTTATAAAACTGGTCACAACTGCCTGCCACTGGTTATAAAAGCGCTTTCTCAAACTGCCCTGCCATTCAACAATTTATGCACATGTAACCCCCAGGCTTCTCTGTTCCTGCACCCGCTTTAGGATTGCTCTAGAACTGGTTGATTTGAGCCATTTGACACTTCCTAATGGGAACTGTTGGGAAGGGGAATGGAAAGGTTTCTGGGGGAGACTTTCACCTTCATTTTCGGCGGTTTTCTCAGCGGTCTAGCTTTTTTTGGGAGAGAAACAGCCCACCGAAATTTCCCCCTTGTTTTTTGAATGGTACCGCCCACATCTCGGAACGCCCGCCGGGAGCAAACCGCCGAGAGAATCGCCAGGGCGTAAGTTTGGCCTCAACGGAAGCCCGTCCAGATCGCCGAGGGAACCGCCCTGTGAAAGCTGCTTAAACAGGGCGGTAGATGAGTACTCTGCAAAGCAAGATAGGTTAAAGGTTCTTTATTTTTTTCTTTAATTGTAAAATGTCGGTTAGATGTAAAACTATCTTGAGAATGTTTTTTAACTTTTTGTTTTAGTGAAATTTTTTTTAAAACGTTTTCCCCCCTCCCTAGGCCCAACTGCAGCCTTGGAGTAAATTTTTAAAAATGTTTTAAGCACCACGCGTTTCACCTAATTTCGCTTTATCCGCCGCGAAACCGCCGTGAATACTGGTGATTATTTTTGACTTAATTATGGAAATTCTCGCCAGCGTTAGTTGCAAAATGTTAGCGGTTTTTCTGGGTGGGCAATCGGGCGTTGAGGGGCTCTCGGGAAAGTCTAGCCCTCGTCAAATTAACAAGCTCTTCCATTTCAATGAATGGGGAACAATTATATCATAAAATAATAAAATAATTATATCATTAAAGGACGTGACTGCTGCCAATGTGCGGGAAGCAGTTGCGTGCGTGCAGTTCCGGTGGGTTTGTTTTTGTTTGTTGTTGCCGGACTTTCCCAAAATGAGAAATAAAGAAATGGATTTGGAGAATTCTGTTAGACGTGTTCATTTTAAATAAAATTCGAACTGTGGGTTTATTCTTTTAAGTTGTTTGTCCTTCGAGACAGCGATTCTTAAACTGGAAAAATCACCAGTAACTTTAACCCAATCAGAGATTGATAGAGTTTTGATATTAAGGGAATCAAGGGATATGGGGTTCGGACGGGAAAGTGGAGTTGAGGTAGAAGATCAGCCATGATCTCATTGAATGGCGGTGCAGGCTCGAGGGGCCGAATGGCCGACTCCTGCTCCTAATTCTTATGTTCTTGTGTTTTAATCTAGTAACATTAAAACCTAACCGAGTAACATTAAAGAAACTTCATTAGCGATGGGCTTCAGAACTTCTCAAATCCTCCGTCTGTTGGGTACGTTATTTTTAAAATCTGGGACCTGACAGTTATGCGCAGAATGCTTCTGCACAGCTTCCGGTAGCTTGCGGTTCATTGGCAGGAGTCACTCCAATCAGAAAATATTACAAGCGGAATGCATATATATTGCCCATCCAATCTTCTTCCAGCAGAAAGGCAATTTAAAGGAAGCGAATAATTCTTGGCGTTAGTTATGTGAAGCAGTGGGAGCTTATATTTAACGTTGTGTTTGCACAGAGTCAAAGGTGATTATCTCAGCTTTTCCAGAGAAGTATTTCTAATAACGCTGAAGGTATAAAAGGCTCTGACAGCACAGGTCAGACTGTGCCAGAAGGCTAAATCCAGGTGATATTAATCTTTTCATATTCTAATATACATTGATCGATATCTATTGAAACATACAAAGTTCTTACAGGGCTTGACAGGGTGGATGCTGGGAGGATGTCTCCCCTGGCTGGGGCATCTAGAATCAGGGGTCACAGTCTCAGAATAAGGGGTCGGCCATTTAGGACTGAGATGACGAGACATTCCTTCACTCAGAGAGTGGTGTATCTTTGGAATTCTCTACCCCAGAGGGCTGTGGAGGCTCAGTGAGTATATCCAAGACAGAGATCGATAGATTTTTGGATATTAAGGGAATCAGCGGATATGGGGATAGTGCCATGATCTCATTGAATGGTGGAGCAGGCTTGAGGGCTGAATGGCCTCCCCCAGCTTCTAATTCTTATGTTCTTATGATACTTTGTAAGAAATCGTGGATTAGAAGAAATCGTGGATTGGAAGAAAAAAATTTGAGATATAAAAGTTTCTTCAGACTGGTGTTAGAATAACTCTATAGATGCTTAGAATTTGCTTATGTTTTTGATTCCCTGTGGATTTTATAGCATTTAATGATTCACTCCATGGTATAATAGCTAAAGCTACTTGAACAGCGTGAACATAACAGGTAGCTCCAAACATCTGAAAGCTGAGAATGGCCTGTCTGACTCCAACGGGAGAGATAGAAGGAAATCTGATGGATGGGCCTTCAGAAAGTATAAATAGGAAAGACACGTGAAGAGGAGGGTTTTTTCAAATGAGAGTTGCGACAAAGAACTCGACGAGCCATTGGGCATCCTGGTTTAGGAAGAGCCGTTATAGGTTGAACGGTCGTGTCCATTATTTTACCCCAGGCCCACTCCTAAAAAGAGAATAAAAGAGATGTCTAAAGAGCTTTTTAAATGCAGATAGTGCAGAGAAGAGCTGTTTGTGCCACCAGCCGTCTATCCGATCGGGACCAATACCAGCTATTTGTCACAGTCGTATGTCTACTATGTCTATCCTGATTGTGTGTTGAGTTTGACTATATTTGAACTATTGTTCCTTAATAGACTGCCTTATGACTCCTAAAATACTTTTGGGTAATGGTCCATGACTCCTAAGACCCTTTGGGTAACCTGTGTGTGACCTGTGATCCAAATAATAACACTTACTTTCAGCGCATTCGCAAACATCATGCTGGCAGAGCTTTGATACGATGGTGCTTTGTTCCGGTGCATTATAAAATACAATGCATTTGGTACCTGCAACCCAAGCATCACATCATCAGACTAGCATCACATACAGTACTGTGATTGGCCATGACAGCTGTGGCTCAGTGGGTAGCACTCTCGATCCTACAAATCCCCTGGGAGGACAGAAGCACCAACATTAGCATCCTTGTCCAGGCCAACATCGCCAGCATTGAAGCACTGACCACACTTGATCAGCTCCGCTGGGCAGGCCACATAGTTCGCATGCCAGACACATGCCAGACATGAGAATCTCAAAGCAAGCGCTCTACTCGGAACTCCTTCACGGCAAACGAGCCAAAGGTGGGCAGAGGAAACGTTGCAAGGACACCCTCAAAGTCTCCCTGATAAAGTGCGACATCCCACTGACACCTGGGAGTCCCTGGCCCAAGACGGCCCTAAGTGGAGGAAGCGCATCCGGGAGGGCACTGAGCTCCTCGAGTATTGTCGCCGAGAGCATGCAGAAAACAAGCACAGGCAGCGGAAGGAGCATGCGGCAAACCAGACTCCCCACCCACCCTTCCCTTCAACCACTGTCTGTCCCACCTGTGACAGAGACTGTGGTTCTCGTATTGGACTGTACAGCCACCTAAGAACGCATGCTAAGAGGGGAAGCAAGTCTTCCTCAATTCCGAGGGACTGCCTATGATGATGATGAGCACTCTCATCTCTGAGTCAGAAGGTTGTGGTTTCAAGTCTCTCTCCAGAGACCAGAGCACAAACATTTAGCCAGACACTCCTGAGGGGATCGCTGCACTGTCTGAGGTGCCAACTTTCAGATGAGACATTAAACCCGAGGCCCCGTCTGCTCTCTCAGGTGGCAATATGTTGAAGAAGAGCAGGGGAGTTATCCCCCCCGTGTCCTGGGGCCAATATTTATCCCTCAATCAACTTCACTAAGACCGATTATCTGGTCATGATTAACTTGCTGTCCGTGGGAGATTGCTGCTGCGTTTCCGACATTCAAAAAGAACAGCACCTCATCTTCCGATTTGGCACATTACATCCTTTTGGATTCAATGTCGAGTTCAACAATTTCAGACAACAACCTCTGCCCCTATTTTTTCACATGGCAGCAGTTGGTGACTGCCATTCAAATTTACACCTCACCTAGACTCATCTTTCCTTTTCTTGTTCCATTACCATCTCCTTTTGCTTTGTACTATCATCCCTTTTGTCATTTAATCTCTCTTGCCTTCCACCCTGGCACAGATCTTTCCTTTAGTTCTTTCCTCCCTTTCCCCCTTTCCGTGCTCCTTCACTTGCTTAAAAACTGTTACATCTCGAACTTTTTCAGTTCTGATAAAAGGTCACCGACTTGAAACGTTAACTCTCTTTCTCACTCCACAGATGCTGCCCGACCTTCTGACTATTTCTAGCATTTCATGTTTTTATATCAAAAAGTACTTCATAGGTTGTAAAATGAGTTGGGACATCGTGAGGTTGCTGTATCAATGCAAGTCTTTCTATAGATGCAGATTAACAATCATTTGGGCGTCGCTGGCAAGGCCGGCATTTATTGCCCATCCCCAATTGCCCTTGAGAAGGTGGTGGTGAGCCGCCTTCTTGAACCGCTGCAGTCCGTGTGGTGAAGGTGCTCCCACAGTGCTGTTTGGGAGGGAGTTGCAGGATTTTGACCCAGTGATGATGAAGGAATGACCGATATATTTCCAAGTCAGGTGGTGTGTAACTCGGAGGGGAACGTAGAGGTGGTGGTGTTCCCATGCACCTGCTGCCCTTGTCCTTCTAGGCGGTAGAGGTTGTGGGTTTGGGAGGTGCTGCCGGAGAAGCCTTGGTGAGTTGCTGCAGTGCATCTTGTAGATGGTACACACTGCAGCCACGGTGCGCCGGTGGTGGAGGGAGTGAATGTTGAAGGTGGTGGATGAGGTGCCAATCAAGCGGGCTGCTTTGTTCTGGATGGTGTCGAGCTTCTTGAGTGTTGTTGGAGCTGCACTCATCCAGGCAAGTGGAGAGTATTCCATCACACTTCTGACTTGTGCCTTGTAGATGGTGGAAAGGCTTTGGGGAGTCAGGAGGTGAGACACTCGCCGCAGAATACCCAGCCTCTGACCTGCTCTTGTAACCACAATATTTATGTGGCTGGTCCAGTTAAGTTTCTGGTCAATGGTGACCCCCAGCATGTCGCTGGTGGGGGGGCGGCGATGGTAATGCCATTGAATGTCAATGGGCAGCATTGGAGCCTAGATTTTAGAAGAATGAGTGGTAATCTCATTGAAACATATAAAATTCTTACAGGGCGTGACAGGGTAGATTCAGGGAGGATATTTCCCCTGGTTGGGGAGTCTAGAACCAGGGGTCACAGTCTCAGAATAAGTGGTCGGCCATTTAGGACTGAGATGAGGAGAAATTTCTTCACTCGGAGGCTGGTGACTCTTTGGAATTCTCGACCCCAGAGGGCTGTGGAGGCTCAGTCGTTGAGTATATTCAAGACAGAGATCGATAGATTTTTGGATATTAAGAGAATCATGGAATATGGGGATAGTGCAGGAAAGTGGAGTCAAGCTAGAAGATCAGCCATGATCTTATTGAATGGCGGAGCAGGCTTGAGGGGCCAAATGGCCGACTCCTGCTCCTAATTCTTATGCTCTTATGTTCTTATATTACTGCCTGGCACTTGTGTGGCCTGAATATTACTTGCCACATCAGCCCAAGCCTGAATGTCGTCCAGGTCTTGCTGCATGTGGGCACGGACTGTTCCATTTTTTGAGGAGTTGCGAATGAAACTGAACACTGTGCAATCATCGGACTTTCTGAATGTTTATGCCTGTTAACAGCAATACATATCGACATAGAGAGACCTGTCGCTTTTATCAATAGACAAAGGATCATAAGTAATGACATTGGGGCTGAAATAATCCTCTGTTGTGATGCGGCTCGTGTGTGTCAGTTTCAGCTCCTGCACACGTAGAGCACTGCGGGTCAAAGGGTACGATTCACTTCCTGAACCATCAACCTGCGGAAACTCTCGGCTCATTGGGTATTCGAATCAGAGCAGTAACTACATTGAGGTGGAGTCTTTACTCACTTGGGTTGTAATAGTCGTAAAGTGTTGCGCTTGCGGGTTGTATTAATCCAATGGGAATAATTTGCCTTGCACCAAATACAACACATTCTTTCTGTTCTGTAACCTACAGGGGAAACAAGCATCAAGGCAGCTTCAGAAACAGTGACACGTAAAATGCACACATCATGATTTTAGATAATCATTGTCACAACATGATGTAATGTATTGCTTCATGGGTTCTTTGCTTAAGAATTCATAGCAACACATTGCCATTCAGTACTAGTTGGTTTATTAGCAATCGTTTGATCATCACGCTGCACGTTACAGTTCAACCACCTGCCTCATCATGGATCCCGGAACCCAACTGGCTGGGGTTTTATTGAGTCTTGTGCCTATCATGTGATTGGCGAAGCTACTCGCATCTCAACAGTTCTGCAAACCTGTGAGCATACTTAGAGGTGTGTACATTACACATGGTGAACACGAGGAGGTCTTTCAGCCCCTCGGGCCTTCTCCGCCATTCAATCAGATCTTGGCTGATCTCCGCCTTAACCCCACCTACCCACTTTACCCACTTATCCACATCTTGTGATACTCCTCCCAACAAAAATGTGTCCATCTCTGTCTTGAAAGCTCCAAGTGTCCCTCACAATCCACTGCCTTTTGGGGGATAGTGTTCCAGATTCTCACGACCCTTTATCTGAAAAAGTGCTCAGTGATTTCATTCCTAAATTAAAGATAATATTGGGCTGGATTTTCGGCTTTAAGGATTTTGGGCCGTTAATGGCAGTGCAGCGGTCCTGATACTGCTCGGGAACAGCTTGCGCCTCAGTCAGCAAAATTGGGCAGCTGGGCCCTGAGTAAGGGGCAGAGCGGTAAGGGAGGCGTTACACACCTCTCTCAGGGCACTAGGCAGGCCGAGCTAAACAGCTGGTCTGGGAGCGCACTGAGAGGCCTGGGGAGGAAAAAGAAACCTGAAAAAAAACCACCAAAAACATTCCCAACACATAGCCCATACCACCACAACATAAACGCAAAAAATAAGTAAGATAAAAAACTATCACGCTTGCCTGAGGTGGACATTACTTCCCTCACTGCAGCCGGTATAGGTCGGACCGCCCGCTTTCACAGGCGGTCCCAGCAGGACACACTACGCGACACTACGGGTCGGGCGGGACTCGAAAATCGAGCCGGTGTCGCAACCAGGGGCGTTGCACACCGGCTCGCCTCTCCCGGGCGGTAATGCTCTGCACCCCCCCCCCCACATCGAAACCGGCAGCGAAAACCCCGGCGGGGCATCGGAAGCTGGATGCCCAGAAGAGCTCACCAACGCCATTGTTGCCCCTCCGGGGGGTAAACAGAGGTGGACAGGACTGGAAAATCCAGCCCAATATGTCACCTTGTTCTTGACTCCCTCACCAGGGGCAATAGTTCTTCCTCTCTATCCTATCTGTGACCTACTAAAGATACACCTATTAGTTTTGTAAGTAAGGAGTACTTCTGTCAACATATTGCCAAATTCTGACCGGACATTATTATATTGCTGATGTATAAACTGTTAATTAATACAGCTTCCCCGAGGTATTGGTTTCACTCACTTGAACTCTGGCTGTAGAAGGAATTTCCCATTAATTTCAGGTAACTACAATTTTTCTCTCCATTCTCAGACTACCGAGGAGGAAAGAGGGAAGTTTTCTTTCCATTGACTGTCCAGAAAACCTTCCTGATGCTGTGTGTGGGTGAGCACAGGGCAAGAGCCCTAAAAGCAATTGCGGCCTTACCCCAATTTCTCAAGTCCAGTAGCTTGACAGGACTCTATCTCGGCTCATACCGCCAGATTATTTCCTGATCCGGGGCTTGTGAAACTGAACCAGGAGGGAAAGGATAAAAACTTGTACAAATGATTTTCCAAATGAAACATACATGCAAACAGTGACATTACCATTGGAAGATAGAGCAGCACTCTCCCGTCTTTGAAGTCATATGACTCGATGTACTTATCGGCAAGATTTTGTAACTGGGAAATAAACATATTTACAATTAATATATTTACAGTAACATCCACCCTTTACTGATATAAACACATTTCTTGCTGTGTATTTTAATGCACTGCTGTGAGGTTCCCTGTTTAATTAATAATGGTTCCTGATCCACATTGTCGTAATCTTCCTTATCCAATTATACAGGGCATTGGTGAGGCCACACCTGGAGTATTATGTACAGTTTTGGTCTCCTTACCTAAGGAAGGATATACTTGCCATAGAGGGAGTGCAACAAAGGTTCACCAGACTGATCCCTGGGATGGGGGGATTGTCCTATGAGGAGAGATTGAGTAGACTTGGCCTATGTTCTCTAGAGTTTAGAATAATGAAAGGTGATCTAATTGAAATATACAAAATTCATGCAGGGCTTGACAGGGTGGTTACAGCGAGGATGTTTCCTCTGGCTGGGGAATCTAGAACACGAGGCCACAGTCACAGAATAAGGGGTCGGCCATTTAGGACTAAGATGAGGAGAAATTTCTTCACTCAAATGGTGGTGAATCTTTGGCGTTCTCTATCCCAGGAAGCTGTTGATGCCCAGTCGTTGAGTATATCCAAGGCAGGGATCGATAAATTTTGGGGTAGAAAGGAAATCCAGGGATATGGGGATAGTGCAGGAAAGTATTGAGATAGAAGATCAGCCATGATCTCATTGGAATGGCGGAGTGGGCTCGAGGGGCCGTATGGCCTACTCCTGCTCATAATTCTTATGTTCTTATGTTCTTATATCTGAAAAGGAAAACTATACATATGGAGAAAGGATATTGATTTGAACTCGCTGTAACTCTGGGTCATGATCAGACAAACCTACCTGTGAATCAGGAGTAACCCTTTCTAGTCAACTCAGATTGGGTGTGGAACAAAGCAGCAAAACCGACAACAGCTGAGACTGACCGGAAGCATGTGGGAGACCAAAATGGGCCAATGATCACATTGCATGTTGTGAAGAACCTGTATCCCAACATTTCCAAGGCAGATAGGCTGAATTCCTTATCATACTTCTTCTGTGTCTGTCCTCATGCATGCTTTTAAAAGATATCTTAAATTAATTATTGGGAGGACCGAAACCATTGTTTTCGGTCCCCGCTACAAATTCCATAATGTCTGTGCTCCACTAATTCTGTCCTCTTGAGCATCCCTGATTATAATCGCTCAACCACCAGTGGCCATGCCTTCTGTTGCCGAGGCCCCAAGCTCTGGAACTCCCTCCCTAAACCGCTCCGCCTCTCTATCTCTCTTTCCTTCTTCAAGACTCTCCTTAAAACCTACCTCTTTGACCAAGCCTTTGGTCACCGACTCCAATTTCTCCTTAATTGCCTCAGTGTCAAATTTTTTGTCTCATAATACTGCTGTGAAGGGCCTTGGGATGTTTGACTACATTAAAGACACCATATAAATACAAGTTGTTGTTGTTGTATCGATTGTAAGGCACCTCGGAATTCAAGAGCGTTCAAAAGCTTTGACAACAATCGCACCGTCCCTATTTTTGCCTATTTCTCTCGCCACGAGTCAATAGAAGTGGACTTCACTGAACCGGTTTCTAAACCAGTGTAAAATCGAGTGACAGTGCTACTTCTTCTTCTTCTTCTTCTTCTTCTTTCTCTTCCTCATCCTCTTTTCCTTCTGCTTTTTCTGCTCCTTCTCCTCCTTCTCCTCTCTCTCTTCTTGGCCAACCACTGGCTGGGCGGGCTGCATTTCCTGGGTGTGTGAAACATAGGAACATAGAAAATAGGTGCAGAAGTAGGCCATTCGGCCCTTCGAGCCTGCACCGCCATTCAATATGATCATGGCTGATCATGCAACTTCCGTACTTCATTCCTGCTTTCTCTCCATATCCCTTGATCCTTTTAGCCATAAGGGCCACATCTAACTCCCTTTTGAATATATCTAACAAACTGGCCACAAAAACTTTCTGTGGTAGAGAATTCCACAGGTTCACAATTCTCTGGGTGAAAAAGTTTCTCCTCATCTCAGTGCTAAATGGCTTACCCCTTATCCTTAGACTGTGAACCCTGGTTCTGGACTTCCCCAACATCGGGAACATTCTTCCTGCATCTAACCTGTCCAGTCCCGTCAGAATTTTATATGTTACTATGAGATCCCCTCTCATTCTTCTAAATTGCAGTGAATATAAGCCTAGTCGATCCAATCTTTCTTCATATGTCAGTCCTGCCATCCTGGGAATCAGGATGGTGAACCTTCGCTGCACTCCCTCAATAGCAAGAATGTCCTTCCTCATATTAGGAGACCAAAACTGTACACAATATTCAAGAAGGGGCCTCACCAAGGCCCTGTACAACTGCAATAAGACCTCCCTGCTCCTATACTCAAATCCCCTCGCTATGAAGGCCAACATATCATTTGCCTTCTTCACCCCTGCTGTACCTACATGCCAACTTTCAATGACTGATGTACCATGACACCCAGGTCTCATTGCACCTCCCCTAATTTCCACCTTTTCCTCCACTGGTGGAGGTGGCACCTCCACCTTTTCCTAATCTGTCACCATTCAGATAATATTCTGCCTTCCTGTTTTTGCCACCAGTGTGGATAATCTCACATTTATCTGCATTATACGGCATCTGCCTTGCATTTGCCCACTCACCTAACCTGTCCAGGTCACCCTGCAGCCTCTTAGTGTCCTCCTCGCAGCTCACACTGCCACCCAGCAAGTGTAAAATGAGGAAGGCGCAAGGGTGGAGTTGTGATGAGGGGAGGGTGGGAAGGCAAGCGGTGTATGCCAGAAGGAGGATAATGTATGAGGATACCAGCATCTTGTATCCTTTCAGCTCCAGCACTGGCCAAGGCCATAGCCATGCCCTGCCAAGAATGGCCTGCACCGTCTCCTCCACGGGGGTGAGATGATCTAGGAATGGGAGCTGTGCCTCGTGTTTGGTGCAGATTATTGGTAGGTGAGTGATGGGGGGGAGGGTGGTGGGTCGTGCACGGAGAAGTGTGTGAGGCTAGTAATGCAGTCGGGAGGAAACAGCTTTTGAAGTTGCATTCACTGACCTTGAACAGTGGTCTAAGATCATGAAACTTCTTTGGGTACTGAAGCCAGGAGGTGGGACGAAACTGCTGGCAGTGACAGTCTCGGTCATCTGGGCAGTCTGAGAGGCGGGAGTGCGTGGTTGGTGAGGCCTATAAAGGCTCAGCGGCAGCGAGAGGTGGCGGCAGTCCGAGAGGCGGGAGTGCGTGGTGTCGGAGCGGCCTATAAAGGCCCAATGGCAGCGAGAGGCGGCGGCAGTCCGAGAGGCGGGAGTGCGTGGTGTCGGAGCGGCCTATAAAGGCCCAATGGCAGCGAGAGGTGGCGGCAGTCCGAGAGGCGGGAGTGCGTGGTGTCGGAGCGGCCTATAAAGGCCCAATGGCAGCGAGAGGTGGCGGCAGTCCGAGAGGCGGGAGTGCGTGGTGTCGGAGCGGCCTATAAAGGCCCAGCCGGTGCAGCTGCAGCGGGGAGAGAAGACAAAAAAGAAGTAGAAAGAAATCAAAAGGTGACGTCACAGCCAAGGGGGTAAGTGATTGGTGAGTAGCTTTCCTTTTTATTTTTTATATCAGTAGGTAACTGTTTAACATTGTTGTTGCCAATTTAAGGGTATCTAAGGGTTAAGTAATGGCAGGAGAACTCGGTCACGTGATATGCTCCTCCTGTACCATGTGGGAACTCAGGGACACTTCCGGTGTCCCTGACGACTACATCTGCGGGAAGTGTATCTGCCTCCAGCTCCTGACGGACCGCGTTGCGGATTTGGAGCTGAGGGTGGATTCACTCTGGAGCATCCATGATGCTGAGAATGACGTGAGTAGCACGTGTAGCGAGCTGGTCTTACTGCAGGTAAAGGGTCCACAGCCAGCTAGGGAATGGAAGACCAGCAGGAAGAGCAGTGCAAGGAAGGTAGTGCAGGGGTCCCCTGCGGTCATCCCCCTGCAAAACAGATATACTACTTTGAGTACTGTTGAGGGGGATGACTCATCAGGGGAGGGCAGCAGCAGCCAAGTTCATGGCACCATGGCTGGCTCTGTTACACAGGAGGGCAGGAAAAAGAGTGGGAGAGTGATAGTGATAGGGGATTCAATTGTAAGGGGAATAGATAGGCGTTTCTGCGGCCGCAACCGAGACTCCAGGATGGTATGTTGCCTCCCTGGTGCAAGGGTCAAGGATGTCTCGGAGCGGGTGCAGGACATTCTAAAAAGGGAGGGAGAACAGCCAGTTATCGTGGTGCACATTGGTACCAACGACATCGGTAACTAAAGGGATGAGGTCCTACGAGACGAATTTAAGGAGCTAGGAACTAAATTAAAAAGTCGGACCCCAAAAGTAGGCCACGTGCTAGTCAGAGTAGGAATCGCAGGATAGCGCAGATGAATACATGGCTTGAGCAGTGGTGCAGCAGGGAGGGATTCAAATTCCTGGGGCATTGGAACAGGTTCTGGGGGAGGTGGGACCAGTACAAACCAGACGGTCTGCACCTGGGCAGGACCGGAACCAATGTCCTAGGGGGAGTGTTTGCTCGTGCTGTTGGGGAGGAGTTAAACTAATATGGCAGGGGATTGGGAATCAATGCAGGGAGACAGAGGGAAAGAAAAAGGAGACAAAAGCAAAAGACAGAAAGGAGATGAGTAAAAGTGGAGGGCAGAGAAACCCAAGGCACAAAACAAAAAGGGCCACTGAATATAAAGGGGCTGCAGGAGGGGTCAAAACTAAAAATCATGGTTTAAAAATTAGGATTAAAACACTCTACCTAAATGCACGCAGCATTCGAAATAAGGTAAATGAGTTGACGGCACAAATCATTACAAATGGGTATGATTTTGTGGCCATTACAGAAACGTGGTTGCAGGGTGGCCAAGACTGGGAATTAAACATAAAGGTGTATCTGACGATTCGGAAAGATAGACAAGAAGGGAAAAGAGTGGGGTAGCTCTGTTAATAAAGGATGATATCAGGGCAGTTGTGAGAGACGATATTGGCTCTAATGAACAAAATGTTGAATCATTGTGGGTGGAGATTAGAGATAGTAAGGGGAAAAAGTCACTGGTGGGCGTAGTTTATAGGCCCCCAAATAATAACTTCACGGTGGGGCGGGCAATAATCAAGGGAATAATGGAGGCATGTGAAAAAGGAACGGCAGTAATCATGGGGGATTTTAACCTACATACCGATTGGTCAACTCAAATCGCACGGGGTAGCCTGGAGGAGAAATTCATAGAATGCATATGGGATTGTTTCTTAGAACAGTATGTAACAGAACCTACAAGGGAGCAAGCTATCTTAGATCTGGTCCTGTGTAATGAGACAGGAAAAATAAACGTTCTCCTTGTAAAAGATCCTCTCGGAATGAGTGATCACAGTATGATTGAATTTGTAATATAGATTGAGGGTGAGGAAGTAGTATCTCAATGAGTGTACTATGCTTAAACAAAGGGGACTACAGTTGGATGAGGGCAGAGTTGGCTAAAGTAGACTAAACACAGACTAAACGGTGACACAATTGAGGAACAGTGGAGGACTTTTAAGGAGCTCTTTCATAGTGCTCAACAAAAATATATTCCAGTGAAAAAGAAGGGCGGTAAGAGAAGGGATAACCAGCCGTGGATAACCAAGGGGGTAAAGGAGAGTATCAAATCAAAGACCAATGCGTATAAGGTGGCCAAGATTAGTGGGAAACTAGAGGATTGGGAACATTTTAAACAACAGCAAAGAATGACTAAGAAATCAATAAAGAAAGGAAAGATAGATTACGAAGGTAAACTTGCGCAAAACATAAAAACAGATAGTAAAAGCTTTTACAGATATATAAAACGGAAAAGAGTGACTAAAGTAAATGTTGGTCCCTTAGAAGATGAGAAGGGGGATTTAATAATGGGAAATGTGGAAATGGCTGGGACCTTAAACAATTATTTTGCGTCGGTCTTCACAGTGGAAGACACAAAAACCATGCCAAAAATTGCTGGTCACAGGAATGTGGGAAGGGAGGACCTTGAGATAATCACTATCACTAGGGGGGTAATGCTGGACAGGCTAATGGGACTCAAGGTAGACAAGTCCCCTGGTCCTGATGAAATGCATCCCAGGGTATTAAAAGAGATGGCGGAAGTTATAGCAGATGCATTCGTTATAATATACCAAAATTCTCTGGACTCTGGGGAGATACCAGCAGATTGGAAAGCAGCTAATGTAACGCCTCTGTTTAAAAAAGGGGGCAGACAAAAGGCAGGTAATTATAGGCCGGTTAGTTTAGCATCTGTAGTAGGGAAATTGCTTGAAACTATCATTAAGGAAGAAATAGCGGGACATCTAGATAGGAATAGTGCAATCAAGCAGACACAGCATGGATTCATGAAGGGGAAATAATGTTTAACTAATTTACTGGAATTCTTTGAGGATATAACGAGCATGGTGGATAGATATGTACCGATGGATGTGGTGTATTTAGATTTCCAAAAGGCATTCGATAAGGTGCCACACAAAAGGTTACTGCAGAAAGGTTCAGCCATGAACTCATTGAATGGCGGTGCAGGCTAGAAGGGCCGAATGGCCTACTCCTGCACCTATTTTCTATGTTTCTATGTTTCTATGTAAGATAGAGGTATGCGGAGTCAGAAGAAATGTATTAGCATGGATAGAGAATTGGCTGGCGAACAGAAAACCGAGTGTCGGGATAAATGGGTCCTTTTCGGGTTGGAAATCAGTGGTTAGTGGTGTGCCACAGGGATTGGTGCTGGGACCACAACTGTTTACAATATACATGGATGACCTGGAAGAGGGGACAGAGTGTAGTGTAACAAAATTTGCAGATGACACAAAGATTAGTGGGAAAGCGGGTTGTGTGGAGGACACAGAGAGGCTGCAAAGAGATTTGGATAGGTTAAGTGAATGGGCTAAGGTTTGGCAGATGGAATACAATGTCGGAAAGTGTGAGGTCATCCACCTTGGGGGAAAAAAACAGTAAAAGGAAATATTATTTGAATGGGGAGAAATTACAACATGCTGAGGTGCAGAGGGACCTGGGGGTCCTTGTGCATGAAACTCTTTTGAGTTTACCTGCAAAACATAAAACATTAAGACCATGCCACCCGACCTGGGTGACACAGCAGACATTTTCAAGGCCCCTTTTTTTTAAAATTATTTTTTTGGTTTTTTTTTTGGGGCGCTAAAATCAAATTTTCCCAGTGCCCCCTATAAAAGGGGAGGGGGACACTAAAAGCACCGGCAATTAAAACAAATTAAACTTTAAAACGTAAAATCAAATTAAAATTTGGTTGCCGGGCGTGATGATGCACTCCAGTCCCTCCGGTGCCCACCTCTCGCGGAAGGCCGCGAGCGTACCGGTGGACACCGCGTGCTCCATCTCCAAGGACACCCTGGACCGGATGTAAGAGCGGAAGAGAGGCAGGCAGTCAGGTTGAACGACCCCCTCGACCGCCCGCTGCCTGGACCCGCTGATGGCACCCTTGGCCGTGCCCAGGAGCAGTCCTACGAGGAGGCCTTCGGACCTACCCGCTCCCCTCCGCACAGGGTGCCCAAAGATCAGGAGAGTGGGACTGAAGTGCAGCCAGAATTTCAGGAGCAGCCCCTTCAAATAATGGAACAGGGGCTGCAACCTTGTGCACTCAATAAAAACATGGAACACGGACTCCTCCAGACCGCAGAAATTGCAGGCGGCCTGGGAGTCCGTGAACCGGCTTAAAGATTTGTTGCACGGCACTGCTCCGTGCACCACCCTCCAGGCCAAGTCCCCGATGAATAGTGGGAGGACCCCTGCGTAGAGTGCCCTCCATCGGGGACCCCCGCCTCCTCCGGACGGCAAGATGGTACGCCATGGCGTGTCCGGACGGCCGGCGAGGATGGCAAAGTTGAGGGTGTGCAGGAGCAGCCCGTACAGGAAACCCCTCCGCGCGGAACTGAAAGGCACGGAGGGGATTTCCCCGAGGCGGCTCAAGTTGTGAGGCGCCGGCCCCCGAGGGAGGTTCCGGGGTTTGGCGCCGATGAGGAATTCCGTCCGGACGGGGGTCAGTTCGGACGGGATCTCCCCACGTGCCTGAGCCTCCTCGATGCACCTAACGGAGTCAGGGCCCAGAGCTGTTTTTAGCGACTCGATGGCATCGGCCGCGTGGCGGACGTTGGCAGAGTTTAGGCGCCGCGCAAGCGTGTCTGGCGCCATCCAGCCCGCTCCTCCGCCATCGAGCAGGTCCCTGACCCTGGTCACCTCACCAGCCACAGCCCTCTCTTCCGACCGCCACATGAAGCCTCGGCCGTGGAGGTACGGATTCCCGAGCAGCGGCTCCTGCAGGACGGCCGCCACTCCAGCCGGCGGAGAGCTGCGCTTGGTGGAGACTTTGTTCCAGACCTTGATGAGTTCCCTGTAAAAGACAGGCAGCTCCAGGAGGGCGGTCCTGGCACCCCCCAAGTTCACAAACAGGAGCTGCGTGTCATAATTGAGGTCGAGCTGCTGGCGGAAGAAATACCTCGCCAGAGCGCACCACCTAGGAGGGGGCTCGACGTAAAGGTATCTCTGCTGGGTCTGAAGACGGAAAGTCGCGAGCTGGGCGCTGACGCACACCAACGACTGACCGCCCTCCTCAAGCGGGAGACTCAAGACCGCGGCAGAGACCCAGTGCTTCCTGTTGTTCCAGAAGAAGTCCACCAGCTTCTTCTGTATCTTGGCGACAAACGCAGGGGGAGGGGTCAAAGTGACCAGCCGGTACCACAGCATTGCGGCCACCAGCTGGTTTATGACTAGCGCTCGACCCCTGTAGGACAGCACTCGGAGCAGTCCTGTCCAGCGCCCTAGGCGAGCGGCGACCTTGGCCTCCAGCTCCTGCCAGTTCGCCGGCCAGGCTCCCTCGTCGGGGCTAAGGTAGACTCCCAGATAGAGGAGATGGGTCGTGCTCCAGGCAAAAGGCCTGAGCTCCTCCGGCAGGGAGTCCACCCGCCACTGACCCACCAGGAGTCCGGAACATTTCTCCCAGTTGATCCTGGCGGAGGACGCGGCCGAGTAAATCTCCTGGCACTCACGCATCCTCCGCAGGTCAGCGGGATCCTCTATCGCGAGGAGCACGTCATCGGCGTAAGCCGAGAGGACGACCTCCACGCCCGGCCCTTGCAGAGCCAGTCCCGTCAACCTCGTCCGCAAGAGGCGCAGGAAAGGCTCCACGCAAACGGCGTATAACTGGCCGGACATGGGGCATCCCTGGCGCACCCCTCTCCTAAAGCGAAGGGGCGCCGTCAAGGACCCGTTAACCTTAATCAGACACTCCGCGGCGGCGTACAAAAGTCGGATCCGGGCGACGAAATGCGCCCCGAACCCGAAAGCGCGCAGAGTTCCGAGCAGATAGTCGTGATCCACCCTGTCGAACGCCTTCTCTTGGTCGAGGGATAGGAAGGCGACCGACAGACCAGCCTCCTGGGAACAATGGATGAGGTCCCGGACCAGATGGATGTTATCGTGGATTGTCCGGCCCGGGACCGTGTATGACTGGTCGGGGTGGATCATGTGGTCCAGCACGGCACCAAGGCGAGCAGACATCGCCCTGGCGAAGATTTTGTAGTCCGTGCTGAGGAGGGAGACCGGGCGCCAGTTCTTAAGGAGGCGGAGATCGCCCTTCTTAGGCAGCAGGACGATGACTGCCCTGCGCCAAGAGAGGGGCATCTCCCCGGTCGCCAGACTTTCCCCCAGGACCCGCGCGTAGTCGCCCCCCAGGACGTCCCAGAACGCCCTGTGGAACTCCACGGTCAGCCCGTCCAGCCCCGGGGATTTTCCCCTCGAGAGCCGGGCGAGGGCACCGGTCAGCTCCGCCAGGCTTAGCGGAGCTTCCAGATTTTCGGCGCCCTCCGGGCTGACCTTCGGCAGGTCCTCCCACAAAACTCTACGCGCTTCCTCGCTGGACGGATCCGGAGAGAACAGAGCCCCGTAATATTCACGGACCCTGTTGTTGACGCCCTCCGGATCCGAGACGAGAGAGCCGTCGTCGGCCAGCAGCGTCAAGAGCTGCTTACGGACACTCTGCCTTTTTTCCAGCGAGTAGAAGAAGGGGGAGCCGCGTTCCAGATCCCGCAGGAACCGGATCCGCGACCTCACGAACGCGCCTCGGGACCCGACGAGCTGCAGGTCCTTCAGCGCGGCCTTCTTCGCTTCGTACACCGTCCGCAGGGCCGGGTCCTGGACGACTTGACCGAGACGGGCTTCCAGGTCGAGCACCTCTTTTTCTAGGCGCCCGACTCTGGCCGCCCGCCTCTTGGTCGACCCCCTCGCGTACTCTTGACAGAAGACGCGGACGTGAGCCTTGCCCACGTCCCACCATAGCCTCAAGGAGGGGAAGCCCCCCTGCTTCCTTCTCCAGTCGGACCAGAATCGACGGAACGAGTCCTGGAACCGCACGTCCTCCAGCAGCCGGTTGTTAAAGTGCCAGTACGCGGACCCCGTCCTCGCGCGGAGCGAAGCGAGCTCCGCCCACACCAGGTGGTGGTCCGAGCACGGCACCGGCCGCATGGAGGCCGCCGGGACGCAGGAAACGTACGCCCGAGACACGTAAAGGCGGTCGACTCTAGACCATCCAACTCCAGGCCTCACCCAAGTAAAGGCGCTGGAGTCGGGGTGGAGATTTCGCCAGACGTCCACCAAGTCGAAGGACCCGACCAGGTCCCTCAACTTCTCCATCGCCGTCATGCACTGCGGGGCACCGGAGCGGTCCCTCGCCTCGAGGGTGCAGTTAAAATCCCCCCCGAGGACAATGCAGTCGCCGACGTCGACGGAGCCAAGAAGAGCGGACACCTCTTCAAAGAAGCGCGTTTGCTGCGGGCCGGGATGAGGGGCGTACACGTTCACGAGATGGAGCGGCACGTCCCCCAGGCGAACCATTACGTGCAGCAAGCGGCCTGGCACGGGCTCCTCGACCCCAAGATCTCCGGCTGAAAATGCGGGCCCAGCAAGATGGCCACCCCACTAGAAATGGCGGTGAGGTGGCTCATGCGGACCTCTCCTTGCCATTCCAGGAGCCACGTGGCTTCGTCTCCCGGAACGGTGTGGGTTTCTTGCAGGAAGCACACCGCATATTTCCCCTCCCGCAGGAGCGAAAAATTGTCAAATCTACGGCGTGCCCCTCTGCCGCCGTTGATGTTGAGGCTGGCTATGGTTATCTTCATGGCAAAAGCATAGTGCAACCTCTACCTTAACCTATTGTGGGGGAGGGAGCGGAGTCTTTTGTTGAACTCCGCTCCCTCCGCAGCCCAGCGAGGAGTCCCTCGAGCTCGCGCAGCTCAAGGTGCTGCTCCTTTGTCAAGGGCCCGCCCGCGGCCAAGGTTTTAACGGCGGCGCGGACGGACCCCTTGATCAGCTCCGGCTCGGACCATTTTTCCAGGGCCAGTCGGGCTTGGTCGCGTCGACCCCGGCTCTGGGCCAAAAAGTCCCGGAGTTCCTTTGCAGGAATGAGGAGGGCCTCAGCGGCGGCCGCGAGCAGATCCACCGCCTCACTGGCGGTGGTCTCTAGGTCTTCACCCGCGTCCCCCACCGAGTCCCCGTCCTCCTCCGGGAGGTGGCCGCCAGCAGCCGGCCCATCGACCGCACAAGGTACGGCAAATGAACCGGCCGCTCCAACCGGCCCTGGCACTGCCCCGATCCCACCCCCAGGATCATCGGCAGAGGAGTCCCCACTGGGCTCTTTTAAAAATGGTGCTGGGTCGGGAAATGACAGCGGAAGGGGTTCCCCCTCCGCCCCAGGAACCGGAGAACAAGGAGAGACCCGACCATAGGAGATCCCCAGGCTCCCCAAGTGCTCCAGCTCCAAAGTAAGAGGCGAGGGTGGGTGTTCCTCCCCCTCCCCGCTGCCACCCCCCGGCCCAGCATTTACAGTGTCATTAAAATCAGTTCGTGTTTCTGCCGGGTCGAGCGACTCCCGGGGGAAGTTGGGTATTGGCTGGGCGGGCTCAGGTTCGGCCTTTTCAGCCTCGCCCGCCTCAGTCCCCGGGACGCCCGGCCCGGCGGCAATGCATTCTTCCGCTGGCCCCACGCCCCCCACGACAGGCAGATCTTCCACTCCATCCCCAGGAGGCAGCGGCTGGGCAGCCTCGACTACCTCACCCTCCCCGGGGACAGACTCTTCGCGCCTGCAGCGCAATTTGGGAGCGCTGGTGGGGGACGCGGGACACGCGGCGGGCACCGACTCCTCCGCGGAGGGATGTTGTTCCCCCTCCGCCTCATCGGAGCCGCGCCTCCTTTTGTTCCTGGGGGTGCGCGGAGGCAGGGAGACCCCCATGTCTGCCGAGGCCTCCCGCTCCGCCCCCCCCTTTTCCTTTCCTTTCCCGCGCCCGGGCCCCTCTGTGGTGTTATTCAAGGGCTCGGGCACGGGCTCGGGGCACCACGCGCTCGCCGGTGACGGGGTTGGGCTGAGCGCGGTGGTCAAATTATCTGGCGCACCGAGGGGACCCGCCTCTGGATGTTTTGCCTTCTTCCGCGCCTTCTTTCCGGTCGGACGCTCTCCCTCCCCCCCGCCGGAGGCCCTGAAAACAAAGGCCTCCGACGCTGCCCGCGCACCCATGGCTCCCGGCACGCGGACGCAACTAGGGGGAGGGGTGGCGGCGGCGCCAGCCTTGGCCGCCTTCGGTGGTTTGGCGGCCTTGGAGGCGGGGCAGTTCTTACGAACATGCCCCACCTCCCTGCAGGCATGGCACCGCACGCCGTCCGACGTCCAGAAGACGCGGTAGGCAGTCCCCTCGTGCACCACATTAAAGTTCCCCTCCGTCGTCTCCTCCCGCGCCAGCCGGACAAAGAGCTGGCGGCGGAAGGAGAACACGTGGCGCAGGCTGTTCTCCCTGAGGCCGAGCGGTATGGGGTTGATCCCCGACCTTACCTCCCCCAGTTGTTGTAGGTGAGGGAGGAGGAGCTCAGCGGGAACAAAGGGCGGGACGTTCGACACGATGACCCTCTGCGCGGTGGCCTCGAGAGGGTCCACCGGCAGGAACGTCCCGCCCACCGTGAGCCCCTTTTCAAGGGCCAGGGACACCGCCCGCTCCGACCCCAGGAAGAACACGGCCTTCCCAGACATCTTGGAGGCTGCGACAATGGCCGAGGGGCCGACTACCCCAGCCATCGCCCGCACGCACTCCTCGATGGTCATTGTGGGGTGAGTGTAGCTCTTTACCCCGTGTTTTTTAGTAATGAGTCTGAAAGGTGGCAGGGCAGCGGGTGGCGCAGGAGGGGCCGTGGAAGCGGTTGCCACCTGCGCATACGTCTTCGCTGGCCCTGCCACCGGCGTGGATGGGGTCGCCATCACGGGGTCCCTTTAAGGGCCACACCCACCCCAAAGTCACAGGCCTTAATGGTCTTTAATGGCCTCGTATATTAACTGAGCAGAGGAGCCCTTAACGAGGCACCTCTCCCCTCGGTGACAATTGGGGAGAGGCCTTGCTCCCTCTGCTCAGTTGTCTTAATTGTTTTTTTTTAAATTAGGAAGTAAAGGGGCCTCAGAGAGAGAGGGGAGAAACAGAGGGTAACGGAGAAAGAGAAAGGGGGGGTGGGAAGGGGGGGGGGCTGCGAGGGCAGGTCTCCCCTCGCAGCTGTGGGTGGGTGCACTCCCCAGATGGCAAAACACAAAGTCTTTGGGGTGGTCTTCAGGTGGGGGGAGAAGATGTCTTCACCTGGGGTAGCTAGAGCCACCAGGCACTCACTCCTAAACGATCTTTACTAGGGTGATTAATGAAAATCTTCAGCCTGGTAGCTCCAGCTATCCCAGGCTAGGCAAATGTGGGGGGGTGGGGGGGGTTCCAATTGTGGGGGGGGCCCAGTTGTAAGCACGGCCCCCACGCACACTACCACACACACACACACCCCCCGCGATGTTCCGGCCCTCAGTGGTCTTCTTTCCTCCCCCCACCGATACAACAAAGTCTGTTTGGGGAAATGCACCCACACCCACCTGTAGAAGATGTAGAGTCTCCCTCCTTCCACACTGGATGTTGTTGGTCTTTTCCCCCTCTCTCCAACTCCTTGCAGAATGGTAAAAGATGTTAAAAGAGTTTTCTGCTCTCCTCCTCTCCCTCTGGGTAAAAGCTGGTGGTGAAGCCCCTTCCTTCCTTCTATTCCTGGGCTGGTCTCAGGGCTCTCCAGGCAGGAGCTCAAGTTGCTAGCAGCTCCACTCACTGCTCACAGCTCCAACTGTGCAGGACACGCCTCTACTGCTCTACCATTGGTTCCTTGTGCATGAAACTCTTTTGAGTTTACCTGCAAAACATAAAACATTAAGACCATGCCACCCGACCTGGGTGACACAGCAGACATTTTCAAGGCCCCTTTTTATTTTAAATTATTTTTTTTTTTTTTTTTTGGGGCGCTAAAATCAAATTTTCCCAGTGCCCCCTATAAAAGGGGAGGAGGACACTAAAAGCACCGGCAATTAAAACAAATTAAACTTTAAAACGTAAAATCAAATTAAAATTTGGTTGCCGGGCGTGATGATGCACTCCAGTCCCTCCGGTGCCCACCTCTCGCGGAAGGCCGCGAGCGTACCAGTGGACACCGCGTGCTCCATCTCCAAGGACACCCTGGACCGGATGTAAGAGCGGAAGAGAGGCAGGCAGTCAGGTTGAACGACCCCCTCGACCGCCCGCTGCCTGGACCGGCTGATGGCACCCTTGGCCGTGCCCAGGAGCAGTCCTACGAGGAGGCCTTCGGACCTACCCGCTCCCCTCCGCACAGGGTGCCCAAAGATCAGGAGAGTGGGACTGAAGTGCAGCCAGAATTTCAGGAGCAGCCCCTTCAAATAGTGGAACAAGGGCTGCAACCTTGTGCACTCCATAAAAACATGGAACACGGACTCCTCCAGACCGCAGAAATTGCAGGCGGCCTGGGAGTCCGTGAACCGGCTTAAAAATTTGTTGCACGGCACTGCTCCGTGCACCACCCTCCAGGCCAAGTCCCCGATGAATAGTGGGAGGACCCCTGCGTAGAGTGCCCTCCATCGGGGACCCCCGCCTCCTCCGGACGGCAAGATGGTACGCCATGGCGTGTCCGGACGGCCGGCGAGGATGGCAAAGTTGAGGGTGTGCAGGAGCAGCCCGTACAGGAAACCCCTCCGCGCGGAACTGAAAGGCACGGAGGGGATTTCCCCGAGGCGGCTCAAGTTGTGAGGCGCCGGCCCCCGAGGGAGGTTCCGGGGTTTGGCGCCGATGAGGAATTCCGTCCGGACGGGGGTCAGTTCGGACGGGATCTCCCCACGTGCTTGAGCCTCCTCGATGCACCTAACGGAGTCAGGGCCCAGAGCTGTTTTTAGCGACTCGATGGCATCGGCCGCGTGGCGGACGTTGGCAGAGTTTAGGCGCCGCGCCAGCGTGTCTGGCGCCATCCAGCCCGCTCCTCCGCCATCGAGCAGGTCCCTGACCCTGGTCACCTCACCAGCCACAGCCCTCTCTTCCGACCGCCACATGAAGCCTCGGCCGTGGAGGTACGGATTCCCGAGCAGCGGCTCCTGCAGGACGGCCGCCACTCCAGCCGGCGGAGAGCTGCGCTTGGTGGAGACTTTGTTCCAGACCCTGATGAGTTCCCTGTAAAAGACAGGCAGCTCCCGGAGGGCGGTCCTGGCACCCCCCAAGTTCACAAACAGGAGCTGCGTGTCATAATTGAGGTCGAGCTGCTGGCGGAAGAAATACCTCGCCAGAGCGCACCACCTAGGAGGGGGCTCGACGTAAAGGTATCTCTGCAGGGTCTGAAGACGGAAAGTCGCGAGCTGGGCGCTGACGCACACCAACGACTGACCGCCCTCCTCAAGCGGGAGACTCAAGACCGCGGCAGAGACCCAGTGCTTCCTGTTGTTCCAGAAGAAGTCCACCAGCTTCTTCTGTATCTTGGCGACAAACGCAGGGGGAGGGGTCAAAGTGACCAGCCGGTACCACAGCATTGCGGCCACCAGCTGGTTTATGACTAGCGCTCGACCCCTGTAGGACAGCACTCGGAGCAGTCCTGTCCAGCGCCCTAGGCGAGCGGCGACCTTGGCCTCCAGCTCCTGCCAGTTCGCCGGCCAGGCTCCCTCGTCGGGGCTAAGGTAGACTCCCAGATAGAGGAGATGGGTCGTGCTCCAGGCAAAAGGCCTGAGCTCCTCCGGCAGGGAGTCCACCCGCCACTGACCCACCAGGAGTCCGGAACATTTCTCCCAGTTGATCCTGGCGGAGGACGCGGCCGAGTAAATCTCCTGGCACTCACGCATCCTCCGCAGGTCAGCGGGATCCTCTATCGCGAGGAGCACGTCATCGGCGTAAGCCGAGAGGACGACCTCCACGCCCGGCCCTTGCAGAGCCAGTCCCGTCAACCTCGTCCGCAAGAGGCGCAGGAAAGGCTCTACGCAAACGGCGTATAACTGGCCGGACATGGGGCATCCCTGGCGCACCCCTCTCCTAAAGCGAAGGGGCGCCGTCAAGGACCCGTTAACCTTAATCAGACACTCCGCGGCGGCGTACAAAAGTCGGATCCGGGCGACGAAATGCGTCCCGAACCCGAAAGCGCGCAGAGTTCCGAGCAGATAGTCGTGATCCACCCTGTCGAACGCCTTCTCTTGGTCGAGGGATAGGAAGGCGACCGACAGACCAGCCTCCTGGGAACAATGGATGAGGTCCCGGACCAGATGGATGTTATCTTGGATTGTCCGGCCCGGGACCGTGTATGACTGGTCGGGGTGGATCATGTGGTCCAGCACGGCACCAAGGCGAGCAGACATCGCCCTGGCGAAGATTTTGTAGTCCGTGCTGAGGAGGGAGACCGGGCGCCAGTTCTTAAGGAGGCGGAGATCGCCCTTCTTAGGCAGCAGGACGATGACTGCCCTGTGCCAAGAGAGGGGCATCTCCCCGGTCGCCAGACTTTCCCCCAGGACCCGCGCGTAGTCGCTCCCCAGGACGTCCCAGAACGCCCTGTGGAACTCCCCGGTCAGCCCGTCCAGCCCCGGGGATTTTCCCCTCGAGAGCCGGGCGAGGGCACCGGTCAGCTCCGCCAGGCTTAGCGGAGCTTCCAGATTTTCGGCGCCCTCCGGGCCGACCTTCGGCAGGTCCTCCCACAAAACTCTACGCGCTTCCTCGCTGGACGGATCCGGAGAGAACAGAGCCCCGTAATATTCACGGACCCTGTTGTTGACGCCCTCCGGATCCGAGACGAGAGAGCCGTCGTCGGCCAGCAGCGTCAAGAGCTGCTTACGGACACACTGCCTTTTTTCCAGCGAGTAGAAGAAGGGGGAGCCGCGGTCCAGATCCCGCAGGAACCGGATCCGCGACCTCACGAACGCGCCTCGGGACCCGACGAGCTGCAGGTCCTTCAGCGCGGCCTTCTTTGCTTCGTACACCGTCCGCAGGGCCGGGTCCTGGACGACTTGACCGAGACGGGCTTCCAGGTCGAGCACCTCTTTTTCTAGGCGCCCGACTCTGGCCGCCCGCCTCTTGGTCGACCCCCTCGCGTACTCTTGACAGAAGACGCGGACGTGAGCCTTGCCCACGTCCCACCATAGCCTCAAGGAGGGGAAGCCCCCCTGCTTCCTTCTCCAGTCGGACCAGAATCGACGGAACGAGTCCTGGAACCGCACGTCCTCCAGCAGCCGGTTGTTAAAGTGCCAGTACGCGGACCCCGTCCTCGCGCGGAGCGAAGGGAGCTCCGCCCACACCAGGTGGTGGTCCGAACACGGCACCGGCCGCATGGAGGCCGCCGGGACGCAGGAAACGTACGCCCGAGACACGTAAAGGCGGTCGACTCTAGACCATCCAACTCCAGGCCTCACCCAAGTAAAGGCGCTGGAGTCGGGGTGGAGATTTCGCCAGACGTCCACCAAGTCGAAGGACCCGACCAGGTCCCTCAACTTCTCCATCGCCGTCATGCACTGCGGGGCACCGGAGCGGTCCCTCGCCTCGAGGGTGCAGTTAAAATCCCCCCCGAGGACAATGCAGTCGCCGACGTCGACGGAGCCAAGAAGAGCGGACACCTCTTCAAAGAAGCGCGTTTGCTGCGGGCCGGGATGAGGGGCGTACACGTTCACGAGATGGAGCGGCAGGTCCCCCAGGCGAACCGTTACGTGCAGCAAGCGGCCTGGCACGGGCTCCTCGACCCCCAAGATCTCCGGCTGAAAATGCGGGCCCAGCAAGATGGCCACCCCACTAGAAATGGCGGTGAGGTGGCTCATGCGGACCTCTCCTTGCCATTCCAGGAGCCACGTGGCTTCGTCTCCCGGAACGGTGTGGGTTTCTTGCAGGAAGCACACCGCATATTTCCCCTCCCGCAGGAGCAACAAATTGTCAAATCTACGGCGTGCCCCTCTGCCGCCGTTGATGTTGAGGCTGGCTATGGTTATCTTCATGGCAAAAGCATAGTGCAACCTCTACCTTAACCTATTGTGGGGGAGGGAGCGGAGTCTTTTGTTGAACTCCGCTCCTTCAGCAGCCCAGCGAGGAACTTTTTGAGCCGGCGCAGCTCAAGGCCTTGAGCCTTTAATAAGGGCCCGCCCGCGGCCATGGTTTTAGCGGCGGCGCGGACGGACGCGACGAGCAGCCCCGGCTCGGACCATCTTTCCAGGGCCAGACGGGCTTGGTCGCGGCGACCCCGGCACTGGACCAAAAAGTCCCGGAGTTCCTCTGCGGGAATGAGGAGGGTCTCAGTGGCGGCCGCGAGCAGATCCACCGCCTCACTGGCGATGGCCTCGAGATCTTCACCCGCGTCCTCCACCGAGTCCCCGTCCTCCTCCGGGAGGTCGCCGCTAGCAGCCGGCCCGTCGACCGCACGAGGTACGGCAAACGGCCCGGCCGCTCCATCTGGCCCTGGCTCTGCCCCGATCCCACCCCCAGGATCGTCGGCAGAGGAGTCCCCACTGGGCTCTTTTAAAATTGGTGCTGGGTCGGGAAGCGACAGCGGAAGGGGTTCCTCCTCCGCCCCAGGAGCCGGGGAACACGGAGAGACCTGGTTTAGAAAATTCTCCAGGTCCACCAAGTCCCTCAGCTCCAAAGTAGGGGGCGAGGGTTGTTGTTCTTCCCCCTCCCCGCCGCCTCCCCCCAGCTCAGCGTGTACGGATTCATTAAACTTTTCTATTTTGTCAGTTTCTACCGAGTCGAGCAAATCCCGGGGGAAGTTGGGTATTGGCTGGGCGGGCTCAGGTTCGGCCTTTTCGGCCTCGCCCGCCTCGGTCCCCGGGACGCCCGGCCCGGCGGCAATGCATTCTTCCTCTGGCCCCACGCCCCCCACGACAGGCAGATCTTCCACGCCCTCCCCAGGAGGCAGCGGCTGGGCAGCCTCGACTGCCTCACCCTCCCCGGGGAAAGACTCCTCGCGCCTGCAGCGCAATTTGGGGGCGCTGGTGGGGGACGCGGGACACGCGGCGGGCACCGCCTCCTCCGCGGAGGGATGTTGTTCCCCCTCCGCCTCATTGGGGCGGTGCCTCTTTTTGTTCCTGGGGGCGCGCGGAGTCAGGGAGACCTCCATGTCTGCCGAGGCCTCCCGCTCCGCCCCCCCCTTTTCCTTTTCTTGCCCGCGCCCGGGCCCCTCTGTGGTGTTGTTCAAGGGCTCGGGCACGGGCTCAGGGCACCCCGCGCTCGCCGGTGGCTGGGTTGGGCCGAGCGCGGTGGTCAATCTTTCTGGCGCACTGAGGGGACACGCCTCTAGATGTTTCTTCTTGTTCCGCGCCTTCTTTCCGCTCGGACGCTCTCCCTCCCCCCCGCCGGAGGCCCTGAAAACAAAGGCCTCCGACGATGCCCGCGCACCTACGGCTCCCGGCACGCGGACGCAACTAGGGGGAGGGGTGGCGGCGGCGCCAGCCTTGGCCGCCTTCGGTGGTTTGGCGGCCTTGGAGGCGGGGCAGTTCTTACGAACATGCCCCACCTCCCTACAGGCATGGCACCGCACGCCGTCCGACGTCCAGAAGACGCGGTAGGCAGTCCCCTCGTGCACCACATTAAAATTTCCCTCCGTCGTGTCCTCCCGCGCCAGCCGGACAAAGAGCTGGCGGCGGAAGGAGAACACGTGGCGCAGGCTGTTCTCCCTGAGGCCGAGCGGTATGGGGTTGATCCCTGACCTTACCTCCCCCAGTTGTTGTAGGTGAGGGAGGAGGAGCTCAGCGGGAACAAAGGGCTGGACGTTCGACACGATGACCCTCTGCGCGGTGGCCTCGAGAGGATCCACCGGCAGGAACGTCCCGCCCACCGTGAGCCCCCTTTCGAGGGCCAGGGACACCGCCCGCTCCGACCCCAGGAAGAAAACAGCCTTCCCAGACATCTTGGAGGCCGCGACAATGGCCAAGGGGCCGACTACCCCAGCCATCGCCCGCACGCACTCTTCGATGCTCATTGTGGGGTGAGTGTAGCTCTTGACCCCGTGTTTCTTCATAATGAGTCTGAATGGTGGCAGGGCAGCGGGTGGCGCAGGAGGTGCCGTGGAAGCGATTGCCACCTGCGCATATGTCTTCGCTGGCCCTGCCACCGGCGTGGATGGGGTCGCCATCACGGGGTCCCTTTAAGGGCTACACCCACCCCAAAGTCACAGGCCTTAATGGTCTTTAATGGCCTCGTATATTTAACTGAGCAGAGGAGCCCTTAACGAGGCACCTCTCCCCTCGTTGGCAATTGGGGAGAGGCCTTGCTCCCTCTGCTCAGTTGTCTTAATTGTTTTTTTTTTATTAATTTGGAAGAAAGAGGCCTCAGAGAGAGAGGGGAGAAACAGAGGGTAACGGAGAAAGAGAGAGGGGGGTGGGAAGGGGGGGGCTGCGAGGGCAGGTCTCCCCTCGCAGCTGTGGGTGGGTGCACTCCCCAGATGGCAAAACACAAAGTCTTTGGGGTGGTCTTCAGGTGGGGGGAGAAGATGTCTTCACCTGGGGTAGCTAGAGCCACCAGGCACACACTCCTAAACGATCTTTACTAGGGTGATTAATGAAAATCTTCAGCCTGGTAGCTCCAGCTATCCCAGGCTAGGCAAATGTGGGGGGGTGGGGGGGGTTCCAATTGTGGGGGGGGCCCAGTTGTAAGCACGGCCCCCACGCACACTACCACACACACACACACCCCCCGCGATGTTCCGGCCCTCAGTGGTCTTCTTTCCTCCCCCCACCGATACAACAAAGTCTGTTTGGGGAAATGCACCCACACCCACCTGTAGAAGATGTAGAGTCTCCCTCCTTCCACACTGGATGTTGTTGGTCTTTTCCCCCTCTCTCCAACTCCTTGCAGAATGGTAAAAGATGTTAAAAGAGTTTTCTGCTCTCCTCCTCTCCCTCTGGGTAAAAGCTGGTGGTGAAGCCCCTTCCTTCCTTCTATTCCTGGGCTGGTCTCAGGGCTCTCCAGGCAGGAGCTCAAGTTGCTAGCAGCTCCACTCACTGCTCACAGCTCCAACTGTGCAGGACACGCCTCTACTGCTCTACCATTGGTTCCTTGTGCATGAAACTCTTTTAGAGTCTACCTGTGAAAACATAAAACAATAACGGTGCATGAAACTCTTTTGAGTTTATCTGTGAAAACATAAAACATTAAACGGTGCCACCCGACCTGGGTGACACTCCAGACATTTACAAGGCCCTTTTTTTTCCCCCTTTTTTTTGTTTTTTTTTTGTGTTTTTTCTTTTTTTTTTTGTTTTTTTTTTGGGCACTAAAATCACAATTTTTCCCCAGTGCCCCCTATAAAAGGGAAGGGGACACTAAAAGCACCGGCAATTAAAACAAATTAACTTTAAAACGTAAAATCAAATTAAAATTTGGTTGCCGGGCGTGATGATGCACTCCAGTCCCTCCGGTGCCCACCTCTCGCGGAAGGCCGCGAGCGTACCGGTGGACACCGCGTGCTCCATCTCCAAGGACACCCTGGACCGGATGTAAGAGCGGAAGAGAGGCAGGCAGTCAGGTTGAACGACCCCCTCGACCGCCCGCTGCCTGGACCGGCTGATGGCACCCTTGGCCGTGCCCAGGAGCAGTCCTACGAGGAGGCCTTCGGACCTACCCGCTCCCCTCCGCACAGGGTGCCCAAAGATCAGGAGAGTGGGACTGAAGTGCAGCCAGAATTTCAGGAGCAGCCCCTTCAAATAGTGGAACAGGGGCTGCAACCTCGTGCATTCAATAAAAACATGGAACACGGACTCCTCCAGACCGCAGAAATTGCAGGCGGCCTGGGAGTCCGTGAACCGGCTTAAAAATTTATTGCACGGCACTGCTCCGTGCACCACCCTCCAGGCCAAGTCCCCGATGAATAGTGGGAGGACCCCTGCGTAGAGTGCCCTCCATCGGGGACCCCCGCCTCCTCCGGACGGCAAGATGGTACGCCATGGCGTGTCCGGACGGCCGGCGAGGATGGCAAAGTTGAGGGTGTGCAGGAGCAGCCCGTACAGGAAACCCCTCCGCGCGGAACTGAAAGGCACGGAGGGGATTTCCCCGAGGCGGCTCAAGTTGTGAGGCGCCGGCCCCCGAGGGAGGTTCCGGGGTTTGGCGCCGATGAGGAATTCCGTCCGGACGGGGGTCAGTTCGGACGGGATCTCCCCACGTGCTTGAGCCTCCTCGATACACCTAACGGAGTCAGGGCCCAGAGCTGTTTTTAGCGACTCGATGGCATCGGCCGCGCGGCGGACGTTGGCAGAATTTAGGCGCCGCGCCAGCGTGACTGGCGCCATCCAGCCCGCTCCTCCGCCATCGAGCAGGTCCCTGACCCTGGTCACCTCACCAGCCACAGCCCTCTCTTCCGACCGCCACATAAAACCTCGGCCGTGGAGGTACGGATTCCCGAGCAGCGGCTCCTGCAGGACGGCCGCCACTCCAGCCGGCGGAGAGCTGCGCTTGGTGGAGACTTTGTTCCAGACCCTGATGAGTTCCCTGTAAAAGACAGGCAGCTCCCGGAGGGCGGTCCTGGCACCCCCCAAGTTCACAAACAGGAGCTGCGTGTCATAATTGAGGTCGAGCTGCTGGCGGAAGAAATACCTCGCCAGAGCGCACCACCTAGGAGGGGGCTCGACGTAAAGGTATCTCTGCAGGGTCTGAAGACGGAAAGTCGCGAGCTGGGCGCTGACGCACACCAACGACTGACCGCCCTCCTCAAGCGGGAGACTCAAGACCGCGGCAGAGACCCAGTGCTTCCTGTTGTTCCAGAAGAAGTCCACCAGCTTCTTCTGTATCTTGGCGACAAACGCAGGGGGAGGGGTCAAAGTGACCAGCCGGTACCACAGCATTGCGGCCACCAGCTGGTTTATGACTAGCGCTCGACCCCTGTAGGACAGCACTCGGAGCAGTCCTGTCCAGCGCCCTAGGCGAGCGGCGACCTTGGCCTCCAGCTCCTGCCAGTTCGCCGGCCAGGCTCCCTCGTCGGGGCTAAGGTAGACTCCCAGATAGAGGAGATGGGTCGTGCTCCAGGCAAAAGGCCTGAGCTCCTCCGGCAGGGAGTCCACCCGCCACTGACCCACCAGGAGTCCGGAACATTTCTCCCAGTTGATCCTGGCGGAGGACGCGGCCGAGTAAATCTCCTGGCACTCACGCATCCTCCGCAGGTCAGCGGGATCCTCTATCGCGAGGAGCACGTCATCGGCGTAAGCCGAGAGGACGACCTCCGCGCCCGGCCCTTGCAGAGCCAGTCCCGTCAACCTCGTCCGCAAGAGGCGCAGGAAAGGCTCCACGCAAACGGCGTATAACTGGCCGGACATGGGGCATCCCTGGCGCACCCCTCTCCTAAAGCGAAGGGGCGCCGTCAAGGACCCGTTAACCTTAATCAGACACTCCGCGGCGGCGTACAAAAGTCGGATCCGGGCGACGAAATGCGTCCCGAACCCGAAAGCGCGCAGAGTTCCGAGCAGATAGTCGTGATCCACCCTGTCGAACGCCTTCTCTTGGTCGAGGGATAGGAAGGCGACCGACAGACCAGCCTCCTGGGAACAATGGATGAGGTCCCGGACCAGATGGATGTTGTCGTGGATTGTCCGGCCCGGGACCGTGTATGACTGGTCGGGGTGGATCATGTGGTCCAGCACGGCACCAAGGCGAGCAGACATCGCCCTGGCGAAGATTTTGTAGTCCGTGCTGAGGAGGGAGACCGGGCGCCAGTTCTTAAGGAGGCGGAGATCGCCCTTCTTAGGCAGCAGGACGATGACTGCCCTGCGCCAAGAGAGGGGCATCTCCCCGGTCGCCAGACTTTCCCCCAGGACCCGCGCGTAGTCGCTCCCCAGGACGTCCCAGAACGCCCTGTGGAACTCCACGGTCAGCCCGTCCAGCCCCGGGGATTTTCCCCTCGAGAGCCGGGCGAGGGCACCGGTCAGCTCCGCCAGGCTTAGCGGAGCTTCCAGATTTTCGGCGCCCTCCGGGCCGACCTTCGGCAGGTCCTCCCACAAAACTCTACGCGCTTCCTCGCTGGACGGATCCGGAGAGAACAGAGCCCCGTAATATTCACGGACCCTGTTGTTGACGCCCTCCGGATCCGAGACGAGAGAGCCGTCGTCGGCCAGCAGCGTCAAGAGCTGCTTACGGACACTCTGCCTTTTTTCCAGCGAGTAGAAGAAGGGGGAGCCGCGGTCCAGATCCCGCAGGAACCGGATCCGCGACCTCACGAACGCGCCTCGGGACCCGACGAGCTGCAGGTCCTTCAGCGCGGCCTTCTTCGCTTCGTACACCGTCCGCAGGGCCGGGTCCTGGACGACTTGACCGAGACGGGCTTCCAGGTCGAGCACCTCTTTTTCTAGGCGCCCGACTCTGGCCGCCCGCCTCTTGGTCGACCCCCTCGCGTACTCTTGACAGAAGACGCGGACGTGAGCCTTGCCCACGTCCCACCATAGCCTCAAGGAGGGGAAGCCCCCCTGCTTCCTTCTCCAGTCGGACCAGAATCGACGGAACGAGTCCTGGAACCGCACGTCCTCCAGCAGCCGGTTGTTAAAGTGCCAGTACGCGGACCCCGTCCTCGCGCGGAGCGAAGCGAGCTCCGCCCACACCAGGTGGTGGTCCGAACACGGCACCGGCCGCATGGAGGCCGCCGGGACGCAGGAAACGTATGCCCGAGACACGTAAAGGCGGTCGACTCTAGACCATCCAACTCCAGGCCTCACCCAAGTAAAGGCGCTGGAGTCGGGGTGGAGATTTCGCCAGACGTCCACCAAGTCGAAGGACCCGACCAGGTCCCTCAACTTCTCCATCGCCGTCATGCACTGCGGGGCACCGGAGCGGTCCCTCGCCTCGAGGGTGCAGTTAAAATCCCCCCCGAGGACAATGCAGTCGCCGACGTCGACGGAGCCAAGAAGAGCGGACACCTCTTCAAAGAAGCGCGTTTGCTGCGGGCCGGGATGAGGGGCGTACACGTTCACGAGATGGAGCGGCACGTCCCCCAGGCGAACCGTTACGTGCAGCAAGCGGCCTGGCACGGGCTCCTCGACCCCCAAGATCTCCGGCTGAAAATGCGGGCCCAGCAAGATGGCCACCCCACTAGAAATGGCGGTGAGGTGGCTCATGCGGACCTCTCCTTGCCATTCCAGGAGCCACGTGGCTTCGTCTCCCGGAACGGTGTGGGTTTCTTGCAGGAAGCACACCGCATATTTCCCCTCCCGCAGGAGCAACAAATTGTCAAATCTACGGCGTGCCCCTCTGCCGCCGTTGATGTTGAGGCTGGCTATGGTTATCTTCATGGCAAAAGCATAGTGCAACCTCTACCTTAACCTATTGTGGGGGAGGGAGCGGAGTCTTTTGTTGAACTCCGCTCCCTCCGCAGCCCAGCGAGGAGTCCCTCGAGCTCGCGCAGCTCAAGGTGCTGCTCCTTTGTCAAGGGCCCGCCCGCGGCCAAGGTTTTAACGGCGGCGCGGACAGACCCCTTGATCAGCTCCGGCTCGGACCATTTTTCCAGGGCCAGTCGGGCTTGGTCGCGGCGACCCCGGCTCTGGGCCAAAAAGTCCCGGAGTTCCTTTGCAGGAATGAGGAGGGCCTCAGCGGCGGCCGCGAGCAGATCCACCGCCTCACTGGCGGTGGTCTCTAGGTCTTCACCCGCGTCCCCCACCGAGTCCCCGTCCTCCTCCGGGAGGTGGCCGCCAGCAGCCGGCCCATCGACCGCACAAGGTACGGCAAATGAACCGGCCGCTCCAACCGGCCCTGGCTCTGCCCCGATCCCACCCCCAGGATCGTCGGCAGAGGAGTCCCCACTGGGCTCTTTTAAAAATGGTGCTGGGTCGGGAAATGACAGCGGAAGGGGTTCCCCCTCCGCCCCAGGAACCGGAGAACAAGGAGAGACCCGGCCATAGGAAATCCCCAGGCCCTCCAAGTGCTCCAGCTCCAAAGTAAGGGGCGAGGGTGGGTGTTCCTCCCCCTCCCCGCTGCCACCCCCCGGCCCAGCATCTACAGTTTCATTAAAATCAATATATTTTGTTTCTGCCGGGTCGAGCAACTCCCGGGGGAAGTTGGGTAATAGCTGGGCGGGCTCAGGTTCGGCCTTTTCGGCCTCGCCCGCCTCAGTCCCCGGGACGCCCGGCCCGGCGGCTACGCATTCCTCCGCGGTCCCCACGCCCCCCACGACAGGCAGATCTTCCACTCCATCCCCGGGAGGCAGAGGCTGGGCAGCCTCAACTGTCTCACCCTCCCCGGGGAAAGACTCCTCGCGCCTGCAGCGCAATTTGGGGGCGCTGGTGGGGGACGCGGGACACGCGGCGGGCACCGACTCCTCCGCGGAGGGATATTGTTCCCCCTCCGCGTCATTGGGGCGGTGCCTCTTTTTGTTCCTGGGGGCGCGCGGAGTCAGGGAGACCTCCATGTCTGCCGAGGCCTCCCGCTCCGCCCCCCCCTTTTCCTTTTCTTGCCCGCGCCCGGGCCCCTCTGTGGTGTTGTTCAAGGGCTCGGGCACGGGCTCGGGGCACCCCGCGCTCGCCGGTGACGGGGTTGGGCTGAGCGCGGTGGTCAAATTATCCGGCGCACCGAGGGGACCCGCCTCTTGATGTTTTGTCTTCTTCCGCGCCTTCTTTCCGGTCGGACGCTCTCCCTCCCCCCCGCCGGAGGCCCTGAAAACAAAGGCCTCCGACGATGCCCGCGCACCCATGGCTCCCGGCACGCGGACGCAACTAGGGGGAGGGGTGGCGGCAGCGCCAGCCTTGGCCGCCTTCGGTGGTTTGGCGGCCTTGGAGGCGGGGCAGTTCTTGCGAACATGCCCCACCTCCCTGCAGGCATGGCACCGCACGCCGTCCGACGTCCAGAAGACGCGGTAGGCAGTCCCCTCGTGCACCACATTAAAGTGCCCTTCTGTCATGTCCTCCCGCGCCAGCCGGACAAAGAGCTGGCGGCGGAAGGAGAACACGTGGCGCAGGCTGTTCTCCCTGAGGCCGAGCGGTATGGGGTTGATCCCTGACCTTACCTCCCCCAGTTGTTGTAGGTGAGGGAGGAGGAGCTCAGCGGGAACAAAGGGCGGGACGTTCGACACGATGACCCTCTGCGCGGTGGCCTCGAGGGGATCCACCGGCAGGAACGTCCCGCCCACCGTGAGCCCCCTTTCGAGGGCCAGGGACACCGCCCGCTCCGACCCCAGGAAGAACACGGCCTTCCCAGACATCTTGGAGGCTGCGACAATGGCCGAGGGGCCGACTACCCCAGCCATCGCCCGCACGCACTCTTCAATGCTCATTGTGGGGTGAGTGTAGCTCTTGACCCCGTGTTTTTTTGTTATAAGTGTAAATGGTGGCAGGGCAGCGGGTGGCGCAGGAGGTGCTGTGGAAGCGGTTGCCACCTGCGCATACGTCTTCGCTGGCCCTGCCACCGGCGTGGATGGGGTCGCCATCACGGGGTCCCTTTAAGGGCTACACCCACCCCAAAGTCACAGGCCTTAATGGTCTTTATTGGCCTCTTGTATAATGACTGAGCAGAGGAGCCCTTAATGAGGCACACCTCTCCCCTAGTTGGCAATTGGGGAGGGGCCTTGCTCCCTCTGCTCAGTTGTCTTAAATTTTTTTTTTTTTTTTTTTTTTTTTTTTTTTTTTTTTTTTTAAATTAAATTTGGAAGGAAGGGCTCTCAGAGAGAGAGGGGAGAAACAGAGTAACAGAGAAAAGAGAGAGGGGGGTGGGAAGGGGGGGGGGCTGCGAGGGCAGGTCTCTCCTCGCAGCTGTGGGTGGGTGCACTCCCCAGATGGCAAAACACAAAAGTCTTTGAGGTGGTCTTCAGGTGGGGGGAGAAGATGTCTTCACCTGGGGTAGCTGAAGCCACCAGGCACTCCTAACGATCTTTAATTGGATGATCAAGAAAAACAACAATCTTCAGCCTGGTAGCTCCAGCTATCCCAGGCTAGGCAAATGTGGGGGGTGGGGGGGGTTCCAATTGTGGGGGGGGCCCAGTTGTAAGCAAGGCCCCCACACACACTACCACACACACACACACCCCCCGCGATGTTCCGGCCCTCAGTGGTCTTCTTTCCTCCCCCCACCGATACAACAAAGTCTGTTTGGGGAAATGCACCCACACCCACCTGTAGAAATGTTGAGTCTCCCTCCTTCCACACTGGATGGTTGTTGTGGTTTTTCCCCCTCTCTCCAACTCCTTGCAGAAATGATAAAGTTGTTTAAAAGTTTTCTTTTCTCCTCCTCTCCCTCTGGGTAAAAGTTGTGGTGAAGCCCCTTCCTTCCTTCTCTTCCTGGGCTGGTCTCAGGGCTCTCCAGGCAGGAGCTCAAGTTGCTAGCAGCTCCACTCACTGCTCACAGCTCCAACTGTGCAGGACACACCTCTACTGCTCTACCATTGGTTCCTTGTGCATGAAACTCTTTTAGAGTCTACCTGTGAAAACATAAAACAATAACGGTGCATGAATTCCAAAAAGTTAGTTTGCAGGTGCAGCAGGTAATCAGGAAGACGAATGGAATGTTGGCCTTCATTGCGAGAGGGATGGAGTACAAAAGCAGGGAGGTCCTGCTGCAACTGTATAGGGTATTGGTGAGGCCGTACCTGGAGTACTGCGTGCAGTTTTGGTCACCTTACTTAAAGAAGGATATACTGGCTTTGGAGGGGGTACAGAGACGATTCACTAGGCTGATTCCGGAGATGAGGGGGTTATCTAATGTTGATAGATTGAGTAGACTGGGTCTTTACTCGTTGGAGTTCAGAAGGATGAGGGGTGATCTTATAGAAACATTTAAAATCATGAAAGGGATAGACAAGATAGAGGCAGAGAGGTTGTTTCCACTGGTCGGGGAGACTAGAACTAGGGGGCACAACCTCAAAATACCGGGAAGCCAATTTAAAACCGAGTTGAGAAGGAATTTCTTCTCCCAGAGGGTTGTGAATCTGTGGAATTCTCTGCCCAAGGAAGCAGTTGAGGCTAGCTCATTGAATGTATTCAAGTCACAGATAGATAGATTTTTAACCAATAAGGGAATTAAGGGTTATGGGGAGAGGTCGGGTAAGCGGAGCTGAGTCCATGGCCAGATCAGTCATGATCTTATTGAGTGGCGGAGCAGGCTCGAGGGGCTAGATGGCCTACTCCTGTTCCTAATTCTTATGTTCTTATGTTCTTATGTCCCACATGAAGGGCCTCCTGGCTCCTGTGGGTAGAGGACCTCTCTTGCAGTGTTGACCACCTGCGCAAGAGTGGATTGCTGCATGCGAGATACTGGGTGCCCCTTCCCTTGCTTACTGAGCCAGTTGTGTTCGTGCTGAAACACTTTCCCCATTTCTTTAGTTGCAGAAGGGAATTCATAAGAACATAAGAGCATAAGAAATAGGAGCAGGAGTAGGCCATTTGCCCCCTCGAGCCTGCTCCGCCATTCAATAAGATCATGGCGGATCTGATCATGGGCTCAGCTCCACTTCCCTGCCCACTCCCCATAACCCTTTACTCCCTTATCGCTCAAAAATCTGTCTATCTCCATCTTAAATATATTCAATGACCCAGCCTTCACAGCTCTCTGGGGCAGAGAATTCCACAGATGTACAACCCTCTGAGAGAAGAAATTTCTCCTCATCTCAGTTTTAAATGGACAGCCCCTTATTCTGAAACTATGCCCCCTAGCTCTCGATTCCCCCACGAGTGGAAACATCCTCTGTGCATCGACCTTGTCAAGCCCCCTCAGAATCTTATATGTTTCAATAAGATCACCTTTCATTCTTCTGAAATCCAATGCGAAGAGGCCCAACCCGAGCTGTGGAGGCTGGTTCATTGAATATATTTCAGTTGGAGATAGACAGATTTTTAAGCGATCAGTGAATAAAGGGATATGGGGAGCGGGCAGGGAAGTGGAGCTGAGTCAATTATCAGATCAGCCGTAATCTTATTAAATGGTGGAGCAGGCTCAAGGGGCCAAAAGGCTTACTCCTGCTCCTATTTCTTATGTTCTTCTGTTCTTAACCTACTCAACCTTTCTTCATAAGTCAACCTCTTCATCATAGGAATCAACCTCGTGAACCTTCTCTGAACTGCCTCGAATGCAAGTATATCCCTCCTTAAATACGGAGACCAAAACTGTACACAGTACTCTCGATGTGGCCTCGCCAATACCCTGTATAGTTGTAGCAGGACTTCTCTGCTGTTATACTCCATCCCCTTTGCAATAAAGGCCAACATTCCATTTGCCTTCTTGATTACTTGCTGTACCTGCTCGCTCCCCATAACCTTTTATCCCCCAGGTCCCTCTGTACTGCAGCATTTTGTAATTTATCCCCATTAAAATAATAATTTGCTTTTTCATTTTTTTCTTCCAAACTGTATAACCTCACACTTTCCCACATTATATTCCATCTGCCAAATTTTTGCCCACTCACTTAGCCTGTCTATATCCCTTTGCAGATTTTTTGGTGTCCTTCTCACAACTTGCTTTCCCACCTATCTTTGTATCATCAACAAACTTGGCTACATTACACTCGGTCCCTTCATCCAAATCATTAATATAGATTGTAAATAGTTGAGGCCCCAACACTGATCCCTGTGGCACCCCACTAGTTACCGTTTGCCAACTGGAAAATGATCCATTTATCCCGACTCTCTGTTTTCTGTTAATTAGCCAATCCTCTATCCATGCCAATATATTACCCCCAACCCCTTGAACTTTTATCTTGTGCAGTAACCTTTTCTGTGGCACCTATTCGAATGCCTTCTGGAAATCCAAATAGACAAAATCTACTGGTTCCCCTTTATCCACACTACTCATTACATCCTCAAAGAACTCCAGCAAATTTGTCAAACATGATTTCCCTTTTGGAAAACCATGCTGACTCTGGTTGTTTGAATTATGCTTTTCCAAATGTCCCGCTACTGCTTCCTCAATAATGGACTCCAGCATTTTCCCAATGACATATGTTAGGCTAACTGGTCTATAGTTTCCTGCTTTCAGTCTGCCTCCTTTTTTAAATAAGGGCGTTACATTTGCAGTTTCCCAATCTGCTGGGACCTCCCCAGAATGCAGGGAATTTTGGTAGATTGCAACCAATGCATCCACTATCTCTGCAGCCACTTATTTTAAGACCCTAGGATGCAGGCCATCAGGTTCAGGGGACTTGTCCACCTTTAATCCCATTATTTTCGAACCTCCTGGACCACCAGGTACGCGGGCATTTTTTTTGCGGCTCGGAGGCATTTCTCCGCGGGAAGCCTCTGCCTCTGGGTCCGAACCTTCCATGAGCCAGAGCAATTGGGCAGCGTTTTAAAACTTATTTTTTTCAAAATAGGTTTCACAAAATGTTCATTCATACATTTACAGGTGGTAATTTGGTGAAGTTTGATTAAAGCAGCTGAAAATAGGTTTATCACAAGAAATGAATATTTTTAATCAGTGTCAATCCATCATCTCTGAGTAACCCGATTTTAAATGACTGAAATTCACTTTTATAAAAGATATTAAATTGTTTTCTAATTTCTTAGTAGAGTAAAACAAAAATCACGTTAAAAGCTTTTAAAATGCACCTTTTAGTGTCCGTGCACCCAAAAGAACCGGCTTAATCTTTCATCATCATCATAGGCAATCCCTCGAAATCGAGGAAGACTTGCTTCCACTCTAAAAGTGAGTTCTCAGGTGACTGAACAGTCCAATATGGGAATTACAGTCTCTGTCACAGGTAAGACAGACAGTGGTTGAAGGAAAGGGTGGGTGGGACTGGTTTGCCGCACGCTCCTTCCGCTGCCTGCGCTTGCTTTCTGCATGCTCTCGGCGATGAGACTCGAGGTGCTCAGTGCCCTCCTGGATGCTCATCCTCCACTTAGGGCAGTCTTGGTCTAAGGATTCCCAGGTGTCGGTGGGGATGTTGCATTTTATCAAGGAGGCTTTGAGGGTGTCCTTGAAACGTTTCCTCTGCCCACCTGGGGCTCGCTTGCCGTGTAGGAGTTCCGAGTAGAGCGCTTGCTTTTTTTGGGAGTCTTGTGTCAGGCATGCAAACAATGTGACCCGCCCAGCGGAGCTGGTTGAGTGTGGTCAGTGCTTCCATGCTGGGGATGTTGGCCTGATCGAGAACACTGACATTGGTGCATCTGTTCTCCCAGGGGATTTGCAGGATCTCGCGGAGACATCATTGGTGGTATTTCTCCAGCAATTTGAGGTGTCTATTGTACATGGTCCACGTCTCTGAGCCATACAGGAGGGCGGGTATCACTACAGCCCTGTAGACCATAAGCTTGGTGCCAGATTTGAGGGCCTGATCTTCGAACCCTCTCGTCCTCAGGTGGCCGAAGGCTGCACTGGCGCACTGGAGGCAGTGTTGAACCTCGTTGTTGATGTCTGCCCTTGCTGATAATAGGCTCGGGCGAATGGAAAGTGGTCCACGTTGTCCAGGGCCACGCCGTGGATCTTGATGACTGGGGGGCAGTACTGTGTGGCGGGGTCAGGTTGGTGGTGGACCTTTGTCTTACGGATGTTTAATGTAAGGCCCATGCTTTCGTACGCCTCAGTGAAGATGTTGACTATGAATTGTTCAGTCGCTGAATGTGCGCAGACGCAAGCGTCGTCCGCGTACTGTAGCTCAACAACAGAGGTTGGAGTGGTCTTTGATCTGACCTGGAGATGACGAAGGTTGTGCAGGTTCCCACTCGTTCAATAGTTTAGTTCCACTCCAGCGGGGAGCTTGTTGAGTGTAAGGTGGAGCATTGCAGCGAGGAAGATCGAGAAGAGGGTTTAAAGCCTCCCTGAAGGCTCTCTAATGAACGCAATTAGCGGAAGTTCTCAATGGTGATTAGTTCACTGTGGAGGCCGAGTTAGTTTTGTGGGGGGTGCCTTCATGCATTGTGATGCAATTAAAACCATTGCAAACTATTGCGGAAACTTGAGTTGCACTGAGCGCAAATCATGCTTAAGATTCCATGGGGCCGAAATTGATGGCCTTAGCGCCCACTGTTGCCTCCCACTGCCGCCGCCCACTGCCTCCCACTGCCTCCCACTGCCGCCGCCCACTGCCTCCCACTGCCACCCGCTGCCGCCCACTGTCTCCCACTGTCGCCCACTGCCGCCCACTGTCGCCCATTGTCGCCCACTGCCGCCCATTGTTGCCCACTGCCTCCCACTGTCGCCCACTGCCTCCCACTGCCGCCCACTGCCTCCCACCGCCTCCCACCGCCTCCCACTGCCACCCGCTGCCGCCCACTGCCTCCCACTGCCACCCGCTGCCGCCCACTGTCTCCCACTGTCGCCCACTGCCGCCCACTGTCGCCCATTGTCGCCCACTGCCGCCCATTGTTGCCCACTGCCTCCCACTGTCGCCCACTGCCTTCCACTGCCTCCCACTGCCGCCCACTGCCGCCCACTGCCGCCCACCGCCTCCCACCGCCGCCCACTGCCGCCCACTGCCGCCCACCTACGCCCACTGCCGCCCACTGCCTCCCACTGCCTCCCACTGCCGCCCACTGTCGCCCACTGCCGCCCACTGCCTCCCACTGCCGCCCACTGCCTCCCACTGCCGCCCACTGCCGCCCACTGTCGCCCACTGTCGCCCACTGCCGCCCACCAACGCCCACTGCTGCCCACTGCCTCCCACTGCCGCCACTGCCGCCCACTGCCTCCCACTGCCGCCCACTGCCGCCCACTGCCATCCACTGCTGCCCACTGCCTCCCACTGCCGCCCACTGCCGCCCACTGCCGCCACTGCCGCCCACTGCCTCCCACTGCCGCCCACTGCCGCCCACTGCCATCCACTGCTGCCCACTGCCTCCCACTGCCTCCCACTGCTGCCCACTGCCACCCACTGTCGCCCACTGCCTCCCACTGCCTCCCACTGCCTCCCACTGCCTCCCACTGCCGCCCACTGTCGCCCACTGCCGCCCACTGCCGCTCACTGCCTCTGACATTCCTCTGCTCGAACCGCCCAGTGCCACTTTCATCGCGGCCTGGAGCGGGTGGGAGGGGAGAGCCGCCGGGAAGCGCCCGCCGATGTCAGCGGACGGCCGATGCACGTAAGTAATCTCCCGCCCACTGAGAGGCCAGATTGGTGCGGGCGGGAGTCGGCGATGGACCGCTGAGTGCAGGCTGCTCTGTCCTCAACGGTGAGTGTGAAGATGCTGTAAAAGAGGTTAGTGACGTTTATTTAAATTGTTTCTTTACAAGTACTTACCTGGATGGGCTCGCCTGAAGGTCCTCAGATGTTTTTTTTTTGTTTTTCATGCTTTTTATTTTTAGTTCTTCATGGGCCCGACTCCATCCTCAGTGGCACTTGGATGGCAAGCTCCTCTGCCGCTGAGAATGAGAGCACCCGCCCGCTGCCGCCCAGATTGGCAGCTTATGTCGCAGATTTGCCGCCCCCTGACCTTCGAGGGACCTGGATGATGAAAACCCCGCCCAAAGTACAGTCAGAGACCTCGGCGGTCATTGGTGATCCTTTGGACGGGACTTGGGCGGGCGAAGGCCTTCATCAATTTAGGCTCCAAGGAGCTTTTGCGCCAGTCATGCCTATTTCATTGAAACATAGAAAATAGGTGCAGGAGTAGGCCATTCGGCCCTTAGAGCCTGCACCACCATTCAATAAGATCATGGCTGATCATTCCCTCAGTACCCTTTTCCTGCTTTCTCCCCATACCCCTTGATCCCTTTAGCCGTAAGGGCCATATCTAACTCCCTCTTGAATATATCCAATTAACTGGCATCAACAACTCTCTGCGGCAGGGAATTCCACAGGATTAACAACTCTCTGAGTGAAGAAGTTTCTCCTCATCTCAGTCCTAAGTGTCCTACCCCTTATCCTAAGACTATGTCCCCTGGTTCTGGACTTCCCCAACATCGGGAACATTCTTCCCGCATCTAACCCGTCCAGTCCCGTCAGAATCTTATACGTTTCTATGAGATCCCCTCTCATCCTTCTAAACTCCAGTGAATAAAGGCCCAGTTGATTCAGTCTCTCCTCATATGACAGTCCAGTCATCCCTGGAATCAGTCTGGTGAACCTTCGCTGCACTCCCTCAATAGCAAGAACGTCCTTCCTCAGATTAGGAGACCAAAACTGAACACAATTTTCCAGGTGAGGTCTCACCAAGGCCCTGTAGAACAGCAGTACGACCTCCCTGCTCCTATACTCAAATCCCCTAGCTATGAAGGCCAACATACCATTTGCCTTCTTCACCGCCTGCTGTACCTGCGTGCCCACTTTCAATGACTGATGAACCATAACACCAGGTCTCGTTGCACCTCCCCGCTTCCTAATCTGCCGCCATCCAGATAATATTCTGCCTTCGTGTTTTTGCCCCCAAAATGGATAACCTCACATTTATCCACATTATACTGCATCTGCCATGCATTTGCCCACTCACCTAACCTGTCCAAGTCACCCTGCAGCCTCTTAGCGTCCTCCTCACAGCTCACACCGCCACCCAGTTTAGTGTCATCCGCAAACTTGGAGATATTACACTCTATCCCTTCATCTAAATGCTAATGTATATTGCAATGTATTTCGACCCGAATTGGGCTGTAACAATCAGCACAATTGAGCTGAAACTCCAGGTCGATCTGATGTGAATGAATGATGTTGAAATGAGTTACAACTTGAGGGGGAAAAATTTGGGGCGTTTGCGCCTCCCGGGGGAGGAGGGGGTGTAACAAGGCGCAAACGACGTTTCGCCCGGGGCGCGGTGCCGCTACGGACTCCTGCGAAATTCCGCGCAAGTTTAGCGGCAGCGCTAACAGGTAGCGCCCTCGGGATACTGCGCCGATCACTGTGCGTAGAGACCCGTTTTTGCCCCGGAGCGAAGATTCGGTCGCGCCCCCTGAGGCTATCCCGGGCAATGCCCACAACAATACCGCGCTTGAGGCCGCTCGCGGGGCAAAAATTAAATGGCCGACTTACCGTCGCAGCTACATACCGCGGGGCCCGTGCCCGTTCCGTGCCAGGCTGCCGTCACAGCAGCCCACTCCCTGCTCCTCTAGCGGTGGCCCCTTCTCCCACCTGCAGAGTCAGCAGCATGGCCCTGCCCCTTTAATGGAAGAGGAGGGCTCTGTCTTCCCGCCAGCGCGACGCGTCCCTCCATGTGGCGCTGGAAAATACAACATGGTTAGCGCCCCGGCCCCGCCCCCGAGAGAAAGTGGGACGTGAGATTTTGCGCTGCACTTTCTCTCAGAGACGGTAAGCCCAAGTTAGCTCGCAGGGCGGGACTTCTGCTGCCTGCTGCAGGAGGTCCCGCCTCTCGGCTGCGGCGCTACGCAAATTCACGGTACATTTTAACACTTACAGCCTTAAGCTCAATGGTGCCCCTTTGTGGGTGTTTTAGCAAGTCGACAGGAGGCAAAAGCACAGCGTTCGGCCACCTGTGGAAGAGAGTGTTTGAAGACCAGGACCTCAAATCTGGCACCAAGCTCATGGGCTACAGGGCTGTAGTGATACCCGCCCTCCTGTACGGCTCAGAGAAGTCGACCATATACAGTAAGCGCCTTAAATCGCTGGAGAAATACCACCAACGATGTCTCCGCAAGATCCTGCAAATCCCCTGGGAGGATAGACGCACCAACGCTAGTGTTCTCGATCAGGCCAACATCGAAGCACTGACCACACACGACCAGCTCCGTTGGGCGGGCCACATTGTTCGCATGCCTGACACAAGACTCCCAAAGCAAGCGCTCTATTCGGAACTCCTACATGGCAAGCGATCCCCAGGTGGGCAGAGGAAATGTTTCAAGGATACCCTCAAAGCCTCCTTGATAAAGTATAACATCCCCACCGACACCTGGGAGTCCCTGGCCAAAGACCCCCCTAAGCGGAGGAAGAGAATCCGGGAGGGCGCTGAGCTCCTCGAGTCTCGTTGCCGAGAGCATGCAGAAATCAAGCGCAGGCAGCGGAAGGAACGTGAGGCAAACCAGACTCCCCACCCACCCTTTCCTTCAACCACTATCTGTCCCACCTGTGACAGAGACTGTATTTCCCGTATTGGACTGTTCAGTCACCTGAGAACTCACTTTTAGACTGCCTATGATGATGAGGATACTTGCAACAAATCAGCTAATTCCCAAATAAAACCACTTCCTCACATTGGCCTCCAGTAAAAAGAAATTCTGACCTTATCCAGATCTGCCTTTTCCAGCTCGAATCCACTGAGCAGTGAGATGTCCACAATCGCAATTCCACGGGTTTTCAGCTTCCTGTCACCGTCAGGTTCGTGCCTTTGTGACATGGAACAATACGATTCAATACAATGGTTTTTTGAAGTGTATCAATTGGTATCTAATCCAATCAGAGTGAGGCTGGATACTGTGGGCACGAAGGGAATGCTAACGCTAAATTTACCTCAGACCAGAAAGAATGTTAGTATATGGATCCTTAACACATTCACAGGAAATTGCTTCATGCACTATTTTCACAAAAATGCTTATTTACATAAAAACATAAGAACATAAGAAATAAGAGCAGGAGTTGGCCATACCGCCTCTTGAGCCTGCTCCGCCATTTAATACGATCATGGCTGATCCGATCATGGACTCAGGTCCACTTCCCTGCCTGCTCCCCATAACCTCTTATTCCCTTATCGTTTAAGAAACTTTCGATTTCTGTCTTAAATTTATTCAATGTCCCAGCTTCCACAGCTCTCTGAGGCAACGAATTCCACAGATTTACGACCCTCTGAGAGAAGAAATTCCTTCTCATCTCAGTTTTAGATGGGCGGCCCCTTATTCTAAGATTATGCCCCCTAGTTCTAGTCTCCCCTATCAGTGGAAACATTCTCTCTGCATCCACCCTGTCAAAACCCCTCATAATCTTATACGTTTCGATAAGATCACCTCTCATTCTTCTGAATTCCAATGAGTAGAGGCCCAAACTACTCAATCTTTCTTCATAAGTCAACCCTCTCATCTGTGCAACAACAACAACAACTTATACTTACTATATTAAAGGTGCTTCATAGGAATATTATAAGGCAAAAAAATTTGACACCGAACCACATAAGAAGAAATTAAGGCAGGTGATCAAAAGCTTAGTCAAAGAGGTAGATTTAAGGAGCGTCTTCAAGGAGGAAAGAGAGGTAGAGAGGCAGAGAGGTTTAGGCAGGGAGTTCCAGAGCTTGGGGCTCAGGCAGCTGAAGGCATGGCCACTGATGGTGGAGCGATTATAATCAGGGATGCTAAAGAGGGCAGAATTAGAGGAGTGGAGTTATCTCAGAGGGGTTGTGAGGCTGAAGGAGATTACAGAGATAGGGAAGGGGCGAGGCCATGGAAGGATTTGAAGACAAGGATGAGAATTTTGAAATTTTGAAATTAAAACAACCGGATCATTTAAACTCAGGACAGAAGCATTCTCCTTTGAAAGCGTCCACTATATAGTCATATCATAACGTAATTACAGTCACTATGTTATGGTTTTGGTACCTAGTTAGACTGATTTGAAAAGAAAGAATGAAAGAAGAAATGAAAGAAATAAGTAAACAATTAAAAGAAAGAAAGAAAGACAGAAAGAAAGAAATTAGAGTTATATTATTTCAAAATCTCAGCATGCCCCAGGGTACTCTTGAAATGTGGTCAATGTTGTAATGTAGGGAATGAAGCAACCAATTTGCATACGGCAAGATACCACCAAGCACAACGTGGGAATGACAAGATAATCTGTCTTAGTGGTGTTGGTTGAGGGATAGATATTAGCCCGGACATGACACAAACTCGCCTGTTCTTCTTTGAATAGGAGTAGTGCCGTGGGATCACTTACGCCCACCTGAGAGGGAAGACGGGATGTTAGCTTAACATGCCATCTGAAAGACGGCCTCTGTGACAGTGCAGCATCCCCTTAGTACTGCTTTGGAATGTCAGCCTAGATTATCAACTGAAGGCTGTGGTCAGAGGGTTGAACCATTGACATCTGACGCAGAGGTGAGGGTGTGCTAGCACTGAGCCATGGCCACGTGTAAATTAATCGGTGACTTCTGGAGCACACCAAGCCCTTTCTTATTCTGCAGTTGTGGTAATGGCACTCTGTCTTACACCTAAATTGGCATTGATGTCACTGCTTGGCATCTTCCGCTGTTGCTTCTAATCTCCACACGAACAAAAACACAGAGCACAATACTGCGAGCGAGCACTTAATAAATCAATTATTAATGTCATTGAATCAACGAATCCCATCACAAATAAAAGGAATCGAAAGGACATGGGCTGCATTTTCGTTACCGTCCATTTCGCGGCGTTATTTACGGCGGGGCGGTAATTATAGCGCCCGAGAAAAGTTTGCGCCTCGGTCAGCAAAATTGAGCAGCTGGGCCCTGAGTGTGGGGCGGAGCACGAAGGGAGGCGTTGCGGACCTCCTTTTGGGCGCAAGGCCGGCTGAGCGGGTGAAAATCCGTTGCTAAAGAGCCGACCTCGGAGCGCCCTGAGAGAGGCAACTGAAAACGCAACCAACATTCCCGAAACCTGAAACAGCCCGCGACATGGCAAAAATAAAACGAGACAAAACAATCAAACTTATCTCATTCACCAATCCCATCACTCACCGCTGCCGGGACAGCTCTGACCGCCGGGTTTTCCAGGCGGTCCCACCACGGCGCGCTCCGAGGCGCCGGAGGGTCGGCGCGCAACACGCAGTGGAAACCGGCGGCGTTGCACGCCGGCTCGACGCATCTGGGCGGTGCTGCGCTGCGCTCCCGCGAAACCGGCAACTAAATTGCCGGCGGGGCGCTGGAAGCTGGCCTGCCTGCCCGGAAAGCTTTACCTGCACCATTACCGCCTCTCCGGGGCGCGAACAGAGGCGGCAACATAAGGAAAACCCACCCCCCCTGTGCTGCCCGTTTGTTAATGTGACATTGTAAAGTAAAGGGGGTGAAATTCGCTCGATAACGCAGCCCCATTAGCACCGGGGCTAGGCGGTTAACGGGCGGCAAAGGCCTACCTTCGACGGTAAGCGCCGTCGACGCCTCGTCCTAAATTCAGTCGGCTCTTTGGCAGAGGCGCCAAGAGGCAACGCTGAGCCGGCTAAAGCCACCAGCGTGGTGATGTCATCCAGCGTACAATGCCTCCTTGGCGCCTTTGTCGCGACATTTGCCTTGTACGGCTGCCGTACCGACAGGGGGCCGCACAGCCGGGAAAAAGTTGGCGCCAATGAGCGGATCTCGGGCGGAATCGCCCATAAAGGAAGGTGAGTTTTTCTCTTCATTTATTTTTGTATGTTTTCGTTAGTTTTAAGAATGGGGAAGTGTGTGTGTGTGTGTGTGTGTGTGGATCGGAGAGGTCTTAGTTCTTTTTTTTTTCTTCCCATTTTCCACCGAGCATGGTGGCAGCCTCCCGTCAGGAAATTCAGCCGGCCGACTGACCTCCTGCCCCAGGGTGAGTGTGCAACGCCACTTTTTAGCGCTGCTCCCTCACCTTTGGCCGTAAAAACTGAGTTTAGGGACTTTGAGGCTGCAGCTGACGTCCAGCGCTAAAGTCAGCGCTCAGGCGGTGACACCGCCTCAAAAACGGCCATAACGAATTTTGGCCCCGAAGTCTTTTGCTGAAATGCAGCATGGTTACATTCACACCCAATTAATATGCGACCTGTTCCAGTTTCACACACGGAGCACTTTTCTTTTCTTCTTCGTAAGAGGTTAGTGACACTTACCACGTGCAAACTTCATAATAAATGATTGCGGCTTTATCAGCAGCCGGGGCATCTCTCCTTCTCCGGGATCGAAGAGCGAACCAGCCAATTCCACTGAGCGGTTGGTCCGCTGCTAAAGGGTCTATGTAATCATAGTTGCTGTAATCGGAGGGTTCTGTCAGAATGGGAAACCTCATTATAGCAATAAGCAATGAGATAGGAGGTGTGTGGGGTTGCTGACCCATCCACCTCCACGGAGGTGTGTGGGGTTGCTGACCCATCCACCTCCATGGCACGAACCTGGTATTGCAGTACTTCCAGGAACGGTGCTTGGGCTCTAGGCCTTTTGGCTAAGAGCATTAGCGCAGGGCGATCCTTGATGTGTGCAAGGTGACCTCTGGCGTTTGTGATCTGACAAAGAATTGGAAAGATTGGCTACGAAAAATTTAAAAAAATAAAAATAAAAAAAATAAGCAATGAGATAGCATAGCAGGAAGCCATTCAGTGCACCGTAAGGGTTGTATAGTAGAGCTGTCCAATTAATCCCACTCCCCTGCTCGTTTCGCATAATCCTGTAACTTTTTTTTAATCTTCAAGTATTTATCAGATCCCCTTTGAAGGTTGTTATTGAATTTGCTTCCACCACACTTTCAGGCAGCGCATTCCAGATCACAACAAGTCGCTGGGAAGAAAACGTTTCCTCATGTCACCTCAGGCTGTTTTGCCGGTAAACTTAAATCTTGTTCTCTGTTTCATTTTACATTTTATTCAGTGGGTGTGGACGTCACTGGCAAGGTCAGCATTTATTGCATTTCCCTTGAGAAAGTGGTGGTGAGCCAACTTCATGAAACTAAGTGGCCTGCTGGGTCATTGCTGTGGGTCTGGAGTCACATATAGGCCAGACCAGGTAAGGATGGCAGATTTCCTTCTCTAAAGGACATTAGTGAACCAGATGGGCATTTACAGCAATCCAGTAGTTTCATGATCACCATTACTGATACCAGATTTTTATTCCAGATCTATTTAATTAACTGAATTTAAATTCCCCAGCTGCCGTGGTGGGATTTGAACTCATGTCTCTGAAACATTACTCCCGGCCTCTGCGTTATTAGTCCATTAACATAACCATTATGCTACTGTTCCCCTACCTATCCATCTGCCACTTGAAACAGTTTCTCCTTATTTGCTCCATCAAAACTATTCATGATTTTGCACACCTCTATCAAATCTCCCTTTAACCTTCTCTGCTCAAAGGAGAACAATCCCAGCTTCTCCAGTCTCTCCACATAACTCAAGTTCCTCATCCCTGGTACCATTCTGGTCAATCTCCCCTTAAACCTTCTCTGCTCTAAGGAGAACAACCCCCGCTTCTCCAGTCTCTCCACAGAACTCAAGTTCCTCATCCCTGGTACCATTCTGGTCAATCTCCCCTTAAACCTTCTCTGCTCTAAGGAGAACAACCCCCGCTTCTCCAGTCTCTCCACATAACTCAAGTTCCTCATCCCTGGTATCATTCTGGTCAATCTCCCCTTAAACCTTCTCTGCTCTAAGGAGAACAATCCCAGCTTCTCCAGTCTCTCCACATAACTCAAGTTCCTCATCCCTGGTATCATTCTGGTCAATCTCCCCTTAAACCTTCTCTGCTCTAAGGAGAACAATCCCAGCTTCTCCAGTCTCTCCACATAACTCAAGTTCCTCATCCCTGGTATCATTCTGGTCAATCTCCCCTTAAACCTTCTCTGCTCTAAGGAGAACAATCCCAGCTTCTCCAGTCTCTCCACATAACTCAAGTTCCTCATCCCTGGTATCATTCTGGTCAATCTCCCCTTAAACCTTCTCTGCTCTAAGGAGAACAATCCCAGCTTCTCCAGTCTCTCCACATAACTCAAGTTCCTCATCCCCGGTATCATTCTGGTCAATCTCCCCTTAAACCTTCTCTGCTCTAAGGAGAACAACCCCCGCTTCTTTAGTCTCTCCACATAACTCAAGTTCCTCATCCCTGGTATCATTCTGGTCAATATCCCCTTAAACCTTCTCTGCTCTAAGGAGAACAACTCCAGCTTCTCCAGTCTATCCTCATAACTCAAGTTCCTCATCCCTGGTACCATTCTAGTAAATCTCTTCTGCACCCTCTCCAAGGCCATGACATCCTTCCTAAAGTGCGGTGGCACTCGACTCTAGCTGAGGCCTAACCAAATACACAAATCACTAAAAGTAGTGACGCCATGAGGCCATAACTAAAAGCAAACCACGCACTAGGATTTATTTCGAGAGGGACGGAATTGAAAAGTAGTGAAGTTATGCTAAACCTGTATCGAACCTTGGTGAGATCACACTTTGAGTACTGTGTAGAGTTCTGGTCGCCATATTATAGAAAAGGTATAGAGGCGCTGGAGAGGGTGCAGAGAAGATTTACAAGGATGATACCAGAAATGCGAGGGTATACCTATCAGGAAAGGATGAACAGGCTGGGTCTTTTTTTTTCTTGAAAAGAGAAGGCTGAGGGGTGACCTAATAGAGGTCTTTAAAACGATGAAAGGTTTTGATCAAGCAGATACAGAGAGAGTATTTCCACTTGTGGGGAAGAACATAACTAGAGGCCATCAATATAAGATAGTCACCAAGAAATCCAGTAGGGAATTCAGAAGAAATTTCTTTACTCAGAGAATGGTGAGAATGTGGAACTCGCTGCCACAGGGAGTGGTTGAAGTGAATAGTATCGATGCATTTAAGGGGAGGCTAGACAACTATATGAGGGAGAAGGGAATAGAAGGTTATGCTGATAGATTTAGATGAGGAAAGACGGGAGGAGGCTCGAGAGGAGCATAAACGCCGGCATGGACTGGATGGGCCGCATTGCCGTTTTCTATGCCGTATATCCCATGTAATCCTGCGTAAACAGTGTTTAATAAAGGTTTTTGCTTAACTTCCTTGCTTTTGTACTCTTTGGGCTGGACTTTCCGCTCCTTTGCGCTCGGGGTTTCGCCCCGGAGCGGCGTGAATGGCGGCGTTCAGGTCTCCAGCGCCTCGACGCGATCCTCCGGCCCGGTTTTGCGACGGCACTGAGCAGCCCCGCCGGGAAGAGCTGCGCCGGTTGTGCAACACCTCTGGTTGTGACAACGGCAGTCGTTTGGACTTTTGCCCGATCCGTCCTCCCGGAAGTGCGCCCGCAATGACCGCCGGGGAAATCAGTGTGGTCCAGCACAGCTGGTGGTGAGGTGAGGAGGGTAAAGTTCTCCCAAGGTAAGTGCCAGGGTTTACTCTTTTTATTTTTTTCAGCGATTTGTGTTGTGGTGGCATGGGCAATGTTTTGGGAATGTTTTTTTTTTTAAGGTGTCCCCCCCCCGTCACCCCCCGACCCCGACCTCTATCGGAGCACACATGGCCCGGAACTTTAGTTCACGAGTTTCCCATCCTTGCGCCACGAAAAGTGTACAACGCCTCCCTTCGCGCTGCGCCCCCTGACACAGGGCCCAGATGCTGAAACTTCCTTACCAAAACGCAATCTTCTCCAGGCCGGTAACTTTCCCGCCCCGACTCCGTTTTCGCCCCCAAAATAGAAAAGCCTAAAACCCAGCCCTATGCCTCTATTAATAAAACCAAAGATCCCATATGCTCCTTTAACAGCTTTCTCATCTAGTCCTGCCGCCATCAGTATACATCAGGAAATTAGAGGTGCATGCAACAAAGGTAATACAGTAATCATGGGGGACTTTAATTTACATACTGACTGGGCAAATCAAATTGGCAGTAATAGTGTGGAGGATTAATTCATGGAATGTATACAAGATGGTTTTCTCGATCAGTATGTTGAGGAACCAACTAGAGAACAAGCTATTTTAGATCCACTATTGTGCAATGAGAAAGGGTTAATTAATAATCTTGTAGTAAAAGGGCATTTTGGGAAGAGTGACCATAATATAGAATTTTACTATTAAATGATTTAGTTAAATCTGAAACTAGGGTCTTAAATCTAAACAAAGGAAACTACGTATGTATGAGGGGAGAGTTGGCTAAGGTGGATTGGGAAATACATTAAATGATATGACAGTAGACAAGGAATGGCTAGCATTCAAAGAATTAATACATCATTTACAACAAACATACATTCCTTTGAGGCACAAAAACTCCACAGGAAAAGTGGTCCAACCGTGGCTAACAAGAGGTTAAATATAGAATTAGCTCAAAGGAAGAGGCTTGTAATGTTGCCAAAACGAACAATAAGCCTGAGGATTGGGAGCATTTTAGAATTCAGCAAAGGAGGACCAAGAAATTGCTAAAGAAAGGGAAAATAGAATATGAGAGTAAACTAGCGGGAGACATAAAAACAGAGTGTAAAAACTTCTATAGGTATGTAAAAAGGAAAAGATTAGTGAAAGTGAATGTGGGTCCCCTACAGGCTGAGACAGGAGAAATGATAATGGGGACTAAGGAACTGACAGAGAAATTAAACAAATACTTTATGTCTGTCTTCACGGAAGAAGACATGAAAAACCTCCCGGTAATAATAGAGTACCAACGGTGTAGTGAGAATGAGAAACTGAAAGAAAGTAGGATTAGTAAAACAATATTACTGGAGAAATTATTGGGATTGAAAGCTGATAAACCCCCTGGATCTGATGGCTTACATCCTAGGGTTTTGAAAGAGGTGTCTATAGAGATGGCAGATGCATAGGTTGTCATCTTCCAAAATTCCATAGATTCTAGAGTTGTTCCCGCAGATTGGAAGGTAGCAAATGTTACCCCGCTATTTAAGAAAGGAGGGAGAGAGAAAACAGGGAACTACAGACCAGTTAGCCTGACATCGGTAGTAGGAAAAGTGCTGGAATCTATTATTAAGGACATGATAACAGGGCACTTAGAAAATAAAAATAGGATTGGGCAGAATCAACATGAATTTATGGAAGGGAAATCATATTTGACAAATCTGGAGTATTGTGTCCAGTTTTGGTCCCCTTACCTAAGGAAGGATATACTTGCCATAGAGGGAATGCAACAAAGGTTCACCAGACTGATTCCTGGGATGGAGGGATTGCCCTATGAGGAGAGGTTGAGTAGACTAGGCCTATATTCTCTAGAGTTTAGAAGAATGAGAGGGAATCTCATTGAAACATGCAAAATTCTTACAGGTTGATGCAGGGAGGATGTTTCCCCTGGCTGGGGAGTCTAGAACCACGGATCGCAGTCTCAGAATAAGGGGTCAGCCATTTAGGACTGAGATGAGGAGAAACCTCTTCACTCAGAGGGTGGTGAATCTTCGGAATTCTCTACCCCGGGGGGCTGTGGAGGCTCAGTCGTTGAGTATATTCAAGACAGAGATCGGTAGAGTTTTGGATATTAAGGGAATCAAGCGATATGGAGATAGTGCAGGAAAGTGGAGTTGAGATAGATCAGCCATGATCTTATTGAATGGCGGAGCAGGCTCAAGGGGCCGAATGGCCTACTCCTGCTCCTATTGGTTATGTTCTTATGTCAAAGATTTGTGTACATACACCCCACTGCTCTCTCTGTTGCTGTACCTTCTTTAATTTGTACCATTTAGTTTATATTGCCTCTCCTCATTCTTCCGACCAAAACGAAGCATTTTGCACATCTGTGTTACATTTCATCTGCCATGTGTCTATTCATTTCACCACTCTGTCTGTGTCATGCTGTCACTATCCTCCTTATTGCTAACTGTCCTCCTTATTGTCATTCTATTCATTCAATGTGTTTTCCGTTACTAACCAGCTGTTCCTGTTCACTTGGGGAATTTAAAAGCAGAGAGAAATTACACCATCCAAACTGTCAGCTTATGGTTTTCCTCCCTCTATGCTTCAGTTTAGTAGCGTGCACTAAGTTGATGGATATTTTACACAGGGTTACATCGGATATACGGCACAGAAACAGGCCATTTGGCCCAACCAGTCTGTGCCGGTGTTTATGCTTCACTCGAGCCTCCTCCCGTCTTTCCTCATCTAAATCTATCAGCATACCCATCTATTCCCTTCTCCCTCACATACTTGTCTAGCCTCCCCTTAAATGCATCCATACTATTCGCTTCAACCACTCCCTGTGGCAGCGAGTTCCACATTCTCACCACTCTCTGAGTAAAGAAGTTTTTTCTGAATTCCCTATTGGATTTCTTGGTGACTATCTTATATTGATGGCCTCGAGTTATACTCTTCCCCACAAGTGGAAACATTCTCTCTGTATCCACTCTATCAAAACCTTTCATCATTTTAAAGACCTCGATTAGGTCAACCCTCCGGCCTTCTTTTTGAAGAGAAAAGTGGCTCAGCCTGTTCATCCTTTCCTGATATGTACTTAGAGATATTTATTTATTTTGGAGTTTAAAATCCCCTCTAAAGTGCCCACAGTCACCGCAAAAACGCCATTCGGCTCCAGCTCAAACTGGGCGACATTCATGTAAAACTATAGAATTTTGTCTTGGGCAGCGACGCAAAGCGGGCGGGGCCAAATCGGCCGCCCGTTACACGCAGCACCTGATAGTCAGTACTACTGCGTATAACGGGCCGCCGATCTAATAACGCCTGTTGTGCATCCCCGTCCGAGAAGAATTTCTATGCCAAGGTATTGCTTTAGTTACTTTTCAAGAATCCACCTCAGATAAAGTAACGTTTGCACAGGAAATCGGCGAGACATCATAGGTGAAACGGGATGTGCAAATTTCAATGACCTTAATATCAGATTTACTTCGATGCTCATTTTGTAATATTTTACTGATACTCCTTGTTTGTGATACCTGCATGTGCTATCTTATCATAGAATCGCAGAATGGTTGCAGCACGGAAGAAGCCATTCGGCCCGTGCCGGCTCTCTGCAAGAGCACCTCAGCTAGTCCCACTCCCCCTCCCTTTCCCTGTAGCCCTGCAAATTTTCTTCCTTCAGATACTTATCCAATTCCCTTTTGAAAGCAGTGATTGAGCCTGCCTCCACCACTCTTTCAGGCAGTGAATTCCCGATCCTAACCATTCGCTACATCAAAAAGGTTTTTCCTCATGTCGCCTTTGGTTCTTCTGACAATTACCTTAAATCTGTGTCCTCTGGTTCTCGACCCTTCTGTCAATGGGGACAGTCTCTCTCTATCTGCTTTGTCCCAAACCCTCGTGATTTTGAACACCTCTATCAAATCTCCTCTCAACCTTCTCTGCTCCAAGGAGAACAACCCCAGCTTCTCCAGTCTATCCACGTTACTGATGTTCCTCATCCCAGCAATCATTCTCGTAAATCCATCCTGCACCCTCTTTCAGGCCTTCATATCCTTCCTAAAGTGAGGTGCCCAGAATTAGGTACAATAAACCAGGTGAGGCTGAACCAGTGTTTTAAACAGGTTTATCATAATTTCCCCGCTTTGTACCCCATGGGGGAGAAATCCGTGAGGGGCGCACCGGGGGGCGCTAAAGGGTTTGCAGCCGCAAGCGTCGGTGTTTGCAATGCTCGGCAAATTCAGTGTGCTGGTACCGTTTGCTGAGGAGTATGGCCTGGAAGGGTCATGCCGGTTGCAACGCCCTCTGGTATCGACGCAGAAGCAAAATTTGGTTTGCGCCACGCCCATCGTGCCCCGTAGTAACCCCGCCAGAGAAATCTGGCATTTAGAGCTGTCCCGGGCACCAAGGGAAGGAACAATTGCATGAGCGAAGTGTGACTGATAGATTTTTTTTTCGTGGTTTAACTGTATTTGGGATGAGTAATGTATCGGGAATGCAATGTCATTGAATCAATGAATACCATAACAAATAAAAGGAATCAAAAGGAAATGTAATGTAAATGTTTTTGTGTTTTTTGTTCCGATTGTTTTTCTTTCAAGGGAGTCCTCTCTAAAGACGCTACGAAGCCAGCCCTTTAGCACGGGATATTCAATTGCTCACCCGACCTAGCGCCTTAAGAGAAGTGTGGAACATAGAAACATAGAAAATAGGTGCAGGAGTAGGCCATTCGGCCCTTCGAGCCTGCACCGCCATTCAATTTGACCATGGCTGGTCATTCACCTCAGTACCCCTTTCCCGCTTTCTCTCCATACCCCTTGATCCCTTTAGCCGCAAGGGCCATATCTAACTCCCTCTTGAATATATCTAACGAACTGGCCTCAACAACTTTCTGCGGCAGGGAATTCCACAGGTTAACAACTCTCTGAGTGAAGAAGTTTCTCCTCATCTCAGTCCACTCCACTCTCAGGGGGCGACCACTGAACATTTTCCAAGGCTAAATTTAGCGACCACCTTACATTAGCGCCTTAAGAAACCTTCAACCGAATTTCCAGGCCTCAACCTCTATTCACGAAGCCCACGATCCCGCATGCTTATTTAATCGCTTTCTCACATGTACTGCCACTTACAATGATTTGTGCACACATACCCCTAGGTCTCTCTGTTCATGCACCCCCTTTAGGATTGTACCTTTTGGTTTATATTTCATCTCTTCATTCTTTCTACCTGTTTTATACTTCAAGCCTATTGTGGCAAAGTACTGAATTCTTTGAAGATATTTTCTTCATGTTTGTTAACAGCTGGGATTGCAAAGGGCATCACCCAGTTCGTCCTGTGATTAGAAACAAAAAGAGCAGTGTAGCATATTTAAAAATCTAATTCGAAACGAATAGCTGTTCGACAATTGCAAAGCTTCAAATGTGCATTTAAGACGAATGGCTTGCACTCTTCTGCTTCTTTAATCGAGTTCATCACATCATCCCATAATCCTGGTTACCAGGATGACGTGGAGACCAATGATACTCAGCCACATATTCCACCTTGCCTTTGACCGTCACTTCAAGTTTGAAATAATCATAGGGGCTGGGAGGTTCCACCATGAGGTGGTATGTTTTCAGGATCTACAAACATCAGAAATAAATTCTGGTTAGAATCCGGACCCACAGCAACAGAGGTTTGCAACGGACGTGTGGAATGGTGATGTGTGCAGGTATGTTTATGAGAAACAAGGAAAGTGTTTCTAATACACCAAGAAAGGAGTCTCTCCGGTCACGATGAGTTAGTGGCATTGAAAAGACAGAAGGAAAATTACCCAGATGGCTATTGTAATATTTAGGAAGGTAAGAACATAAGAAATAGGAGCAGGAGTAGGCCATTTGGCCCCTCGAGCCTGCTCCACCATTTAATAAGATCATGGCTGATTTGATCATAGTCTCAGCTCCACTTCCCTGCCCACTCCCCATAATCCTTTACTCCCTTATCGCTCAAAAATCTGTCTATCTCTGCTCTAAATATATTCAATGACCCAGCCTCTACGGCTCTCTGGATCAGAGAATTCCAAAGATTTACAACTCTCTGAGAGAAGACATTTCTCCTCATCTCAGTTTTAAATGGGTGGCCCCTTATTCTGAGACTATGTCCTGTAGTTTTAGCTTCCCCTATGAGTGGAAATATCCTTTCTGCATCCACCTTGTTGAGATAGTTAAATGTCACAACATAATATTATCATGGAAACATAGCAACATAGAAAATAGGTGCAGGAGTAGGCCATTCGGCCCTTCGAGCCTGCACTGCAATTCAATAGGATCATGGCTGATCATGCAACTTCAGAACCCCATTCCTGCTTTCTCTCCATAACCCCTTGATCCCTTCAGCCGTGAGGGCCACATCTAATTCCCTTTTGAATATATCGAAAGAACTGGCCCCAACAACTTTCTGTGGTAGAGAATTCCACAGATTCACAACTCTCTGAGTGAAGAAGTTTCTCCTCATCTCGATCCTAAATGGCTTACCCCTTATCCTTAGACTGAACCCTGGTTCTGGACTTCCCCAACATCGGGAATATTCTTCCTGCATCTAGCCTGTCCAATCCTGTCAGAATTTTATATGTTCCAATGAGATCCCCTTTCATTCTTCTAAATTCCATTGAATATAAGACCAGTCGATCCAGTCTTTCTTCATATGTCAGTCCTGTCATTCCGGGAATCAGTCTGGTGAAACTTTGCTGCACTCCCTCAATAGCAAGAATGTCCTTCCTCAGATTAGGAGACCAAAACTGTACACAATATTCAAGGTGTGGCCTTACCAAGGCCTTGTACAGCTGTAATAAGACCTCCCTGCTGCCATACTCGAATCCTCTTGCTATGAAGGCCAACATGCCATTTGCCTTCTTCACCGCCTGCTGCACCTGCATGCCAACCTTCAATGACTAATGTACCATGACACCAAGGTCTCGTTGGACCTCCCCCTTTACCAATCTGTCACCATTCAGATAATAATCAGCCCTCCTGTTTTTACGATCAAAGTGGACAACCTCACATTTATCCACATTATACCGCATCTGCCATGTGTATGCCCACTCACCTAACCTGCCCAAGTCACCCTGCAGCCTCTTAACATCCTCCTCACTGCTCACACTGCCACCCAGCTTAGTGTCATCTGCAAGCTTGGAGATATTACATTCAATTCCTTCATCTAAATCATTAATGTATATTGTAAATAGCTGGGGTCCCAGCAATGAACCTTGTGGTACCCCAATAGTCACTACCTTCCATTCTGAAAAGGACCCTACTCTCTGCTTCCTGTCTGCCAACCAGTTCTCTATCCACGTCAGTACATTACCCCCAATGCCATGTGCTTTAATTTTGCACACTAATCTTTTATGTGGAACCTTGTCAAAAGCCTTTTGAAAGTCTGAATACACCATATCCACTGGCTCCCCCTTGTCCACTCTACTAGTTACATCCTCAAAAAATTGTAGAAGATTTGTCAAGCATGATTTCCCTTTCATAAATCTATGCTGACTTTATAGAATCATAGATCAACAACTCATAGAAATTTACAGCACACAAGGAGGCCATTTTGGCCCAAAATATCCATGCCAGTTGACAAAGAGCTATACAGCCTAATCCTACTTTTCAGCTATAGGTCCGTACCCTGTAGGTTACAGCACTTAAAGTGCACACCACACATCACGAATTAACTGTGCAGGCAGCTATTAACAAATATGATGTAATTGGCATCATGGAGAGATGGCTCCAGGGTGACCAAGGCTACGAACGGAACATCCAGGGGTATTCAACATTCAGGAAGGTTAGACAGAAAGGAAAAGGAGGTGGGGTAGCGTTGCTGGTTAAAGAGGAAATTATCACAATAGTAAGGAAGGATATTAGCTTGGAAGATGTGGAATCTGTATAAGTAGAGCTGCGGAATACCAAAGGGCAGAAAACGCTAGTGGGAGTTGTGTACAGACCACCAAACAGCAATAGAGAGGTTGGGGACAGCATCAAACAAGAAATAAAGGTACAGCAGATATCATGGGCAACTTTAATCTGCGTTTAGATTGGGCTAACCAAACTGGTAACCAGACAGTGAAGGAGGATTTCCTGGAGTGTATTAGGGATGGTTTTCTAGACCAATATGTTGAGGAATCAACTAGAGGGATGGCCATCCTAGACTGGGTGATGTGTAATGAGAAAGGGTTAATTAACAATCTTGTTGTGCGAGGCCCCTTGGGGAAGAGTGACCATAATATGGTAGAATTCTTTATTAAGATGGTGAGTGACACAGTTAATTCAAAGACTAGGGTCCTGAACTTAAGGAAAGGTAACTTCGATGGTATGAGACGTGAATTGGCTAGAATAGACTGGTGAATGATACTTAAAGGGTTGACGGTGGATAGGCAATGGCATACATTTAAAGATCACATGGATGAACTTCAACAATTGTACATCCCTGTCTGGAGTAAATATAAATCGGGGAAGGTGGCTCAACCGTGGCTAACAAGGGAAATTAGGAATAGTTAAATCCAAGGAAGAGGCACATAAATTCGCCAGACAAACAGCAAATCTGAGGACTGGGAGAAATTTAGAATCCAGCAGAGGAGGACAAAGGGTTTAATTAGGAGGGGGAAAATCGAGTATGAGAGGAAGCTTGCTGGGAACTTAAAAACTGATTGCAAAAGCTTCTATAGATATGTGAAGGGAAAAAGATTAGTGAAGACAAATGTAAGTCCCTTGCAGTCAGAATCAGGTGAATTTATAATGGGGAACAAAGAAATGGCAGACCAATTTAACAAATACATTGGTTCTATCTTCACGAAGGAAGATACATATAACCTTCCGGAAATACTAGGGGACCGAGGGTCGAGCGAGAAGGAGGAACTGAAGGATATCCTTATTAGTCAGGAAATTATGTTCGGGAAATTGATGGGATTGAAGGCCGATAAATCTCCAGGGCCTGATCGTCTGCATCCCAGAGTATTTAGGAAGTGGCCCTAGAAATAGTGGATGCATTGGTGATTATTTTCCAATAGTCTATCGACTCTGGATCAGTTCCTATGGACTGGAGGGTAGCTAATGTAACACCACTTTTTTAAAAAGGAGGGAGAGAAAATGGGGAATTATAGGCTGGTTAGCCTGACATCAGTAGTGGAGAAAATGTTGGAATCAATTATTAAAGATGAAATAGCAACGCATTTGGAAAGCAGTGAAAGGATCGGTCCAAGTCAGCATGGATTTATGAAAGGGAAATCCTGCTTGACAAATCTTCTAGAAATTTTGAGGATGTAATTAGTAGAGTGGTCAAGGGAGAACCAGTGGATGTGGTGTATTTGGACTTTCAAAGGGCTTTTGACAAGGTCCCACACAAGAGATTGGTGTGCAAAATTAATGCACATGGTATTGGGGGTAATGTATTGACATGGATAGAGAACTGGTTGGCAGACAGGAAGCAGAGAGTAGGGATAAATGGGTCCTTCTCAGAATGGCAGGCAGTGACTAGCGGGGTGCCGCAGGGCTCAGTGCTGGGACCCCAGCTCTTTACAACATACATCAATGATTTAGATGAAGAAATTGAATGTAATATCTCCATGTTTGCAGATGACACTAAGCTGTGTGGCGGTGTGAGCTGTGAGGAGGATGCTAACAGGCTGCAGGGTGACTTGGACAGGTGAGTGGGCAAATGCATGGCAGATGCAGTGTAATGTGGATAAATGTGAGGTTATCCACTTTGGTGGCAAAAACATGAAGGCAGAATATTATCTGAATGGTGGCAGATTAGGAAAAGGGAAGGTGCAACGAGACCTGGATGTCATGGTACATCAGTCATTGAAAGTTGTCATGCAGGTACAGCAGGCGGTGAAGAAGGCAAATGGCATGTTGGCCTTCATAGCTAGTAGATTTGAGTATAAGAGCAGGGAGGTCTTAATACAGTTGTACAGGGCCTTTGTGAGGCCTCACCTGGAATGTTGTGTTCAATTTTGGTCTCCTAATCTGAGGAAGGACATTCTTGCTATTGAGGGAGTACAGCGAAGGTTCACCAGACTGATTCCTGGGATGACAGGACTGACTTATGAGGAGAGACTGGATCGACTGGGCCTGTATTCACTGGAGGTTAGAAGAATGAGAGGGGGTCTCATAGAAACATATAAAATTCTGACGGGATTGGACAGGTTGGATGCACGAAGAATGTTCCCGAAGTTGAGGAAGTCCAGAACCAAGGGTCACAGTCTAAGGATAAGGGGTAAGCCATTTGGGACCGAGATGAGGAGAAACTTCTTCTCTCAGAGAGTTGTTAACCTGTGGAATTCCCTACCGCAGAGAGTTGTTGATGCCAGTTCATTAGATATATTCAAGAGGGATTTGGATATGGCCCTTATGGCTAAAGGGATCAAGGGGTATGGAGAGAAAGCAGGAAAGGGGTACTGAAGTGAATGATCAGCCATGATCTTATTGAATGGTTTTGCAGGCTCGAAGGGCCGAATGGCCGACTCCTGCACCTATTTTCTGTGTTTCTATGTTTCCATGTTTCATCCAAGTACTTTATAAATGTTGTGAGGTTTTTTGCCTCTACCACCCTTTCAGGCAGTGAGTTCCAGACCCTCAAACCCTCTGGGTGAAAGAAATTCTCGTCAAATCCCCTCTAAACATATCACTTAATTTAAATCTATGCCCCCTGGTTATTGACCCCTCCATCCTATCGACTCTATCCAGTCCCCTCATAATGTTATAAGAACATAAGAACATCAGAAATAAGAGCAGGAGTAGGCCATTTGGTCCCTCGAGCCTGCTCCACCATTCAATAAGATCATGACTGATCTGATCATGGACTCAGCTCCACTTCCCTGCCCGCTCCCCATAACCCTTTACTCCACTATCGCTCAAAAATCTGTCTATCTCTGCCTTAAATATATTCAATGACCCAGCCTTCACAGCTCTCTGGATCAGAGAATTACACAGACTTACAACCTTCTGAGAGAAGAAATTTCTCCTCATCTTAGTTTTAAATGAGTGGCCCCTAATTCTGAGACTATGTCCTCTAGTTTTAGTTTCCCCTATGAGTGGAAATATCTTTTCTGCATCCACCTTGTCAAGCCCCCTCATTATCTTATAAGTTTCAGTAAGATTAACTCTCATTCTTCTGAACTCCAATTTAGAACACATTTTCTGGGTGCTTCATGATCTGGTCTTGTTATAAGAACATAAGAAATAGGAGCAGGAGAAGGCCATATGGCCCCTCGAGGCTGCTCCGCCATTGAATAAGATCATGGCTGATCTTCTACCTCAACTCCACTTTCCCGTCCGAACCCCATATCCCTTGATTTCCTTAATATCTAAAAATCTATCTACGTCTGTCTTGGATATACTCAATGACTGAGCCTCCACAGCCCTCTGGGGTAGAGAATTCCAAAGATTCACCACCCTCTGAGTGAAGACATTTCTCCTCATCTCTGTAATAAATGGCCGACCCCTTATTCTGAGATTGTGATCCCTGGTTCTAGACTCCCCAGCCAGAGGAAACATCCTCCCTGCATCTACCCTGTCAAGCCCTATAAGAGTTTTGTATGTTTCAATGAGATCACCTCTCATTCTTCTAAACGCGAGAGTATATAGGCCTAGTCTGCTCAATCTCTCCTCATAGGACAATCCCCCCCATCCCAGGAATCAGAATCGTTGCACTCCCTCCATGGTAAGTATATCCTTCCTTAGCTAAAGAGAACAAAAACTGTACACAGTATTCCAGATGTGGTCTCACCAAGGCACCTCTGAAGGTGCAACACTCCCTCAGTACAGCACTGTACCGTTGTAGCAGGACTTCCCTGTTTTTATACTCTATCCTCCTTGCAATAAAGGTCAACATTCCATTTGCCTTCCTGATCACTTCCTGCATCTGCATACTAAATGTTTGTGTTTCCTGCACAAGGACCCCCAGGTCTCTGTACTGCAGCACTTTGCAATTTTTCTCCGTTTAAATTATAATTTGCTTTTCTATTATTTTCCAAACCTCTCATTTTCCCACATTGTACTCCATCTGCCAAATTTTTGCCCACTCACTTATCCTGTCTATATCCCTTTGCAGATTTTTTGTGTCCTCACAATTTGCTTTCCATCTTTGTATCATCAGCAAACTTGGCTACATTACACTCAGTCCTTTCATCTAAGTCAATTGATATTGATTGTAAATAGCTGAGGCCCCAGGACCGATCTCTGCGGTACCCCACTAGTCACTGTTTGCCAACCAGAAAATGACTCATTTATCCCCACTCTCTGTTTTCTGTTAGTTAGCCAATCCTCTATCCATGCTAATATATTACCCCCAACCCCATGAACTTTTATCTTGTGTAGCAACCTCTTCTGTAGCACCTTATCGAATGCCTTCTGGAAATCCAAATACACCACATCCATTGGTTCTCCCTTATCCACCCTGTTCGTTACATCCTCAAAGAACTCCAGCAAATTTGTCAAACATGACTTCCCCTTCATAAAACCACGCTGACTCTGCCTGATTGAATCATGCTTTTCCAATTGTCTTATTATTGCTTCTTAATAATGGGCTCCAGCATTTTCCCGACGACAGATGTTCCACTAACTGGTCTGTAGTTTCCTGCTTTTTGTCTGCCTCCTTTTTTAAATAGGGGCATTACATTTACGGTTTTCCAATCCGCTGGGACCTCCCCAGAATCCAGGGAATTTTGGTAGATTACAACCAATGCATTCATTATCTCTGCAGCCACTTCTCTTAAGACCCTAGAATGTAAGCAGTCAGGTCTACCTCAATGAGGTTTCCCCTCAGCTTCCTCTGCTCCAAAGAAAACATCGCCAGCCCATCAAATCTTTCCTCATAGCTAAAATGCTCTAGTCCAGGCAACAGCCTCATAAATCTCCTTAATACTATCAACCAGAGTAATTAATGCTACCAGAAAATTTCTACCTTGCCTTGTTCTCAAAATGTTAACATCAGCAATTGGCTGAAATAAATGCCAGAATCTTCCCAACCCTGTGAGTGTGGGTTTGGAGGCGGGCCCACTGTCAAAATGGCCCTGATTGACAACGGGTCGGGATCGTATTCTGAACCCACCTCTGTGTCAGTTTCCCAAGTGCCGGGTCTGGCTACGGTTCACAGACCCGATACCAAGCGGCGGCCCATCATTAAGAAGTAGTTTAGTGGTATAGGTTGAGCATCCGAAATTCGGAATGTTCCGGAATCCGGGCATCAGTCCGATCGGTGGTGAGGTAGTCCATTTCTGGAAAATGTTCCGAAATCCGGACCCGCTGCTGGACTCACCTGCTCCGCCTCCGGACATCGGCCAACTCCGGATCTTCCCCGACTCTGCACCCACCCGACTCCTGACCCCCGACTCCGGGCCCCCTCCCGACTCCGGACTCCTCCGACTCCGGATCTCCCGACTCCAGACATCGCCCGACTCTGGACGCCCCCAACTCCGGACCCCCCTGACTCCAAACTCCCCCTAACTCTGGACCCCCTCTGATTCCAGACCACTCCGACTCCGGACATGCCCAACTCTGGATATCGCCCGACTCTGAAACCCCCCTGACTCCGCCCCCCCCGACTCCGGACCCCTCACCCCCCCCCCCCCGACTCTGGACATCGCCTGACTCCGGACTCCCCCCGACTCCGGACACGCCTCGACTCGGGACCCCGCCCCGCTCCATGCCACCCGCACCTCCCCTTACCTCATCTTGGTCACCACCAGACCGCCCTCCCCCCAACCCCCCGCCCTTCTTACCTCAGCCCAAGTGCTTCCGGTAACAGAATGTCGAAAAGACATTCCGAAATCCAGACATACCCAAAATCCGGAATGGCCTCGGTTCTGAGGTTTCCCGATTTCGGAAGCTCCACCTGTATTTAAAAAGTATTTTCCCAGGTACTTACCATTGTTCCAAGTTTTTCTGCAGCTTCCTGTCATGCGGGCTTCACATCAGGAAAGTGTGTCGGGTTCCCAATGACTCTCCTTTGCCTTGACTAGTTGACAACTGCAGAAGTGGTATAAAAGCTACTATTTCACAGCTGTTCACTTTCCGATCTCAGAGGCTGCAACCTTCAGGATTTGGAAGACACTTTTGAGCTGTGTGCAGTTTGGATGTGTCTACAGTGAACTCTCTAACCGCTGTCACCTCCTTGGAGCAACCTCTCTCACCGTTGACAGATCGCTTCTGTCATCTCAACTTTAGCTGCTATCTATTCCATCAGCATCTGTGCCCTTCAAAAAATCTCACCTTGGTCCTCAGAATCCCACCACGATCAGCCCCAAAACCAACATCACTAAACACACCAGCATCACCACCAGCAACACCAAACTTCTCCGCAATCACCTGATGCTGCACAGGACACAGGGCATCAGCACCTGACCACATTGCTGCCCAGGACACCAGGGATAGTCTCACCATGCCTCATTTACTTCACTTGACGAGGTACATCCCGGCTGCTGTTATGCATTTGCTTCATGGGTTCTTTGCTTAAGAATTCATAGCAACTATTAAGAACTCGTTAGTTTATTAGCAAAATGATCACACTACACATGACCAGTTCACCCACCAGGCTCACAACCACCTGCCCCATCACGGATCTCCAAAACTCAACTGGCTGGGGTTTTACAGAGTCTTATCAACATCACATGACTGACTAAGTCACTCCAAACTCAACAGCTCTGCAACTAGTTTGTTGAAGACTAGCTCCTTCGAGCCAGAATTGAACCAGCAACCTAAAGATGACTTTGCTTTGTATTCCATTACATTCCTCCACTCTACTAACTGAGCTTTCAAAGGGAAACAGCAGAGTCAGCAGTGGGATTTGAACTCACACCTCCAGAGGAGATGGCAACCTAACCACAGCACCTTAAACCGCTCAGCCATCAAACCCAAGAGCAGATTCAGAGCTGCATCCATTACAATGCTTCCCCTTTTTTAGAAGTAAGGTATTTATACAATATTTTAAAAGATAATTTATCTTGCTTACAATTTTACAAATTCGATTGCTGGGCCTCAGTAACATAAGCTTTTAGCTTCCTCCTGCTCCTTCCTCCATTTTATTGCAGTTGGCTGGCTACAGCCATTTTCTACATTCTTATTTGACTCTGGAGACCACGCCCTTTGTTTCATAATGATATTTCGCAACAGACTTTGCATGTTTGTTAATGGTGGCACAACAGCAGGGAATAAGTTAGATAAACAGTATAGAGCTTAAAAATATTTACTCACAGTGAGCGTTCCATTTCCTTTACCCGACAGGTCGCTGTCAATGTTGCTTCCCAGAGGGAACTAACAGGAGACAAAACAAGTTATGTATTATGTGACAGGGTATAGAGTTGCACCTACGTTGGCTTTTAATGTTTATTGGTCGTCATGTTCCCTTTGAAATGCCCTGCAAGTTCGGGATTTCTGCAAGTGCTTGTGCGAAATACGGAACTTGTGACCTGTCAATGTATGCAATTGCTGGCACAGAGTTGGAGGTTTTGCCCAGTAATTCCCCATGTAAGGCTAATGGTTGATGCAAGTAAGCTCAGGGCCTGCTTGCATCAGCGTAAGGGGCTATCTAAGGCTTAAATTTAACAATTTCATATCCTAAGTTATGCACGTACACTGTATTAAATGAGATTATACAAATATTGGTCCGGATTACAGTATCAATGATGTACAAAACTAAGTGATCAAGGAGGCCAATGGAATCTTGGCCTTTATTGCAAAGGGGATGGAGTATAAAAGCAGGGAAGTCTTGCCACAGTTATACAGGGTATTGGTGAGGCCACACCTGGAATACTGCGTGCAGTTTTGGTTTCCATATTTGAGGAAGGATATACTTGCTTTGGAGGCAGTTCAGAGAAGGTTGATTCCGGAGATGAAGGTGTTGACTTATGAGGAAAGGTTGAGTAGGTTGGGCCTCTACTCATTGGAATTCAGAAGAATGAGAGGTGATCTTATCGAAACGTGCAAGATTATGAGGGGGCTTGACAAGGTGGATGCAGAGAGGATGTTTCCACTGATCGGGGAGACTAGAATTAGGGGGCATAATCTTAGAATAAGGGGCCGCCCATTTAAAACTGAGATGAGGAGGAATTTCGTCTCTCAGAGGGTTGTAAATCTGTGGAAGCTGGGTCATTGAATAAATTTAAGACAGAGATAGACAGTTTCTTAACCGATAAGGGAATAAGGGATTGTGGGGAGCAGGCAGGGAAGTGGACCTGAGTCCATGATCGGATCAGCCATGATCGTATTAAATGGCAGAGCAGGCTCAAGGGGCCGTATGGCCTGCTCCTACTCCTATTTCTTAATATGTACTTATTGCCAAAGAATCCAATTTTTATTGAAGTTGGTGGAATGAAGGTAATTATGAATAAAATTCCAATTTGTTTCATTGTATAATTGTTACATTCCACTGCATATCATTAGGGGATTCCCTTTGTCAATGATTGAAATGTAATTCTGCTTTAGGATTGGAGGACCGGGCCCATGTGATTGCAGGTACACTTCCGAAACCCCTGCATCCCTGGTATCCATGGGTAATTCCGCTGCCCACTGCCTCGAGACCCGAGGCCACAAATTTTCGCAGCCTGGGCGCCAGCAGGTACTTTCGTAATTCATTCACGGGCTGCACGTATACTTCGGAGATACACCTCTGACCGCAATTTCTAGCCCAATACGTTGACCTTAATGTATATGAAAGCAATTCCTGCGTAGAGCTCGAAAGTCGCCATTCAGTATATATACTGCTGTGCAGACCTAGTGCTTGACCTTGGCAAAATACCTGCCCGTAGTAATTTTGTTTATTACACAAGCATTTGTAACTTTTTGACTGAGCTCTTTCTCTTCCTGCAGTACAAGTATTTTAAATTATAACTTTAAATCAAGTGCCTCCTTAGGTAAGGGCACTAGAACCCACAAATTAACAATTAAACGTTATAGGGAACCTTAATAGATCAAATTAAAATTCTGTTTAATGCTGTAATGGTGCATTCCAGTCCCTCCGGTGCCCACCTCTCGCGGAAGGCCACGAGCGTACCGGTGGACACCGTGTGCTTCATCACCAGGGACACCCTGGCGTGAATGTAGCCATGGAAGAGAGGCAGGCATTTGGGCTCAACGATCCCCTTGACCGCCCACTGCCTGGACTTGTTAATGGCCACCTTGGCCAGGCCCAGGAGCAATCCTACAAGGAGGCCCTCCGACCTGCCTGCTCTCCTCCGCACCATCAGTGGCTACACTTCAAAAGTGCTTCATTGGCTGCAAAGCGCTTTGGGTCATCTTGAGGTCGTGAAAGGTGCTATGTAAATGCAAGTCGAATATCTCTATTTGTTTTTTCCTGCAGCAGTTTGCTTTGTGGTGCGGCAGTAAAGTGTAAAAGGCGCCAAGTCTCGATTTACGGCTAATTTGGCGTTTAACAATTGAAGGCTGTGATCTCATCGAAAGCACTACTTTCCAATGACAGACCTTTTTCGATGAATCAGGTTTTAGATATCGATGGAGGGAGGCTGGCTCAGACCTTGTGCTCTCCATGACGACGCATGTCTTTGACTGTCATAAACCATCAGAAAGTCCCCGCGAGTTCTGAGCTTCGGTATGCGCTGCGCATGCACGAAAACCTGGAACTTGCAATCTATCAAGGTTTGCCTAGCAGTGCAGAGAAGGTTCACTCGGTTGATTCCTGAGAAGAAAGGGCTGTCTTATGAAGAAAGGTGGCGCAGTTTGGGCCTATACTCACTGGAGTTTAGAAGAATGAGAGGTGATCTTATTGAAAGGTGTAAGATTATGAGGGGGCTCAACAGAGTAGATGCAGAGAGGATGTTTCCCCTCGTGCACGAATCTAGAACTAGGGGACATAGTTTCAGAATAAGGGGTCGCCCATTTAAAATGGAGCTGAGGAGGAATTTCTTCTATCAGAGGGTCATGCATCTTTAGAATTGTCTGCCTCAGAGAGCTGTGGAGGTTGGGTCATTGAATATATTTAAGGTGGAGACAGACAGATTTTTGAATGATAAGGGAGTCAAGGGTCATGGGGAGCGGGCAGGGAAGTGGAGTTGAGGCCAAGATCAGATCAGCCATGATCTTAATGAATGGCGGAGCAGGCTCAAGGGGGCGAATGGCCGACTCCTGCTCCTATTTCTTATGGTCTTATGTAAATGCACACAAAACCCTCGGACCTGCTTTCACCAGCATAAGTATTAATATGAATCTTCCATTACAAAATCATGCACAAACATTTAAAATTAGTTGATGTAAATTTTGGCGTAGATTAAAATGCATCAATTTATTTTTCAAAACATTACATTTTTATTGTGTATGCTTTATTGAAGGGAATTTTAATTAAATTTGAAAATGGGAACATTTATTTTTATTCCAGTTGTATAAATGATTTAATTTTGATCAGGATTCCTCATATGGGTACAGTGGCCAAGTGTTAATATTATGGCACTAGTAATCCTGAGGCCTTGATGAATAATTTCAGAGACATGCGTTCAAATCCCATCACAGTAACTGGGTTGTTAATTTAGTTCAGTTAATTAAATAAATCTGGAATGAAAAGACAATGGCCCTAAAATTCCGAGTATGGAGTTTCCACAGACCCGCGAAGGGAATGCGCATATGCTGGAAACCAGCATTTCTGATCTGTCAAGTTTCTGGCTTACATCTCGAGAGTGAGAACACTTTCAAGTGGAAATTTCTGATATTTATGCTGAAAAATGTCCTCAAATATCTTGTTCCTGAAAAAGCAGGCGCATAGCCTACTTTTACAGGTGCAAGTGTTTTAAAAAACACAAAAACATATAAAAATAAAGTTATTAAATCATATTTTATCATTTAAAAACCCTCCCCACAACGATAAGTTTACTTAAAAAAACTTTTTAAAAAATCGGGAATTTTTTTTTAAGGCATTAATAACTTTAATTTAAATGAATCTAGTGTAATTATTTTCTATTTTTGATTAGTGTTTTGGGTGTTTGGGGCTGTGTTTTGGGTGTTTCGGGCTCTATCACAATCATAGCAATAGGAGTTTAGGAACCTTTCTTGATTGGCTGCCCAGAGCCATGTGACTCCAGCTCGAGACCTGCGCATGCGTCGACATGCATGCGCTGCGAGTCGCTGTCGAAGGAGGCCTCAGCATCGAACGTGGGCAGCAGCTTAAGGTAGGTGCGTATTTTTTCTCTAAAATACCCCCGCGAAGGCAAAAACAGAATTTCAGGGCCATTACAAGTAATGGTGACCATGAAACTACTGGATAGTTGTAAAAACCCAGCTGGTACCTACTGGAGAGGGTACAAAGGAAATTTACGAGGAGGTGGCCTGGACTGGAGAATTTTAGCTGTGAGGATAGATTGGATAGGCTGGGGATGTTTTCTTTGGAACAGAGAAGGCTGAGGGGAGACCTTATTGAGGTATATAAAATTATGAGAGGATGGGACAGAGTGGATAGGATGGACCTATTTCCCTTAGCAGAGGGATCAACAACCAGGGAGCATAGATTTAAAGTATTTGGTCTGAGATTTGAGGAGAAAGACTTTGACCCAGAGGGTGGTGGGAATGTGGAAGTCACTGCTTGAGAGGATGGTAGAGGAACAAATATTCATATCATTTTAAAAGTACTTGGCTATTAACTTGAATTCCCGTCACTTACGAGGGTATGGACCAAGAGCTGGAAAGTGGGATTAGGCTGGATAGCTCTTTGTCGGCCAGCACGGACAACAATGGACTGAAACGGCCTTCTGTGCTGTAAATTTCTATGATTCTATGGTTCACTAATGTGCTTTAAGGAAGGAAATCTGCCGTCCTTACCCGGTCTGGCCTATATGTGACCCCAGATCCACAGCAATGTGTTTGACTCTTCACTGCCCTCTGAAATGGCCCAGCAAGCCATTCAGTTGTAGAAGGCAGCTCACCACCACCTTCTCGAGGGAAATTAGGGATGGGCAATAAATACTGGCCTTGCCAGTGATGCCCACATCCCGTGTATGAATAACAAAAATATATGCTTTATGGGATTCCGTTCGTAAATGGAATCTCCTTAAGCATATTAGGAATCATCCTTTCTGATTGGAGGACCGGGCCCACGTTACCCCAGGGATGCTTCCAAACCTCCTGTGTCCCAGGGATCTGTGGGCCTTTACGCAGGCATACGCCTGGAGGCCAAGGACCCAAAGTCTCCGAAGCCTGAAGGTAAAGGCTGAATTTTTTAATTGGGTCGGAGGTGTATGGCGGAGGTGCATCTCCAACTGCTATGATCAATTTGCGGTCATTCAGTAATTAGAGTATAAGTTGTTGGCCCAGAAATCCCGGCTGGCTGCTTCCCGCGGGCGATCGGGTAAAAAACTATAAAAAGAAGAGCACCTACCTGTTCCCGCTGCGCCCACGTGAGTTCTCGGTCCTGAGGCCTCCACTGACTGCGCGTCGCAACGCGTGCAAGTCAGGACATGCGCAGGGCTGGAGCTGCAGTCACATGGCTCTGGGCAGCCAATCAGGTAAAGTATGTTCTCATTCATAATAATGGGAGCTCCGTAAGTTGGGCTGCTCATTATGAATGAGAAACAGCCCCCAAACACACAAAACATTAGTAAAAAATAGAAAAAATACACTACATATTTAACATTAATTTAAATTAAAATTATTTATGTATTATTGTTAATAAAAAGATATATTTTTCCGATTTTTTTATAATGTATTTTTAATTACGCTTTAAAATAAATTTAACTTAGTGGGCAGGATTTAAAAAAATAAAATGTGCTTTTTCAGGTTATTTTTTATGTTCTAAGTGTGTTTTAAAACTCTGACGCCTGTAAATCTAGGCTATGCACCTGCTTTTATCAGGTGCAAGAGTTTTGAGGACATTTGCTGGGCAAGAAATTGGTAAATATCGCAATCTTACCCATGCTCCCGAGATACGGAGGATCTGTCAAGCTCCAGCTTGATAGATTGGAAAATCCGGTTTTCAGCGCATGCGCATCGTGCGCTGCAAACCGGCTTTTGCGATGCCTTCCCGGGTCTGTACACAATCCATGCAGACCCAGGAGCCCGGAATTTCTGCCCCGTTATTTAGCACTTAGTCTGTTGTCCGTATACGAGTTTGCTGATTATTGTGTGATTTGTCAAGTTTTCACTTGCTAATTTCCTCACGTACGCTCCTCTCCTTGGATGCGCTGACTGTATTTTCAGGTCCAGTTACATTGTTCACTCTCTGATACCTTGTCCAATTGAGTTGTATTAAGTATGCGAGCCGTACATAAGACTGATTTCCGGGCAGGACCGCCGCACGTTGCTCCCTCCAATGACCCCAGCCTGCTGATGGTCTTGCAGGCAGGGACCGTGCTGATTTCTGGGCCGGGCTGCAAAAATGCTGCTCCATCCAATGTCCCCGGGGCAGGCCGGGGCCATTGGAGGGAGCAGCGTGCTGCGGTATACCACTGCAGAGAGCAGCGCGTGCTGCTGCAGGTGGGCGATGGCTGCGAAGCCAGATCGCTGATTGCAGTGCAGGCAGTCACAGCAGGAGGGGCAAAGGAGCGGCAAGAGTTTGTAGAAGGAAGTGACTGAGGCCCAGGAGAGGCGTGAGTCTGGGGCCCAGAAGAAGCAAGGGCCCAGGGGCAACATGGGCCGGCCCACACTGCGATATGTGTGCGCTCTCGGTCCGTGCAGCAGAGCTGGTCTCCAGTCGTCTTGGGTAATCCTTGCCACTGGACTAAGACCTAGCTCTGTCAAGCCCGCATGATGGCTGGTGTGCAATGGCCACCACACATAAAAAAAAATCCACGCACAGGCATCTTCCACCCTTCAAGATATAGTTCGGGGTCTGGGATATTAGCTCCTTCCTTGAAACACCTGTCAACTCATCCCTTTTTGGTGTGGAAGCAAGTCATCCTCGCTTCGAGGGACTGACTATGATGATGACATAAGGCTATTGCACTACAGGAGCATTCGGGTCCAACCCAGTACACACACAGTGAAGCTCTTAATGTTTATGGCCTGTTCGAACCTGAATATCGAAACTGGGATCTCCCTAATCTTCAACATTGCACCTCCAATTTGAGAAACCAGTTGATCTGTTGGAGCCTATTTACTTAATCCCTAGTCTGGTGGATGGTCTAATGTGGTGACTACTATGCTGTTTTTAATGGATCACCAATTTACCGGCCACCCTAAGCACCCCTAGAGAAAAGAATCATGTTGGGTGCTTTAATTTCCGAAGGTACAGACAACACATAGGAAACGTAAGAATATAGGAACAGGAGAAGGCCATTCGGCCCCTCGAGTCTGTTGCACCATTCAATTAGAACGTGGCTGATCTGTACCTCAACTCAATTTAACCACCTTTGCTTCATATCCATTGATACCTTACCCAACAAAAATCGATCTACAGGGTCAGCCACTGGCTCAGTGAGCAGCAACTCTCTCTCTCACCTCTGAGTCAGAAGGTTATGGGTTCAAATCCACTCCAGAGACTTCAGCACATAAATCTAGACTGACACTTCAGTCCAGTACAGAGGGAGTGCTGCACTGTTGGAGGTGCCGACTTTCAGATGAGACGTTAAACCGAGGCCCCATCTGCCCTCTCAAGTGGATGTAAACGATCCGATGGCACTATTTTGAAGAAGAGCAGGGGAGTTATCCCCTGTGTCTTGGGGCCAATATTTATCCCTCAATCACCATGATAAAAAACAGGTTATCTGGTCCTCATCACATTGCTGTTTGTGGGAGCTGGCTGTGTGCAAATTGGCTGCCGCATTTTCCACATTACAACAGTGACTACACTTCAAAAAGTACTTCATTGGCTGTAAATTGCTTTGGCATGCCCGGTGGTCGTGAAAGGCGCTATATAAATGTAAGTCTTTCTTTCTTATCGATCTCAGTCTTAAAATTGTCTCAGCATCAACAAGGGGAAGAACTGCACTGGAATTGTTGAAGGAGCCTGGAGTATTGTGATTATGATGCGTGTGGTCAGTTCATCATCAATTGTTAGTGTCGATAAGAAATTCAATTTTCCTCCACTTAAGCATGTAAACACTTATGTCAAAATAGAGAGAAGGCAAGAATGCTTTGCAGTATTTACTTAATCCCTAGTCTGGTGGATGGTCTAATGTGGTGACTACTATGCTGTTTTTAATGGATCACCAATTTACCGGCCACCCTAAGCACCCCTAGAGAAAAGAATCATGTTGGGTGCTTTAATTTCCGAAGGTACAGACAACACATAGGAAGCGTAAGAATATAGGAACAGGAGAAGGCCATTTGGCCCCTCGAGTCTGTTGACTGAGAAACGTGGCTTTTGTACAGTGATGGGAATTTCAGCACGAACTAAGATAAAAATCAGTACTATATCGAAGATGACTGCCTGAGAAATTTATATGCAACACAGCCATAAACAAGGAATCGTCCAAGTGCATGTTTTTGCTCGTTAATCTGCCAGCAAGTCTCTGAAGACTCGAATATTTGAATTTCACAAACCTGGGCTATAAAAAACACAGGCCCTAGTCATTGACCAAAATTACAAAATTAATCCGCAAATTAAGTTTGTTTTTTTATTCGTTCCTGGGAAGAGGGCGTCACTGGCAAGGCCAGCATTTATTGCTAATCCCTAATTGCCCCTGAGAAGGTAGTGGTGAGCCGCCTTCTTGAAACGCTGCAGTCTGCAGGCAGTGTGGGTCTGGAACTCACTGCCTGAAAGGGTGGTAGAGGCAGAAACCCTCACCACATTTATAAATATACTTGGATGTGCACTGGAAGTGCCGTAACCTACAGGACCTAGAACTGGAAAATGGGATTAGGCTAGATAGCTCTTTGTCAGCCGGCATGAAGATGATGGGCTGAAATAGCCTCCTTCCGTGCTGTAAATTTCTATGATTCCATCATTCAGTCCGTGTGGTGAAGGTGCTCCCAAAGTGCTGTTAGGGAGGGAGTTCCAGGATTTTGACACAGCGACAATGAAGGAACGGCCGATATATTTCCAAGTCAGGATGGTGCGTGACTTGGATTCTTAAATATTATTCTCTTCCTGGATTGTGCTGGAGATTGTGCCATTGCAGTGATTTGACAACACACCTGTGATAACCGCTGCTACAATGTAAACGGGGGTAATGATTTCAATGCACTCGGGACCCGGCTGTGCACAGCATCTTCCTCGGTGCAGAAAGTCTAGACCGCCTCTTTGATCTGCACCGATTCACATCGCTATAAAGCACACAATCCCTGGACCTCATGTGTGATGGATCCCACCTTTTCTGATCATGGATTTCGAGGTGAAATCCGCTTCCCACCGCTCTTCCGCCAAAGTTGCAGTGGACAAGCAGGAGTTAGATCCGGAGAAGTGAGAGGTCATGTATTTGGGGAGGGTTAACAAGGCAAGGGAATACACATTAAATGGTAGGGCACTGATAAGTGTAGAGAAACACAGGGACCTTGGAGCGCATGTCTACAGATCCCTGAAGGTAACAGGCCAGGTGGGTAATGTGATTAAGAAGGCATGTGGAATAAAGGCTTGCCTTTATTAGCCGAGACATAGTATACAAGAGCAGGGGGTTATGCTTGAAATGTACAAAACACTAGTTAGGCTACAGCTGGAGTACTGCGTGCAGTATTGGTCACCACATTACAAGAAGGATGTGATTGCACTGGAGAGGGTACAGAGGAGATTTACGAGGATGTTGCCTGGACTGGAGAATTTTAGCAATGAGGAAAGATTGGGTAGGCTGGGGTTGTTTTATTTGGTACAGAGGAGGCTGAGGGGTGAGCTTATTGAGGTGTATAAAATTATGAGAGGCCTAGATAGGGTGGATAGAATCGACCCATTTCCCTTAGCAGAGGGGTCAACAACCAGGGGCCATAGATTTAAAGTAATTGGTCGGAGGTTTAGAGGGGATTTGAGGAGAAATTTCCACACCCAGAGGGTGGTGGGGGTCTGGAACTCACTGCCTGAAAGGGTGGTAGATGCAGAAACCCTCACCACATTTAAAAATTACTTGCATGTGCACATGAAGTGTCGTAATCTACAGGGCTACGGACCAAGAGCTGGAAAGTGGGATTAGGCTGGATAGCTTTTGGTCAGCCAGCACGCATACGATGGGCTGAAATGGCCTCCTTCCATGCTGTAAATTTCTATGATTCTATGATTCTAATTCCTGCGGAAATTCATCGCCGAAGAGTATCTATGCATGCGTAAGCTTTACAGTATTTATGGAATGCGTATTTTGTTAGCTATTACTGACACATTCCCGGAGTCATCGCCTTCTGTAGATAATGGCACAGCACTAATCTTGAAGTGTGCATAGAAATCGCACAAATATTCGATATTGGGACTGCGGAATTGCCTCTGGCTTCCATTCTTACCTTTAGCTCTTTCTGTATCAGAGTGTTACTGTTCCCTATTTGAAGTGTTTGCTTCATGTTTCTACTAGGACTGCTGAAGGTAAACTGAAGATCTATTTCTTCCGGCTGAAATGTAGCAATGCTGTACTCTGACAGAGCTTCCAGGGCAATCACTGTGTCCTTGTCAAGAGAAAGAGAGGAAATACATTATGTTACAATATGCCCAGTGCTAACTGAAAGGTGGATTCCTGATGACCAAATGTGACTGGTATTTTCTGCACCGAGTACAAAAAGCCAGTATAGAACATAAGAACATAAGAAATAGGAGCAGGAGTAGGCCATTTGGCCCTCGAGCCTGTTCCACCATTCAATAAGATCATGGGCTGATCTAATCTTGGCTTCAACTCCACTTCCCTGCCTGTTCCCCATAACAGTCGACTCCCTTATCGTTCAAAAATCTATCTCCGCCTTAAATATATTCAATGACAGGGGAGTTTCCATGGAATATTTGCAATCACCTGCATATTGGTGGGATGACAAATATATGTTCATGTACAATCTCCTTATCAGTCTGAAGAACTGAGGCGTGTCTTAAGCTCGATTCTTACTGATTCATTTTTCTTTGTTGTCGCTTAGAAGTCAACATCTAGTTTGAGGAAATCTTTCACTTTCAAATCATTGACGCTTATTGTGGCTCAAGATTAGCATGTTCCTAATTTTTTTACTTGGAGGCATTGGAAATATGGGTCTGTTGCTCGGGTTTAGTGGCCTTTACATAGGATTATTGGATTTACAGCACAGAAACAGGCTATTCAGCCCAACCAGTCCATGCCGGCGTTTAACATAAGAACATAAGAACATAAGAATTAGGAACAGGAGTGGGCCATCTAGCCCCTCGAGCCTGCTCCACCATTCAATAAGATCATGGCTGATCTGGTCGTGGACTCAGCTCCACTTACCCGCCCGCTCCCCGTAACCCTTAATTCCCTTATTGGTGAAAAATCTATCTATCTGTGACTTGAATACATTCAATGAGCTAGCCTCAACTGCTTCCTTGGGCAGAGAATTCCACAGATTCACAACCCTCTGGGAGAAGAAATTCCTTCTCAACTCGGTTTTAAATTGGCTCCCCCGTATTTTGAGGCTGTGCCCCCTAGTTCTAGCCTCCTCTACCAGTGGAAACAACCTCTCTGCCTCTATCTTGTCTATCCCTTTCATGATTTTAAATGTTTCTATAAGATCACCCCTCATCCTTCTGAACTCCAACGAGTAAAGACCCAGTCTACTCAATCTATCGTCATAAGGTAACCCCCTCATCTCCGGAATCAACCTAGTGAATCGTCTCTGTACCCTCTCCATAGCAAGTATATTCTTCCTTAAGTAAGGTGACCAGAACTGCACGCAGTACTCCAGGTGCGGCCTTACCAATACCCTATACAGTTGCAGCAGGACCTCCCTGCTTTTGTACTCCATCCCTCTCGCAATGAAGGCCAACATTCCATTCGCCTTCCTGATTAACTGCTGCACCTGTAAACTAACTTTTTGGGATTCATGCACAAGGACCCCCAGGTCCATCTGCACCGCAACATGTTGTAATTTCTCCCCATTCAAATAATATTCCCTTTTACTGTTTTTTTTCCAAAGGTTTAAGCTCCACTCAAGCCTCCTCCTGTTTTTCCTCATCTAAATCTATCAGCATAACCCTTTATTCCCTTTATTATGTATGTAAATCTGTAAATACCATGTCTAACTACTAGAAGACTTAGCCCCTGGATTCCCAAGGGATCCCACAGTCCCTTGGGAGCCCCTGTTTATAAGGAGGCCCCACAGGCTGGAGAGACACTTTGAGATCTGTAATAAAAGACTAAGGTCACACCTTACTTTGAGCATGCAGTATCTAGTCTGATTCTTTATTCAAGATATAACACCCTTCTCCCTCATATACTTGTCTAGCCTCCCCTAAAATACGTCTATACTATTCGCTTTAACCACTCCCTGTGGTAGCGAGTTCCACATTCTCACCACTCTCTGGGTAAAGAAGTTTCTTCTGAATTCCCGATTGGATTTCTCGGTGACTATCTTATATTGATGGCCTCTAGTTATGCTCTTCCCCACAACTGGAAACATTCTGTATCCACTCTATCAAAACCTTTCATAATTTTAAAGACCTCTATTAGGTCACCCCTCAGCCTTCTTTTTTCAAGAGAAAAGAGACCCAGCCTGTTCATCCTTTCCTGATACGTCTACCCTCACATTTCTGGTATCATCCTTGTAAATCTTCTCTGCACCCTCTCCAGTGCCCCTATATCCTTTTTATAATATGGCGACCAGAACTGTACGCAGTGCTCTAAGTGTGGTCTAACCAAGGTTCCATACAGGTTTAGCATAACTTCCCTACTTTTCAATCCAATACCTCTTGAAATAAACCCTTGAGCTTTTTACGGTCTTGCTAATCTGTGTTGCAACTTGTAATGATTTGTGTATTTGTAATCTATAATGTATTTGCTTCATGGGTTCTTTGCTTAAGAATTCATAGCAACATATTACTATTGAGAACTAGTTGGTTTATTAGCAAAAGGTTTAACAATCACACTATTTGTTACCAGTTCATCCACCAGGCTCACAACCACCTGCCTCATCGTGGATCTGCCGAACCCAACTGGCTTGGGTTTTATTGAGTCTTGTGAATATCATAAGAACATAAGAACATAAGAAATAGGATCAGGAGTAGGCCATATGGCCCCTCGAGCCTGTGCTGTCATTCAATAAGATCATGGCTGATCTGATCATGAACTCAGCTCCACTTCCCCGCCAGCTCCCCATAACCCCTTATCCCCTTAGTGTTCAAGAAACTGTCTATTTCTGTCTTAAATTTATTCAATGTCCCAGTTTCCACAGCTCTCTGAGGCTGCAAATTCCACAGATTTACAACCCTCTGAGAGAAGAAATTTCTCCTCATCTCTGTTTTAAATGGGCGGCCCCTTATTCTAAGATCATGCCCTCTAGTTCTAGTCTCCCCCATCAGTGGAAACATCCTCTCTGCATCCACCTTGTTAAGCCCCCTCAGAATCTTATTCGTTTCAATAAGATCACCTCTCATTCTTCTGAATTCCAATGAATAGAGGCCCAACCTACTCAACCTTTCCTCATAAGTCAACCCCCTCATCTCTGGAATCAACCTAGTGAACCTTCTCTGAACTGCCTTCAAAGCAAGTATATCCTTTCGTAAATATGGAAATCAAAACTGCACGTAGTATTCCAGGTGTGGCCTCACCAATACCTGTATAGCTGTAACAAGACTTCCCTGCTTTTATACTCCATCCCCTTTGCAATAAAGGCCAAGATACCATTGGCCTTCCTGATCACTTGACTGGCTAAGCCACTCACAACTCAATGGCTTCACCAACATGTGAGTATACTCACAGGTGCATACATTACATACTCCGAGATCCCATTGCTGCTCCACCCCACCTTGGGTTAGTCTGGTTGCCTGTTTTATTGTGAGGAGAAGGTGAGCCTCTCTGACCTGGTGGTTGGACTTGGCCGAGTAATAACTCTCTCGTGACCTGGATCAAGTTCCCATATCTCACACATGTGCACTTCTTTCATCTCTCAAAACAACGGATTGAGCTATCATTAGTGGACCAAGCCTTTAGCTCCATTTGTAGGTTGCCTTATTCCACAAAGAGAACATGATGATAACAGCCAGCTGGTATAATAAATTTGGCCTTTATTACAAGAGTATTTGAGTAAAGACATCTTACTGCAATTATATAGCGCCCTGGTGAGACCACACCTGGAGTATTGTGTACAGTTTTAGTTTCCTTACCTGAGGAAGGATATACTTGCCATTGAGGGAAGTACAAGAAGGTTCACCAGACTGATTCCTGGAATGGGGGGATTGTCCTATGAGAGAGATTGAGTAAACTAGGCCTATATTCGCTAGCGTTTAGAAGAATGAGAGGTGATCCCATTGAAACATTCAAAATTCATACAGGGCTTGACAGGGTAGATGTAGGAAGGATGTTTCCCCTGGCCGAGGAGTCTAGAACCAGGGGTCACAGTCTCAAAATAAGGGGTCGGCCATTTAGGACTGAGATGAGGAGAGATTTCCTCACTCAGAGGGTGGTGAATCTTTGGAATTCTCTGCCCCAGAGGGCTGTGCAGGCTCAGTCATTGAGTATATTCAAGAAAGATATCGATAGATTTTTGAATATTAAAGGAATCAAAGAATACAGGGATAGTACAGGAAAGTGGAATTGAGGTAGAAGATCAGCCATGATCTCATTGAATGGCGGAGCAGGCTCGAGGGGCCGAATGCCCACTCCTGCTCCTAATTCTTATGATCTTATGTTGTTATAATCATTTGAACTTCTGTTAGTGCACCTTATGTTCTTATGTTCTTATATAACACCATTAAAGTAATGAATCATCCTGGCAGCACTTCACTTGAGGGCAATCAGGCAAAGAAATGACACTGAGCCAAAGAAGGAGGCATTAGGAGGGCTGACCAGAATCTTGATCAGAGAGCAGGTTTTAAGGAGCATTTTTATGGATGAGGGTTTGCAGGGATATGGAGAAGTTTAGGGAGGGAATTCCAGAATTTCATTATCATAGGCTGTCCCTCGGAGTCGAGGATGACTTGCTTCCAACTAGAAATGAGTTCTCAGGTGACTGAGGAGTCCAATGCGGGACCTACAGTCTCTGTCACAGGTGGGGCAGACGGTGGTTGGAAGGACAGGTGGTTGGGGGGCCTGAGTTGCCACGCGCTCCTTCCACTGTCGACGCTTGGCTTCAGCTTGCCCTCGGCGAAGAGACTCGAGGTGTTCAGCGCCTTCCCGGATGCTTTTCCTCCACTTTGGGCAGTCTTGGGCCAGGGATTCCCAGGTGTTGGTGGAGATGTTGCGCTTTATCAAGGAGGCTTTGAGAGTATCCTGGAAGTGTATCCTCTGCCCACCTGGGCTCGCTTGCAGTGTCGGAGCTCCGAGTAGGGTGCTTGCTTTGGGAGGCCCGTGTCAGGCATGCGAACAATGTGGCCCGTCCAGCGGAGCTGATCGAGCATGGTCAGTGCTTCAGTGCTGGGGATATTGGCCTGAGCGAGGTATTGGTGCACCTATCCTGCCAATTGATTTGCAGGATCTTGCGGAGGCAGCATTGGTGATACTTCTGCAGTGTTTTGAGGTGCCTGCTGTACATGATCCATGTCTCTGAGCCATGTAGTAGGACGGGTATCACCACTGCTCTGTAGACCATGAGCTTGGTGTCGGGTTTGAGGTCCTGGTCTTCAAACACTCTTTTTGTCAGGCGACCGAAGGCTGCACTGGCACACTGAAAGCAGTGTTGGACCTCGTCGTCGATATCTGCTCTTGTTGACAGTAGGTTCCTGAAGTATGGAAAATGATCCATGTTGTTCAAGGTCTCGTTATGGATTTTGATAATCCGGCGGGGGGGGGGGGGGGGGTGGGGGGCCCAGTGCTGTATGGTGGGGGCAGGTTGGTAGAGGACCTTTGTCTGACAGATGTTTAGTGTAAGGCGCATGCTCTTGTATGCCTCAGTGACGGTGTTGACGATGGCTTGGAGTTTGGCCTCAGAGTGTGCGCAGACGCAGGCATCGTCTGCGCACGGTAGTTTGATGGCGGAGGATGGAACGGCCTTGGATTTGGCCTGGAGGCATTGGAGGTTGAACAGATTCTGATTTGTTCTGTAATTTTGTTATACTCCAGTGCAGAGCTAGCTGAGTGTGAGATGGAGCATTGCAGCAAGGAAGATCGAGAAGAGGGTTGGTGTGATGTCCGAACATGAATTGGGTCTGTGGTGGATCCATTGGACAGAATCACGGCTTGCATGTCACCATGGAGCAGGCGGAGAATGGTGGCATACTTTTGAGGGTAGCCGAATCGGAGGAGGCCGCTTCATAATCCCTCACAGTTGACAGTGTCGAAGGCCTTTGTGAGGTCGAAGAAGGCCATGTACAGAGGTTGGTGCTGTTCCCTGCATTTCTCTTGTATCTGCCGCGCGGTGAAGATCATGTCCATTGTGCCTCTTACTCGGCGGAATCCGCATTGCGACTCTGGTTGGAGTTCTTCAGCCACAGGAAGAGGCAATTCAGGAGGATTCTTGCGACGTAGGGCCTAGAAGACTGAAGGTCCGGCCGCCAATGGTGGGGCGAAGGAAGTTGGGGATGCACAAGAGAGCATGCGCCTTACACTAAACATCTGTAAGACAATTAGGGGAACACAGAGATCTCGGAAGGGTTGGTGCTGTTATTCCATGTATTGGACAACAAGACGTCAACCCATTTCCTTCTACCGCAATAATTACAAAGGTTTGGAAGAACTGCAACATACGAATGGATTCCTTATAGAGGACCCCCGCAGTACAACCTAAAGGATCAAACCATTCTCGCAAACAGTGGACAATCTTCAACCGCCTCAGAACTGGTCATGGTGGATGCTGCTACCTTCTCCATAGGGGGAAGATTAAGGATCCCCATCATGTGACTGTGGGGAGCGCCTAATCAGACTCTGGAGCACATCATTGAGCACTGCCCTCAGAGGAAATTCACAGGCAGCCTACAAGATATCCACGCTGTTACACCGGAAGCTTTGGCCTGATTATCCGACTAAGATATTGACATTTGATTTGCTTTGCTACTACCATACAAAAGAAGAAAAAGATAATAAGAACATAAGAACATAAGAAATAGGAGCAGGCGTAGGCCATACAGCCCCTCGAGCCTGCTCTACCATTCAATAAGATCATGGCTGATCTGATCATGGACTCAGCTCCACTTCCCTGCTTGCTATCCATAACCCTTTATTCCCTTATCATTTAAGAAACTGTCTATTTCTGTCTTAAATTTATTCAATGTCCCAGCTTCCACAGCTCTCTGAGGCAGCGAATTCCACAGATCCACAACCCTCTGAGAGAAGAAATTTCTCCACATCTCAGTTTTAAATGGGCTGCCCCTTATTCTAAGATTATGCCCCCTAGTTCTAGTCTCTCCCATCAGTGGAAGCATCCTCTCTGCATCCACCTTGTCAAGCCCCCTCATAATCTTATACGTTTCGATAAGATCACCTCTCATTCTTCTGAACTCCAATGAGTAGAGGCCCAACCTACTCAACCTTTCCTCATAAGTCAACCCCCTCATCTAATCAACCTAGTCAACCTTCTCTGAACTGCCTCCAAAGCAAGTATATCCTTTCGTAAATATGGAAACCAAAATTGCACGCAGTATTCCAGGTGTGGCCTCACCAATACCCTGTACAACTGTAGCAAGACTTCACTGCTTTTATACTCCATCACGTTTGCAATAAAGACCAAGATTCCATTGGCCTTCCTGATTACTTGCTGTATGTGCATACTATCCTTTTGTGTTTCATGCACAAGTACCCCCAGATCCCGTTGCACTGCAGAACTTTGCAATCTTTCTCCATTTAAATAATATCTTGCTCTTTGATTTTTCCTGCCAAAGTGCATGACCTCACACTTTCCAACATTATACTCCATCTGCCAAATTTTTGCCCACTCACTTAGCCTGTCTATGTCCTATTGCTTTTCCTCCCATCTTTGTATCGTAGGCAAACTTGGCTACTGAGTCCCTTCCTTCAAGTCGTTAATATAGATTGTAAATGGTTGGGGTCCCAGCACTGATCCCTGCAGCACCCCACTGGTTACTGATTGCCAACCCTAGAATGAACCACTTATCCCTACTCTCTATTTTCTGTTCGTTTGCCAATCCTGTATCCATGCTAATATATTACCCCCAACCCTGTGATCATTTATCTTGTGCAGTAACCTTTTATGTGGCACCTTGTCAAATGCTTTCTGGAAGTCCAAGTACACCACATCCACTGGTTCAACTTTATCCACCCAAAGAATTCCAGCAAATTTATCAATCATGACTTCCCCTTCATAAATCCATGCTGACTCTGCCTGACCGAATTTTGCTTTTCCAGATGTCCTGCTACTGCTTCTTTAATAATGGACTCCAACATCTTCGCAACCACAGAAGGTGTTTACAAAGAAAGATTATGCACATGCACCATTACTGTTGGACTCAGGCGGGGGGTTGTGTCTCCGAGCAGGGCTTCATGGCCTAAAAATTCATCTACGGCACTGGTGCAATACGGGTAGTATCGGATCGGCCGGCCGTTACTAAGTACTGCCGGGCAGACAATCTGATTCTGCCCGTTTTGAGCTACAGCCTGAGAGGAACTTCTATCCCATGAATATTAAATATCAATACATTTAATGTTACAAAGTCGAGGAAAAGCATGGATGAGTGTCTCATTCTTGCCTGTCTGATTTTCTTGTTTAGTGAAGACCATGGCCCAGAGTTTGCGGTTGGAGGCTTCCCATGGGCGGGTGCCTCCGACCTCAAAAATTTCTACGAAAGTCCCAGAGGTTCGGCGAGTTGCATTCCCCAGGCCACTACACGAAGGCCTGCAGAGAGGCCCACGAATCACAGGAGCCTATGGGATTCGTACATGTCCCTGGGATCATGTGGGCCGGCCCAACCTATCAGAGTAGGGGAATCCCCATTCATACTTATGGTGAGTTCCATTTCTACGGAGTTGCCATAAGTATGAATGGGAATACCCCCAAAATATACAAATACATTAAATAAATTTAAAAAAAATACGTTACATATTTAAAACTAATTAAAATGCAATTTAATTAAATATTTTATTAAAAAAATGTTTGACTTTTTTTTAATATGTTTTAACAGGGCTAAAAATAAACTTAACTTCATGTATAGGGTTTTTAATATATAAATGAGTGATGACATTGTATTTTTCTATGTTTCTAAACTCTTACACTGGTAAAAAGCGGGCTATACCTGCTTTTACCAGCGTAAGAATTTGAAGGACATTCGCTGGGCAAGAGTTGGGCAACTAGCCCAAATCTCCGCCCGTGGAGGCCTGTAACTTCGCACGCCAAAACCCGTAACTTGTGTGGCACCCGACGGGCTCATGCGCGCTTCATACGCACCATAGGGCCACGAATTCAGGCCCAGTACAAGTGATACAGTTACCAAGGTCGTCGAAAATGTTCTCTCTGCCTCTCTCCTCATTAGCAAATGTGGGTACCGTTTGGAATGCAAGTAGCCTACAATGTGACACAGGAATATTGGAAGCACTTGGCTTCAAAAGAGTATTTAATTCCGTGACACCAGAGATCAGAAGCGAATACGCAACTCGCTTTCTCGACCATTTACGATAACCGCCAAATAATTGTGCCCTTTTTTCCCCACGACCCATTGGCTACCTGGAAGCTCCCACCTATGGTCAGGGCCTCAGAACATTATAGCTCATGGCCAATCGCCAAGAGGCAGTAATTAATAACGTGAATGAAACACTGAACTATATAACCAGAGCCATTGAGTATGCAAGTGATACTTAAACTGCACTGTGCACGAGTGAGTCGCCTGTCTCTGCCCTTACCTTAGCTCCTCCGCTGCTGAAACCCTCATCCATGCCTGTGTTACCTCTAGACTTGACGATTCCAACGCACTCCTGGCTGGCCCCCCACATTCTGCCCTACGTAAACTAGAAGTGATCCAAAACTCGGCTGCCCGTGTCCTCACTTGCACCAAATCCCGCTGACCCATCACCCCTGTACTCGCTGACCTACATTGGCTCCCGGTTAATCAATGCCTCGATTTCAAAATTCTCATCTTTGTTTTCCAATCCCTCTATGGCTTCGCCCCTCCCTATCGCTGTTACCTCCTCCAGCCCCACAACTCCCAGAGATATCGACGTTCCTCTAATTCTGCCCTCTTGAGCAACCCTGATTATAAAGGCTCAACCATTGGTGGCCGTGACTTCTGTTTCCTGGGCCCTAAGCTCTGGAACTCCCTCCCTGAACCTCTCCACCTCTCTACCTCTTTTTCTTCTTTTAAAATGCTCCTTAAAACCTACCTCTTTGACCAAGCTTTAGGTCATCTGCCCTAATATCTCCTTATATAACAATTTTTTTGGCCTTACAATACTCCTGTGAAGCGCCTTGGGATGTTTTAAAATGGTATCACTAATTTATATATTAAAAACCCTGTCCATCAAGGCAATACATGTACAATACAAATGCAAGTGATCATGGCCCAGGAGAGGTGTAAGTTCTGGGCGCAGAAAAGTCATGGGTCCAGGGGCAGCACGGGCCAGCCCACACTGCGATATGTGTACGCACTAGGCCCGTGCAGCAGAGCTGGTTTCGAGTTGTCTTGGGTAATCCGTGCCACTGGACCAAGACCTAGCTCTGTCAGGCCCGTGTGGTGGCTGGTGTGCAACGGCCACCACACATTAAACAAATCCACGCACAGGCATCTTCCTCCCTTCAGGATGCAGTTCAGGACCTGAAATATTAGGTGCTTCATCAAATTATAGACCAGCTAGCCTGACGTCGGTAGTGGGGAATATGTTGGAATCAATTATTAAAGGTGTAATATCAGCGCATTTGGAAAGCAGTGACAGGATCGGTCCAAGTCAGCATGGATTTATGAAAGGGAAATCATGCTTGACAAATCGTCTGGAATTTTTTGAGGATGTAACTAGAGGAGTGGACAAGGGAGAACCAGTGGATGTGTTGTATTTGGACTTTCAAAAGGCTTTTGACAAGGTTGCACACACGAGATTAGTGTGCAAAATCAAAGCACATGGTATTGGGGGTAATGTACTGACGTGGATAGAGAACTGGTTGGCAGACAGGAAACAAAGAGTGGGATGGCAGTGATGACAGGCAGTGACTAGTGGGGTACTGCTAGATTCAGTGCTGGGACCCCAGCTATTTACAATATACATTAATGATTTAGACGAAGGAATTGAATGTAATATCTCCAAGTTTACAGATGACACTAAGCTGGGTGGCAGTGTGAGCTGTGAGGAGGATGGCAAGAGGCTGCAAGGTGACTTGGGACTTGGACAGGTTAGGTGAGTGGGCAATGCATGGCAGATGCAGTATAATGTGGATAAATGTGAGGTTATCCATTTTGGTGGCAAAAACAGGAAGTCAGATTATTATCTGAATGGTGACAGATTAGTAAAAGGGGAGGTGCAATGAGACCTGGATGTCATGGTACATCAGTCATTGAAAGTAGGCATGCAGGTACAGCAGGCAGTGAAGAAAGCAAATGGTATGTTGGCCTTCATAGCGAGAGGATTTGAGTATAGGAGCAGGGAGGTCTTGCTGCAGTTGTACAGGGCCTTGGTAAGACCACACCTTGAGTATTGTGTTCAGTTTTGGTCTCCTAATCTGAGGAAGGACATTCTTGCTATTGAGGAAGTGCAGCAAAGGTTCACCAGACTGATTCCCGGGATGGCAGGACTGACATATGAAGAAAGATTGGGCCAACTCGGCTTATATCCACTGGAGTTCAGAAGAATGAGAGGGGATCTCATAGAAACATGTAAAATTCTGATGGGATTGGACAGGTTAGATGCAGGAAGAATGTTCCCAATGTTGGGGAAGTCGAGAACCAGTGGTCACAGTCTAAGGATAAGGGGTAAGCCATCTAGGACCGAGATGAGGAGAAATTTTTTCACCCAGAGAATTGTGAACCTGTGGAATTCTCTACCACAGAATGTTGTTGAGAACAGTTCGTTGGATATATTCAAAAGCGATTTAGATGTGGTCCTTACGGGTAAAGGGATCCGGGGGTATGGGGAGAAGGCAGGAGTGGGATATTGAAGTTGCATGATCAGCCATGATCATATTGAATGGTGGTACAGGCTCGAAGGGCCGAATGGTCTGCTCCTGCACCTATTTTCTATGCTTCTATGTTTCTGTGATACGAGAGACTGCCGAAGAAGAACACAAATAAAATGTATACACAAGTTGGTGTTGTTGTTGAGACACCACCTTGGGTGAAACTGCCCTGTGCCTCGATTGGGGGCGGTAACATACTGGATCCGGGACTTCCTGTGCCCGGATCAGAAGTCCCGTCCCAGCCGCCGAATTGGGCTTACTGCCCCTCAAAGGAGGCGGAGCGCAATCTCGCGCACACCACTTCTTCTCGGAGTGGTTCCAGCGGCACCAACGGGGCGGGTTGTTCAGCGCTACGTGGATGCTCCATGTAGCGCTGCAATGCTCATCCCCTTCGCTTGAAGGAGCGGGCCTCTGCGCACTCTGCAAGGCCCCTGATGGTCGCCGGTGGACGACCGGGGCAGGGTGAAGCTGGGGCTGTAGCCCGGCACCCAAAGCGGTGTGTCGGGCTGCACGATGGCGGTCCCGACCACTTGATGTAGATTGGGGTTGTTACAGCCCTTCAACAAACAAGTTCTTAACTGCTGCATGTCCACAACCAATGTACTGAAATAAATGTAGTGAAACGTCCTCTTTAGCATTTACTACCCAAGGACATCAATACAAATCACAACCAATGTAAGGGGATAAAAGATGGTCACTAAAGTGGATACTGAAGGTCATGAATTGATCTGACACATGGTCCAGATTGTAGGGTTTATCAGTATTCGGAGGTTCTGAGGAATCAGGAGTCCCTCTAACTTACGGTAGGGATTGTAATTGGCAGATTGTATGCAAAACTCGCTTATGTATATGAAGCACGCTTATAGCATGCTTGAATGGGTTTTAAGAAGGGGTGTTATAGCGGAAAGATTTCCCCCTAGGGCAGCGGCACCTGTAGCATAAGGTTTAGAACTAAATATGTAACTCTAATATTAAATGTGTGCATAAAAATAGCTGCCCGTGAAGCCTCAAGGGATTTCTGTGAGCTGAAAAAGACCACATTCCTGGAAACTGATAGCTGTTGTTTCCCACACACAGGATAACAAGCAAGCTTTGCAGATGTCTCTAATCAGCCAGGCCTTAGACAAAATGTTCTGGTTCATGTTGAGACAATACAACTGTGTAACAGGACTAAGATAAGGAGGCTACCCAAAGACAGCACCCAAGGACAGTAAGATAAGTGGGGGCCTGGACCCTGTCACAAGATACATGAGTAATTCCTAGAAACACATCCCCTAGCAACACATGAGGCAATCACGCAGCCACCTAATGTTTAGAGACCACTTCTATTGGTCAATTTGAATCTAAATAATCAATATGATTGGATAGTGTCCGGCCGAAATGGACTGATGTAATTTTAGTAAAATGTAGTGAACTATTGTAAAACATATAAAAATCCATGAAATCCTTTATTCGGTGGAGAGAGATACCTGGACCCACCAGTTGCTTCACCGACCCGCCGGCGTAATAAACCGTTTTGAAGTATGGACTGACCCTGAGTGACGAGTGAATCTTGGAAGGTACATTCACGCTAACAGGGGCAACAGCAAAGCTTGCTACGCAGCAAAGCTTGATGGTTAATGAACCATCATAAGTAGCCAACAATGCATTGACCCTTAGCGCAGACTGATAGAAGATGAAAACATACACTCAGTACTGAATAACACATCCACCAAGGGCAGTGGAGAGTCAACAGTCTAGAAACATAGCAAATCCTGGGAAGCAAGGTCAATTCACATGTCATGAGGAACTGAGACAAAGTTGACACCACTGAATAACACATTCCGGGAGGGTGAGGTGTGATGGGAGATGGACAGGTAGAGTGGAGCCACTCGGAGCCAGTCTGATGCGGGTCGATAAATCAATATAACTTTGCAGATGGTTTTGTCGGAGGGTCGCACAACCCAAAAAATGTATAACTGTAATTGTAAAATCTTTGTTCTGAGAAGTGTTCATCGGAACCCTTCCCCTGCATGCTTGAATAAAAACCGGTTGAACCGAGGTTTAGTCTGAGTGTTTCCGTGGTCGCTATACGGACAGGCAGGTGTTGATTCCTTATATCAGGGAGTCCACCTTGAGGAAGAGAAGTCTTCTTTTTACCCCAACAGCCAATACCTGTGCATTGCTGCTGAATAATATGTGGGGACCGACCCGAACCTGACCCGAGAGTTGTCAGAACGTTAAAGATGGCGGTGCCAGGCGACCTGCTTGTTAACTTCTTCCCCGTGAGCGGATGTTAGCCAGTTCTGTGACCTGTGCAGCGAGCATTGATGCCCGCTCGCGCCAGCCCCGGGAGGTGGAAAGAGGTCGGCATGTGACACTGAAGGGTCAGTGCGAATGCCATTGACATCATCGCCGTTTGCCCGGCGGCCGGGCTACTACCTGCGGGTCGGGGCGCTGCCATGGCAGCACCTCCGTAAACTCCCAGACAATTTTCCTGGGAGCCGGTAGCCCCGCCCCCCCCCTCCACCCCCACCCCGTGCAAAACGTGTCTTTTACGGGCTTCTGAAAAAGGGGCAATTTCGCCCCACCTAAGGGTCTACATTTGGTCATTGAGATACTGGAGTCACCTACAGACAATAATGTATGACTTGCACTGGTGCAACACTGGAGATGAATGAAGCATGTCCAGAGTGGTGTCTCATATTATACCAACAGCCCACCAAAATCTTGAAGTAACTGTTGTTTCTACTTGCTGGAACCTTTGAACAACTTGAGCTCAATGCTGCCTTGCTCCGACGGAGACAATATAACCTATTTAATGCCTGTTTCATTGGTTTATTTCAAAGACGGATGCTTTCGTGGCTTAGTGCCAAGCTATCAAATGGACCTCCAACATTAGTAAAGTAAGCTGCAATAAAAAAGGACGACCTGGGACTCGATATTCGTCTCGGGCAGTGGCACAAAGCGAGCAGTATTGGTAGGGAGTGTAGGTGTCAAAGAGGCGGATGCTGGCTCCAGGGGCCCCACTGAAAGGAATCATGTGTAATGAGCCCCAGCTGTGGGGTTAGTGCTGTTTCACTGCTTTCTCAGTTTGACATTGTGCAACAGTTCAATTCTGTCAATTAAAGGTTGTTTAGTCTCTGGAGTGTTGTGGCTACTACAAATAAGTGACATTTTTATTCTCACAATATGTCGAAGTGCTCCACTAGTATGAGCTCGTGCAGCATCAATGGACCTCCCCTTTAAGAACTTCAAAGAGCCTGTGGCAATGATGAGTTGCGATTAGACTGCACCTGATATTGCTTTGCACTTTGAGTCGAACACCGCAGAACTAGCGCTCCCATCCTTTCTTTCAGCAATGAGACTTAATTTTCCGTACAGTGTGATTCATTAGCACCTGGCTCTAAATCTCAAACTGTTCTAAAGTTACCGACTGTTCCTGGGCTATAAAGAATTTCTCCCCCTTCATTTTTTGAAAGCATTAAACATAGATGGTTTTCTAGACCAATATGTCGAGGAACCAACTAGGGGGGAGAACATCTTAGACTGGGTGTTGTGTAATGAGAGAGGATTAATTAGAAATCTCATTGTACGAGGCCCCTTGGGGAAGAGTGACCATAATATGGTGGAATTCTGCATTAGGATGGAGAATGAAACAGTTAATTCAGAGACCATGGTCCAGAACTTAAAGAAGGGTAACTTTGAAGGTATGAGGCGTGAATTGGCTAGGATAGATTGGCGAATGATACTTAAGGGGTTGACTGTGGATGGGCAATGGCAGACATTTAGAGGCCGCATGGATGAATTACAACAATTGTACATTCCTGTCTGGCATAAAAATAAAAAAGGGAAGGTGGCTCAACCGTGGCTATCAAGGGAAATCAGGGATAGTATTAAAGCCAAGGAAGTGGCATACAAATTGGCCAGAAATAGCAGCGAACCCGGGGACTGGGAGAAATTTAGAACTCAGCAGAGGAGGACAAAGCGTTTGATTAGGGCGGGGAAAATGGAGTACGAGAAGAAGCTTGCAGGGAACATTAAGGTGGATTGCAAAATTTCTATAGGTATGTAAAGAGAAAAAGGTTAGTAAAGACAAACGTAGGTCCCCTGCAGTCAGAATCAGGGGAAGTCATAACGGGGAACAAAGAAATGGCAGACCAATTGAACAAGTACTTTGGTTCAGTGTTCACTAAGGAGGACACAAACAACCTTCCGGATATAAAAGGGGTCAGAGGGTCTAGTAAGGAGGAGGAACTGAGGGAAATCTTTATTAGTCGGGAAATTGTGTTGGGGAAATTGATGGGATTGAAGGCCGATAAATCCCCAGGGCCTGATGGACTGCATCCCAGAGTACTTAAGGAGGTGGCCTTGAAAATAGCGGATGCATTGACAGTCATTTTCCAACATTCCATTGACTCTGGATCAGTTCCTATCGAGTGGAGGGTAGCCAATGTAACCCCACTTTTTAAAAAAGGAGGGAGAGAGAAAACAGGGAATTATAGACCGGTCAGCCTGACCTCAGTAGTGGGTAAAATAATGGAATCAATTATTAAGGATGTCATAGCAGCGCATTTGGAAAATGGTGACATGATAGGTCCAAGTCAGCATGGATTTGTGAAAGGGAAATCATGCTTGACAAATCTTCTGGAATTTTTTGAGGATGTTTCCAGTAAAGTAGACAAAGGAGAACCAGTTGATGTTGTATATTTGGACTTTGAGAAGGCTTTCGACAAGGTCCCACACAAGAGATTAATGTGCAAAGTTAAAGCACATGGGATTGGGGGTAGTGTGCTGACGTGGATTGAGAACTGGTTGTCAGGCAGGAAGCAAAGAGTAGGAGTAAATGGGTACTTTTCAGAATGGCAGGCAGTGACTAGTGGGGTACCGCAAGGTTCTGTGCTGGGGCCCCAACTGTTTACATTGTACATTAATGATTTAGACGAGGGGATTAAATGTAGTATCTCCAAATTTGCGGATGACACTAAGTTGGGTGGCAGTGTGAGCTGCGAGGAGGATGCTATGAGGCTGCAGAGTGACTTGGATAGGTTAGGTGAGTGGGCAAATGCATGGCAGATGAAGTATAATGTGGATAAATGTGAGGTTATCCACTTTGGTAGTAAAAACAGAGAGACAGACGATTATCTGAATGGTGACAGATTAGGAAAAGGGAAGGTGCAACGAGACCTGGGTGTCATGGTACATCAGTCATTGAAGGTTGGCATGCAGGTACAGCAGGCGGTTAAGAAAGCAAATGGCATGTTGGCCTTCATAGCGAAGGGATTTGAGTACAGGGGCAGGGAGGTGTTGCTACAGTTGTACAGGGCCTTGGTGAGGCCACACCTGGAGTATTGTGTACAGTTTTGGTCTCCTAACTTGAGGATGGACATTCTTGCTATTGAGGGAGTGCAGCGAAGATTCACCAGACTGATTCCCGGGATGGTGGGACTGACCTATCAAGAAAGACTGGATCAACTGGGCTTGTATTCACTGGAGTTCAGAAGAATGAGAGGGGACCTCATAGAAACGTTTAAAATTCTGACGGGTTTAGACAGGTTAGATGCAGAAAGAATGTTCCCAATGTTGGGGAAGTCCAGAACCAGGGGTCACAGTCTGAGGATAAGGGGTAAGCCATTTAGGACCGAGATGAGGAGAAACTTCTTCACCCAGAGAGTGGTGAATCTGTGGAATTCTCTACCACAGAAAGTAGTTGAGGCCAATTCACTAAATATATTCAAAAGGGAGTTAGATGAAGTCCTTACTACTCGGGGGATCAAGGGGTATGGCGAGAAAGCAGGAAGGGGGTACTGAAGTTTCATGTTCAGCCATGAACTCATTGAATGGCGGTGCAGGCTAGAAGAACTGAATGGCCTGCTCCTGAACCTATTTTCTATGTTTCTATGTTTCTGTAGATGGTATAGAAAACATACAACCTAGCCTTGCTTAAAACTACATCGTGACAGAAAGCCAATAGGCATAAGTTCAGACCAGTACAAGACAAATTAAGACCAAGGCTGGGATGTTTGCTTTAGATAAAGAGCCATGAAGTTGATTTCCGAATGGGTGCTGGATTTAGCAAACCCAGAGTGATTTAACAAACGGTTGGATGTTGTGACAGATACTGTGAGATGGCAACTGAACTAGGGAGGAGCAAGTGCACACCTAGTTTGCTACCTCATGATTACTTCCTGTTATTTCATAATTTTAAGTGCATTATTTGTAATATGGACAGGCAAATAACTAGGTTGTGACATACATATTTTTCTAAATTCAGTTTCGGGATGTGGGCATCGCTGACAAGACCAGCATTTATTGTCCCATCCCTGGCGCAGATACGATGGTAAGTACTGCAGGGAAACGAATTCGGCCAGGGTGATCTCCTGGAGTAGTTTTGATCGCCTGGATGGGTCGGAGAGAAATTTTCCCAGATGTTTTTCCCCAATTGGCCTGGGTTTTTATCTGGTTTTTGCCTTTCCCAGGAGATCACATGGCTCCGGTTGGAGTGGAGTGCAGAATGTTTCGGTGCAAGGAGTGTCGCAGTTGTGTGAGACAGACTGGTTGGGCTGGGTGCTCTTTACCTTTCCTCCATTGTTCATTGTTCCTAGGTTTATATGTAACCTTCAGGGCTGCTGACCGAGGGCCGTGTGGTTCTTTGTCGGCCGGTGCGGACACGATGGGCCGAAATGACCTCCTTCCGCGCTGTAAATTTCTATGTTTCTATGTTTCTAACTGCCCTTGAGAAGGTGATGGTGAGCTGCCTTATACAACTGAGTGGCTTGCTTGGCCATTTCAGAGGGGTAGTTAAGAGTCAACCACATTGCTGTGGGTCTGGGGTCACGTATAGGCCCAGGTCAGGTAAGGACAGCAGATTTTCATCCCGAAAGGACATTAGTGAACCAGGGGGGCTTTTAAACGACAATCTGCCGATCCTGGTCACCATTACAGATATTAGCGTTTTACCAGATTAATTTAATTACATTTAAATTCCCCAGCTGCGGTGGTGTGATTTGAATTCATATCACAGGATCATTAGTCCAGGCTTCTATTATTACTAGTCCAGTAACGTATCCACGATGCTACCATTCCCTGAAAGAACAAAAAGCTGTAACCCGTCAGCACCTTACTCAATATTCTCCGTTAGCTTTGCTACCAAAATAGATATCAAAAAGTTTACCTTTATCATAAATTACCATGTTTTTTAGTTTGGCATCTGCCTCATGCGCTATCGAACTCTCAGGGTCGAACAAGGCAAGGGCATATGCGCTGATAGCCAAGACATAGGCTTAATATTGGCAAGTTGTTTCGTAAGATACGCTATCGCCCTTGCAATGCTTCCTTTCTAAAAACACAAAAGGTTGTGGGAGAAGAATGGAAAAGAGTTAGACAGAGATAACAGTTCTCACCAGGAAACGGCTTTCCCCAGGCTTTCCCCGAACATGACTATCAAACAATGAAAAAATATTCGCCTATAATTTTCTGTTAGCTATGTTTGGTGTAGATGCTTTCTTTGTCTTCGATTCTGACCTGAATTTGCAAGATTTTCGACTCTGCAAACTTGATTCAGCGATGTAGCATGTGGTTTAAATGTGGACATAGTTCTCCCATAGCACAGTAATACATTGCATATTAGATGATATATAATATTCCTGTCCTGATGAAACAGTGCCAGGCAATGACTATCTCCAACAAGGAGACATTTAACCACTACCCCTTGACATTCAACGGCATTACCATTGCCGAAACCCCTATCATCAACATACTGGGGAGGATCACCATTGACCAGAAACTTAACTGGATCAGCCACATAAATACTGTGGCAACATGAGCGGGTCAGAGGCTGGGTATTCTGTGGAGAGTGTCCCACCTCCTGATTCCCCAAAGCCTTTCCACCATTTACAAGGCACAAGTCAGGTGTGTGATGGAATACTCCCCACTTGCCTGGATGAGTGCAGCTCCATCAACACTGAAGAAGCTCGACACCATCCAGGACAAAGCAGCCCTACCACCACCTTAAACATTCACTCCCTCCACCACCAGTGCACCGTGGCTGCAGGGTGCACCATCTACAAGATGCACTGCAGCAACTCGCCAAGGCCGCGTCCTCTACCACCTAGAAGGACAAGGGCAGCAAGCGCATGGGAACACCATCACCTGCAAGTTCCCCTCCAAGTTACACCCCATCCTGACTTGGACATATATCGGCGTTCCTTCATCATCGCTGGGTCAATATTCTAGAACTCCCTCCCTACTAGCACTGTGGGAGAACCGTCACCACACGGACTGCAATGATTCAAGAAGGTGGCTCACCACCATCGGGACTTGTGTAACCATTCATGATTTTATTGGTTATGGATATAAATACAGAAATAGGTCAGTATGTATATCCGATAACAATACTAAAAGGGTGGTAGAATTCGCTTTCTGAGAACATTAATAATCAATGTGCAGTACATTTCTAAGACACCGAGATAGCACACTGGCACCGCTTGAAGGCCTGAAGTCAATGGCCCTGAAATTCTGGCCTCCCTGGGTCCGTATGGAGTGTGTACGGACCCGGGAAGGCATCGCAAAAGCCACTTTTCGGCGCGCAATGCGCATGCACTGAAAAACGTTTTTTCCGATCTGTCAAGTTTCTGGCTTGACACATCGCACACATCTCAGGGAGAAGGACATTCTCACAGCAGAGATTGGGCTATTTCCCCATCTCTTGCTCAGCGGATGTCCTTAAAACTCTTGCGCCTGGTAAAAGCAGGCGCGTAGACTACTTGTACCAGCGTAAGAGTTTAAAAACATAAAACTTTTTTTTTAAATCGGCAATTTTTTTTTCAAAAACATTTCTATCAACTTTAATTTCTATAATGTATTTATGTGGGGTGTTTTTTTATGTTTTATGTAGTGTTTGGGTGTTTTGGGGGTGTTTTACATTCATAGTAATAGGACTTTCAGACTTAATAACTCCTATTACTATGAATGAGAAAATACTTTACCGTGATTGGGTGTCCAGGCCCACGTGGCTCCTACGGACGTCCCAACATGAAAGCGCTCCGTTGCACAAGAAGAGGAGGCCTTGACTCCGGGATCTCGGGCGGGCCTTCGACCAAAAGGTAGGCGCGCATCTTTCCTCCTATTTTTAGTTGAATGCCCACGGGAAGAAGAAATCAGGGCCAATGATAAGGAAAATTGGACGGAGTTTATAACAGAGGGGCTTTGAGGGGAAATGTTTTCACCCAGAGGGCGGTGGGGGTCTGGAACTCACTGCCTGAAAGGGTGGTGGAGGCAGAAACCCTCACCACATTTAAAAAGTACTCGGATGTGCACCTGAAGTGCCGTAATCCACAGGGCTACGGAACAAGAACTGGAAAGTGGGATTAGGCTGCGTAGCTAGTTGTTGGCCGGCACGGACACGATGGGCCGAATGGTCTCCTTCCGTGCTGTGAACTTCTCTGATTCTGGGTGGTAGAGCCACCAGCGCCCGTTCTGTGCCCCAGTCCGAGTCGGATTTTACCCCGTATCTCGGGGGTGATTTTCACTTTAAGTGATGGTGTGAAACTGGTGATGGTGAGTCTGCAGACTGTTCCATATCTCTCCCAGCTTTTATTTCTATTCACTTCATTGTCAGCTGTGACAAACATACAAATACAACACTTGGATAGCTACATCTGGTTAAGACCGACCACTTGTTGCTCTTGCTCAGGTTCGAGCTTAAAGGAAGGCAGGGCATGGGTCAGTGCGATGGTCACAAAGGCTGTCGTGGAAACTGCACCCTGAACTAAATAAACCACAAGACCAACATGGAGTCATGTAGCTTAGGCGAACAATTGCCTTCACCTTTATGTGAAAAAAATTCTGCATTACCGTTGCGTGATTGTTGACATCTCCATACAATAGATCGTACTCTGGGTCGGCAGCCCACATTTTTCCCTGCAGAGAAGCGCTTTTTCCCCTTTCATGTCCAGTGTGATGTTTTGCTTTAGGCCAACTCTTCGGGGGGTTGCTTTAGGCCAACTCTTTGGGGGGCAAAATTCGTTAGCGCCCCGTTTGGGGGGGGGGGGGGGGTAGCAGCTGCGAGACGGGAGTTCCTGCGCCCGTGTGAGGTAATCCTGCCCCGCGACCTATGTTGGGCTTACCGCCCCGACAGGAAGTAGGTGAAAAGGCACACGAATTTTCCAGCATTGTGCGGAGGGACGCATCGCGTTGGCGGGAAGACAGGGCCGTCTCCCCTTCCATTAAAGGGGAGGGCCAAGCTGCCGACTGTGGGCGGGCGGGAAACGGGGCCACCCCTGGGAGCGGTGTATGGTTTACACATTTTATGATCAAGGCATAGCAAGAGTCCATGGGCTAAAATGGTTTAAAGAAACCCTATGGCACTGTTGAGCGGGAGAAAGAACGCCAGCCTGGGGCAGGTGGTGACTCACAACTGATTAATACAATTTCTGTGGTCAGGAACAAGACCCGATTAAACATCGAGACAAAGGGTTTTGATACAATCAAGCAGAGGAGCCCATGGATTAATTGGCCGGAGGGGAAAAACCAGTTCCCAATGGAGACTGCAAGTCTGCGAAAACCCAGGACAACAAAGGATCCCACAAGGCGTGCATCTTTGGATAACGCGGCACAAAAGATAAAGATAAGGAGTTATCTTTTGTCTGTCGATTCCATGCACCAAAGTAGGTGTCAATTGTGGCCATCCAAACAGATCCAGACCCATCATCACAGCCATCGAGACTCATCCAGATGCATTAACTGAAAGCAGCCCAGTAGATGTGTATAATCAAATGTGTTGGGGTAAAAAGATTTCTCTTCCTCAAGGTGGACCCCCTGATATAAGGAATCGACACCCGCTTGTCCGTATAGTGACCACGGAATCACTCAGACTAAACCTCGGTTAACCGGTTTTTATTCAAGCATGCTAGGGGAAGGGTTCCGATGAACTCTTCTCAGAACAAAGGTTTTACAATTACAGTTATACATTTTTCGAGGTGTGTGACCCTCCTACAAAACCAGCGATTGGCCCACTGCTATCAGTGAAAAGTTACATTGATTCATCGACCTGCATCAGACTGGCTCCGAGTGGCTCTCCCCTGCCTGTCCATCTCCCATCACACGTCACCCTCCCGGAACGTGTTATTCAGTGCTGTCAATTTTACCTCAGTTCCTCATTATTAGTAAATTGACCTTGTTTCCCAGGGTTTGCATGTTTCTAGACTGTTGGCTCTCCTCTGCCCTTGGTGGATGTCTTATTCAGTACTGAGTGTATGTTTTCATCTTCTATCAGTCTGTGCTAAGGGTCAATGCATTCTTCAGACCCTCCTAATACAGATGAGCCCTACAATCTGGACAATATGTCAGATCAATTCACTACCTTCAGTATCCACTTTAGTGACCATCTTTTATCCCCTTACAAAATGGATATATGTGTAAGAGCAGAGAACAAGAGCTCAGTACAACAGGAAGAATGAAGAAACAACAGCTCGGGGAACAGTTCGAAGGAGCACCTCAGAATAGCAGGAAAAAAGAACAACGACCGGGAAGCAAGCAGCAGGGACCTAACACATTCCCTCGCTCCACGAGCCTACAATCGACAACAGCAGCAACTGGCTGGATGGGTGATTGTATGTCTTTGATTAATCTCTAAGAAGTCTTGATCTGTGAGTTTTAGTTAGTTTTTGTGTAATAAACTAACAGTTGGGTTTAATCCTAAACTTTGCATTACGTGGAGTCCTTCCTGTAATTTCCGTGGTCTATGCATCAAAGTAGAGTGGATAACGAACACCCTACAGCGGGGTGCCGAGAGGTAGCAGCGCCGCACTCAAGCCGGGCTGCAAGATCAAGGCACGGTTCCCGCGATCTGCAAGCAAGAAAGCCGCGATTGGTAAGTCGACCTTATTGTTTCTTACTGGCCTTTAATTTTCGCCTCCGGGACGCGCCCTGTGAAGCCGTCGCAAACATTGCTGGCGGCAGCTTGGTGGGCCGCGACCGGATTTTCGCTCCGGGGTAAAAACGGGTCGCTGCGCCCGGTGACGACGTATGGATAACACCGCTGCGAAACAGCCGCCGAATTTCACGGGAGTCAGTAGCAGCACGACGCGCCCCGGGCAAAACGTCATGTGTGCCGCCTTCCCCAGCTCCAAACGGGAGGTGGATGCAGAAAGGATATTTCCACTCATAGGGAAGACTAAAACTAGGGGACATAGTCTCAGAATAGTCTCAGCTAACGGGAGGCGCAAATGACCCGAATTGTTGTACTTGCTCAGTGGCCGGGAATAGGCAACTGAGTGGACATGTGGGAGAATTCAACACCCCAGCCCCGAGCACGTCTATTCTGCGTCTCCTTCCAAGTCAGAGCTTGAGCTGGATTTGTGTGGATGTTGTGCTGGAGGGATCCAAGAAGCAAGTCAGATCCATTAATAGCTTTCGCTTTAAGATGCTCAGGGCAGCCATAGGATGGAGGGAGGGGCGGAGGGGGGTGGGTGGGCAGCCAGTACATGATTGAAGTGGTCGAGAAACAATGAAGCCACCGAGAACGCAGGAAACTGTGGACAGGGACACTGATGGACACTGAGCGGCAGCCATATTTGTCTGGGGTTAATTACCTTGAAGCATCAGAAGAGGAGTTGGGGAGCGATTTTAACCGAACCCGACCGACGGGAAGCGGATGTGATTGCGTGCAATGCTGGCCTTACAGTGTGATAGAGAATTCAAGCAGGCTGCAAAGTTGAGAAAACATAGAACCCAGTCACAGACCCCTGCCTACGTGAGAGCTAGCACATTGCATTGAGCTATAACTCATGCTTGACATTTCAGGACTTTGGGCAGGGAGCCAATTAGGGGTTAACAACATTTGAATTGAGCCAATAAGGTCAAAGGGGGCGAGCTCACAATTGTAAATTGATCCGGGTATAAGTACAGCCATTTTTTGCCATGTGTTGCAGTGTAACAAAGAGATAAAGCTCAGCAAGAACTCTGTTGCTATAGCTGGAATAAAGTTATTTTAAATCTACAACCAGATTTCGAATCTCATTGAGAATTAAAAGATCTAACACAGTGTTACTCTGCACTGAAGTCAATGGATAAGAGCAATATGGCGTGAGGCATAAAACATGTCGTTCCACCTGATCTTGTGCGTTTCCTGCCCGGGGAGCTCAGGTACACTCATGCTTCATCGAAGCTATACTATGGCCCTGAATTTGTGGTGGGAGGCTCCCCGAGGGGAAATACCTCCGATCCGCAAATAAAATGCCGCGTACCTGGTGGGTCCGGGAGGTTCGGAGATTCGCAGTCCTGGGCTGCTCCGAGTCCCTGCGGGTAGAGGTCCACATATCTCGGGGGTGCAGGCGGTTCACAAGCGCCCTGGGATCAATGGGCTGGCCCAACCAATCACAGAACATAAGAACAGAAGAAATAGGAGCAGGAGTAGGCCACTTGGCCCCTCGAGCCTGCTCCACCATTCAATAAGATCATGGCTGATCTGATCATGGACTCAGCTCCACTTCCCTGCCCACTCCCCATAACCCTTTACTCCATTATTGCTCAGAAATTTGTCTATCCCCACCTTAAATATATTCAATGACCCGGCTTCCACAGTTCACAGGGCCAGAGAATTCCATAGATTTACAACCCTCTGAGAGAAGAAATTCCTCCTTATCTCAGTTTTAAATTGGCGGTCCCTTATTCTGATACTATGCCCCCTAGTTTTAGTTTCCCTTACATGGAAATATCCTCTCTGCATCTAACTTGTCGAGCCCCCTCATTATTTGAAAAGTTTCGATAAGATCACATCTCATTCTTCTGAACTACGATATGTATAGACCCAACCTACTCAACCTATCGTCATAGGTCAGCCCCTTCATCTCCGGAATCAACCTAGTGAACCTTCTCTGAACAGCCTCCAATGCAAGTATACCTTTCCTTAAATACGGAGACCAAAACTGTACCCAATACTCCAGGTGTGGCCTCACCAATACCCTGTACAGTTGTAGCAGCACTTCTCTGCTTAGTCACGCATGCCTAAACCCGTAACTTGCACTGGCCCTACGTGCGTGTGCACATCTCATACGCTTCTGTAGGGGCCGCAAATTAGGTCCCTGTGTTCCTAAAAGATCACCTGGAGGTGTAAAGGTGGACGGCCAACGAAGCTGGATTTCACATGCAGTTCAGTCATTGGCGGGGTGGTCATTTTAATTTTTGGCCATCGGGCAAAATAGGTGATCCGGTTTGCCCCATTCCCCTTCCTGTTCGGGTTAAAGGACGTGAAAATCGGGAGAGATTTATAATGAGTGGTTAATCCCGAGTCACCCTACGGCTCAGAGACAATATTGCGCCCCAGGAGAGCAAGGCTGGTGACGGTGCTGACAGCTGGAGAGAACACAAGTCTGACTGTGGTAATTGTCCCAGGCGAATTCTTCCAGGCTCATTTCCACCACCCCCCCCACCCACCTTGAAATCGTACTCGTTGTGAGACCCCGCCTTCAGGACAGGCGCTAAAAGGAGAAGCGAGGAAGCGGGGGAAATTGGAGGCAAAATATTGCGCACCGAATATTTTGGCAAGACGGCAATAAACATTTCAAAACAACAATTTGCACTGATGGTAAAACGTTCCGCGGTGCTTGACCGGAGCGTTGTCAACCACAGACCTGGAAATTCGTCCGGGGCGGCGGCGCGAAGCGGCCGGCATTGGATCGGCCGCCCGTTATACGCAGCGCCTGATGTTCGGTTCCGTGGTGGGTGGTCGAACCGATACCGCTCGTACTGCGCTGACTCCTGACACGCATTTCGAGGCCAAAGTTTGCTAGGTTGACATGGATGGTGTATAAATCTGTATTGGCACCAAATAGGCCACAGCGCATCGCCCGCCCAATTTGCACTCCTCCCTGATTGTTTTTCCACGACCACCAATAACAACTTGTATTTATATAGCGTCTTTAACGTAACGAGATGTCCCAAGGCGCTTCACAGGAGTGTTATAAAACAAAAAGGGAGGCAAGGGTTACGGGGAGCGGGCAGGGAAAGTAGAGTTGAGGCTTGGATCAGATCAGCCATGATCTTATTAAATGGCGGAACAGGATCGAGGAGCCAGGTGGCCTACTCCTGCTCCTATTTCTTATGTTCTTAGGTTCTTAAAAAGTTTGACACTGAGCCACATAAGGAGAAATTACAGCAGGTGAAAGAGGTAGGTTTTAAGATGCGTCTTACAGCAGGAAAGAGAGGTAGAGAGGCGGAGAGGTTTAGGGAGGGAGTTCCAGAACTTGGAGTCTAGGCAACAGAAGGCACGGCCACCGATGGCTGAGCGATTATAATCAGGGATGCTCAAGAGGGCAGAATTAGAGGAGCGCAGACATCTCAGAGGTTTGTGGGGCTGGAGGAGATTACAGAGATAGGAAGGGACGAGGCCACAGAGGGATTTGAAAACAAGGATGAGAATTTTGAAATCGAGGCGTTGCTTAACCAGGAGCCCATATAGGTCAGCGAGTATAGGGGTGATGGGTGAGCGGGACTTGGTGCGAGTTAGGACACGGGCAGCCGAATTTTGCATCATCTCTAGTTTAGGTAGCGTAAAATGTGGGAGACCGTCCAGGAGTGCGTTGGAGTAGTCAAGTCTAGGCTAACAAAGGCATTGATGAGGGCTTCAGCAGCGGATGAGCTGAGGCAAGGGCAGATGCGAGCGATGTTATGGAGGTGAAAATAGGCAGTTTTAGTTATAGGGCAGATATGTGGTACGTAACATCAGCAATGGTCATTTAACATTAGTGATAAATATTGAACATCAATAATCAGAGATGCTCAGCAGGAGGGCAGAATTAGAGGAGCACAGACATCTTGTGGGGGTCGTGAGGCTGGAAGAGATTACAGAGATAGGGAGGTGTGAGGTCATGGAGGGAGAAAGATGAGAATTTTGAAATCGACGTCTTGCTTACTACTAACACAGAAGGACGTGTAATCACCACAGACTCTGACCGTGCCGCCTCCCTTGAGGACTGGATCAATCAGACTGGCCGACTCATTGAATTCGATCGCGAAATGATGCACTCTCGTCGCAGCCTGCCCAGCTCGATCCCACTCCTCTCTCTGATGATGTAAGGTACTTCTCTCACCTTGTGATGGATGGGACGCGCCCTCGGAATCAAATGGATTTGCACTTTTGCTCCTTGGTACTTCCCGATGCCTGATTCATAATTGCTTGGGACCTGGGCACATGAGGAGTCTTCAACGGACGAAAGCACTCGGACATCGTCCCAGTTCCAGCGTATCTTCCCAGCCAGCTCCTGCTGAACAGCGTGGGGCCATCACCCAGTACCACAGAGTAATAAATCGTGTAACGCTCCATTGTAGGAGACCTTTACAGTAGCACTGCCAATTACATGAATCATTTCCTTTGTGTACGTCCTGAGTTTGGTATGGGTGGGAGTCAGGACTGGCTTGAAGCCTTGTTGCACCACAACTTATTGAAAGTCTTTTTAATCATATGGAACGGCTTGCGCCCGTGTCCAGCTCCATGGACACCGGGAGTCCATTTAATTCAACCTTCAGCATTATCGGGGGACACTTTTTGGTAAATGTGTGCACGCCATATATCTCTGCCTCCTTGGCCTGAGGCTCTGGTTCGTCAAGATCCATCGTGGATCTGTCCTACTCCGCAACATGGTGGTTTGCAGGATTAGCAGGGTTTACAGTTCGCCTGCACCAAAGTTGGAGCTGTCTCATTGTTCCACAGCCCTTGCGAATGTATCCTTTGAAGCAGTATGAATGGAATTGATGATCACCACTGCAGCGCCAGCAAGGTGTTAATGGCCTTGTATTCACCATCCTTGATGGCGGACTCTGAGTCATCTGCAGACGTGCTGCTGCAGGTGTGTAAGTCCTGGCATATACATTTCAATTCAAAAACAAAGTTACTTTGTTCACAGTATTTACAGCAGCACTAGTGTGCTGGGAAATGTGTTTGCTATTGTCCCTGGTGGTGATAAACGCCTGGGCTAACGCTATGGCTTTACTCAAGCTTGGGATCTCTACCATCAAAAGTTTGTGAAGTATTTCTTCATGGCCAATGCCAAATACAAACAAGTCCCTGAGCAAATGGTCCAAGTGCCCTGCAAATTCGAAATGGCCTGCAAGGTGTCTTAGCTCAGCGACGTAGCTCGCCACTTCCTGGCCTTCAGAGCTCTTGTAGGTGTAGTACCAATACCTTGCCATCAGTACTCATTCCTTCCGGTTTAGAAGCTCCCGGACCAGTGTGCACAGCTCAGCGTACGACTTGTCTGTGGGTTTTGCTGGAGCGAGCTTCTTTTTCATGAGGCCATATGTTAGTGCCCAGCAAACGATGAGGGGGATCGCCCTTCATTTGGCAGCGTTCCCTGCTCCTTCCAGCTCGTTGGCCATGAAGTATTGGTCAAGTTGCTCCAGGAAGGTTTCCCAATCATCTCCCCCTGAAAATTTCTCTAGGAAGCCCACAGTTCTGTGCATTGTTGCATTGGGGTTCATCATCTGTATCTCGTCACCAGTTGTTGTGTCTTGGATAAGAAGTCAGACTAGATACTGCAAGCTCAAAGTAAGTAAGTCCGCAGTCCTTTATTACAGATCTCAGAGCGCACTTCCAGCCTGTGAGGCCTCCTTATATAAACATGCTCGCAAGGGATTGTGGGATCCCTTGGGACTCCAGGGGATAAGCCCTCTGGTGGTTAGACATGATAATTACAGGTTTACATACATAGCAGCCATGAACTTGGCTGCTGCTGCCTTCCCCGATGAGTCATCTCCACCATCATTACCCAATACCGTCTATATGTTTTGGAGGGAGATGACCTCAGGGACCGCTTGACTACCTTCCTTCCACTGTTCTGCTTGATGGTCACTGATTCCCTATCTGCCTGTGTAACCTTTAGCTGCAGTGTGACCAACTCACTAAATGTCCTATTCGCAACATCCTCAGCTTCGCGGATGCTTCAGAGTGAATACATGGGAGGCTCCAGTGCAGCAATGTGGTCTGTCAGGAGCTGTAGCTGGACACATTTCCTGCACAAATAGTAGTCAGGGAGACTGGAAGTGTCCCTGACTTCTCACACAGCACAGGAGGAGCATGAGATGGGTTTGGGCTCTTCTGCCATGATTAACGCTTAGATTAACTTAATTTTGCAACTATGCCAAAGGTTTCCTACTGATAAGAAAAGAAAAAGAAAATGAAAAAGATTTTAAATACTCACCAATCCACCAGCTAATCACTTACCCGCTTGGCTATGACATCACACTTCAATTTTTTAAATTACTTCTTTGGTTACTTTTGTACCGATTCCTGCTCCCGACTACTGCTGCTCCTGACATTTAATAGGCCTCGATCCTCCACCTCCCGCTCCCAATCTCCGCTCCCGACTGCCGCTGCTCCTGACCTTTTAAAGGCTTCAACCCTCGACCTCCTGCACCTGACAGCCGCTCCCGACTGTCGCTGCTCATGGCCTTTTAGAGGTCTCGATCCTCGACCTCCCATTCCTGACCGCCGGTGCTCCAAGCCTTTTATAGGTCTCGATTCTTGACTTCCCACTCCCGATTGCCACTCCCGACTGCCGCCGCTCCTAGCATTTTATAGGCGTCAATCCTCGACCTCCCGCTACCGACTGTCGCTGCCCTTGGCCTTTTAAAGGCCTCGACCCTCGACTTCCCGCTCCCGATTGCCACTCCCGACTGCCCTTGCATCTGGTCTTTTATAGGCCTCGATCCTCGACTTCCCGCTCCCGATTGCCACTCCCGACTGCTGCTGCTCCTGGCCTTTTATAGGCTTCGACCCTCGACCTCCTGCTACTGACTGCCGCTCCCGCCTGCCGATGCTCCTGGCCTTTTATAGGCCTCGATCCTCGACCTCCCGCTCCCGACTGCCGCTGCTCCTGGCCTTTTATAGGCCTCAATCCTCGACCTTCCGCTCCAGACTGCCGCTGCCGACTGCCGCTGCTCCTGCCCTTTTATATGCTTTAATCTTCGAAATCACACTCCCGACTGCTGTTCTCCCTCTCCTCCCTGACACCTGCTTTATTTCTTGGAATGCTCGGTATGTGTGTGGCAGGTAACATCATCGGATTGGAAGATGTACAGAAGTCTCAACACTGTCACTATTCACTTCATACCCAATAAGCCTCTTAACAGTCCGTGACCAACGCAAAATTCCCACCTCTGCCTGCAGGCGGTAGGTGACTGGGCTTAGTTCAGGGATGTGAGAGAGGGGAGAATCTCAGACATTTGTGGGGAGGACGTCAGGAGCTTGGGAGGGGGAAGTCAGTAACTTCGGTGGGGGATGAGGTGATCAGGACTTTGGGCGTGGAGGGGAAGGAGATCAGGAACTTGGACCGTGAGGGTGGAACTTGTTTTTAGGGTCTGGTTGAAGTTCATTACCTGTGAGGGTGATCCATGTCAGCCAAGTGCGCTCTGGCTATCTGGAGTCAGGAGTCAGAATGGCACAAATTACACTTTGGAAAGTCACTGATTACATAGGTTGAGAGAATCTAATTACACATTCCAGAGAAACTGTTGTGTGTGCTTTGTCCTCCAAGGGGACCAATCAGCAATCAGTACTTGTCATTCAAGGGGACCGACCATTCAGAGCTTTATGTGTTGCAACTAAACATGTCCAGAAAAGAATCCATCGAAATTACGCCAAGGTAAACATTGAAACTGCAGTTTGCCTTTGGATTCCATTGTTACCTTTAGCTCACCCTGTATCAGTGCGTTACTGGTCTGTATGTCAACATATGCTTTGAACTTCTATCAGGACTCCTAAGTGCAAAATGAATTATCTACTTCCTCCGGCTGAAAGGTAGCAATGCAGGACTCTGACAGAGCTTCCAGGTCAATCACGGTGTCCTTATCAACATAAAGTGAGGAAATACATTAAAGTGTCTACTGTAAATACTAATTTCAATTATTATTCAAAATGTTCGCCATTTATTTATTTCAGTGACAATAGCACCGTTATCAGTATTCAAGGGGCCAACATTGCTCCTGACCAGTTTCCTTTTCCCAATATAATAGTTGAAACAAATTGTGTTGGTTTCGATTCCCACAGCAAGTTTCGGGTCATACAGCCTTTTTGTCGTTCTTACTATCTGCTGACTCATATTTTGTTGTTATTTGTATCTTTCCCATTCGCCAGGATCTGTGTTATTTTTTGTGTTTGATATGCTTTTCCTATTAGTCCAATGTTTTCTCTTACATGTTTAGTCATCAATTCTAGGAAAGCAGGTGAATCTTAGAAAACGACCATCTCCCCATCCACCACAATCTCAACAATATCTCTCACCTTCGCTTGAATTAACATGCAAGCCGTTTAAGAGACACACAACTTTGACAACACTGTTGTTGCTTAGACAGCCGACTGGAGTTCACAAAAAGTCACTTACACCTCGTTAAAGATCCGATGCAAAATTATGGTTGCCGCTCTACATCTGCATCAACCATATAAAATAATAATAACAGATGATAATTTGAGGCAGTCTGCTTCAAGCTTCCAACTTTTTTAATGAGCTCACATTAAGATGGGGAAAGACACCGTTGGGTGCATTGCCTAATTGCCACCAGAGTATTAAACTGGTGTTTTGGATCAGCTTCCACTAGAGAGACTTTCCGATTTTAACTTGCATTTTAAAAATAAATCAGACAGATTATAAAATGGCCGTTGATCAATAACGCCTGCTGAAATATGTTCCCTTTTCTCTCAGACACAACTCCCTATTTCTAATAGAAAAATCACTGCAGCCACAGCATGTTTTAACTTATATTACAACTTTTCCTCACATAGATGCTTGGAAATGATCTGACTCTACTAGTTGCAAATGGGGAGATAGTCAATCATTGAAATACTGAATAATGCATCTAGGAAAGTAAGCACTGTACATTTTCACACTGCAAAATCAGTAATGAACGAAAACTGTCACAATTCTGGACAACGATCCTCAGTACATGGCAATGTTTCTTCGGAAACAGTATCCTTCAAATAAAAACTAAAATAAAATATTAAAAAATACAAAACGAGTTAATAGAATCATGTTATTCTTTAGGATGCAATGATTGGAAATTTTAATTTTAATGTCACTTTTAGCATGGATATGAGAAAGTTCAGACACAGTGAAAGCCTTTTGAGGAATGTTTGGGGGGAAAAGATACATAGACAACCTACGCTGTATGATGTAACAAATAAGGCATTTGAGTAGGAAGTGGTCTGAACCTATAACATGAAACGGACTCAAATGTCTCGATATTCTAGATATTGGGATGTAGCGCTAAGCACGCTTCATCATATGGGGTGCCTGTTATATGGCCAGCCTGATATTAGTTCTGCTGCCTTTAACAGAACTAAGTAATAAGCGGGCTATAAATAGGTGGACGGATGATACTGTCCCTATAGCGCTGCAAACCAAGACCAATTTTTATCCTATAACTAATTGACATTTCTTTTTAAACCACACCCAATAGATGTAAAAGGAAACCGGGCTGTAGGATGCACTTTTTCAGACTCTAGAGTATCTGGACAATAGCCAGCCAAAGACAGTGAAACTAATTGACAGGCATGCAACAAGTTATAACTGATGCACCGCAGTTACACACCCCACCAAATTTCCGTGTTCATTGAAGTCAATGCAAAGGAAGGCGGGGCAGGGTGTATGACGCTCAGTCGATTTGTTGCCGCCTGTTTCATACCCGCTAAAAGCTAAAGTTTAACCATTTATCTCTCTTTCTTATTCTGTACCTTTTCGTTGCATAAATAGATCAAGGATACAATGGGGGTAATTTATCTTGTCTCTGGCAGGTCATTATCTTAACAGTCTCCATGGGATTGACATGCATATATTTTATTCACTTCAAAGTTATATTTAGCTGTGTATTAATTGTAATAATTACCTGGCAGTAATAGCTCACACTGGCACATCTGGTATGTCAAGACATCTCGGGGCAGATGGCACATCTCCCTCTTTCCATACCTCTTTTCATGTCAGCTGTGGCTCAGTTGGTAACACACTTGCCTCTGAGTCAGAACGTTGTGGGTTCAAGGCCCGCTCCACAGACTTGAGCACATAATCCAGGCTGGCACTCCAGTGCAGTACCAGAGGGAGTGCTGCACTGTCGGAGATGCTGTCTTTCGGGGAGCAAGGGGTATGACGAGAAAGCAGGAATGGGGTACTGAAGTTGCATGTTCAGCCATGAACTCATTGAATGGTGGTGCAGGCTAGAAGGGCCGAATGGCCTACTCCTGCACCTTGTTTCTATGTTTCTATGTTTCTCAATCTGCACATCTCTCTTTCTGTTTGGCTCCTGTCGTTTTACCTTGTTTCTTGACATCTGCCACTCAGTGTCTCTCCCTGGTACTCACCCACTTTTCTAACTCCCTCTTGTTGTTTCCTCTGGTCCCCACGCAACAACTTCTGCTCTTGCAGAACCTCCATCTCTATCCTTCTGCAACTGTACCTCTCGATCGTTCGTTGTATCTCGTCATTTTTCTTTCTATCTCTTGCACTTTGCAAAAATGTTTCTTCTCTCATTTAAAAATAATAATTTTAAACATATTAAAGCAGTCCAATATTTGCAAAATCTCATTTAAAGTGTATGTGCATAATTTTCGATTTTTAACTATTGTGCTTAAGCCTTATATATACATTTATGTTGATGAAAGCAGGCCCTACAGCTGATTTTACTAGCCATAACAGTTACGTGGGCAATTGCTGCGCCGTTGCTGAGCAACAGCCCAACTGTTCTTCAGCAATACACATTTTACGGTTCAATGACCCGTCGCGGCGTAACTTGACAGATCGCAAGTTCTGGATTTCACACATGTGGAGTAATAGGAGCATGAGAGGGGGTAAAGAGAGAAAGAAAAGAGCAAAAAGGGGAAGCGAAAAGGAGGACGACAATAAATAGGAAAATAAAAGAGGGAAAAAGAGGAGGAGGATAAAACGACAGGACGAACAAGAAAAGGGGTAGAGAATAAAAGATAAATAAAACAGTAAAAGAGAGGAAGGGGATGATGAGGTCAGGATTGAATAGTAAATGATTAAGACAGGATATAAAAAAATGAGAAAAGAGGAGAAAGAAACAATGAGCAAGGCAAGCGGGAAAAAGAAAAGAGAAGTGAGAAAAAGTAAGAGAAAAGAGAAATAGAAGGTAACAGAGAGAGAGAAATTTGAATGGGGAGAGGGAAAAATTAAAGATGCAATTATCAGCATCCAACACGGTCTGCTTCTGCTCCCGGACTCTGGTACTTCAGATTCTCACACGGACCAGTCCTGCTCCCGGATTCTGCTCCTCCACGTTCCAAGGCGGTCTGCTCCTGCTCCTGGAAGCTGATCCTTCACCGTCCCACACGGTCTGTGCTCCCTCCAAGACTCCTCTCTTCTACCATCTCACAAGGTCTGCAATCCCTCCCATACTCCACTACACCACCGTCTCACAGACTGTCGACCCACAGTTCAGAAATATTTCTTCAGCACTCGATTGGAACCTGGGCACAGTACATGGGAGCGGGGTGAGGGGCGGGCCGGGAAATTCTCAGAGCTGGGGCTGGGGCTGGGAGAGAGAGAGAGTGATTTTGGCAGGATCAATCTCTCTCTCTCTCACACAAAAACAAACACACACACAAACATACACCCACACACGGTTAAACCAGGGAGGCTCACACATTCGCACGGCACAACACGGTCTAATCATCCGACAATAAACTTTCATTACATGGTCAGTGAGACACAGGCCTGGAAATTCATCTGGTGCCGTATTGTTTAAGCCGTCCTTATACGAAGCAGCTGATATTCAGTGTCAGGATTTGCATGTAACGGACTGTTGATCTGGTACCGCTCATTTTGCACCACCACCGGAGCCGAATTTCTAGGCCAATGAGTTTAAAGACACAGAGAAAATTAGACTGTCCTACAATACACCTTCATTGCCTGTATACCGAGACAGAATTTAAAGACACGGAGACATACACAATTTCCGACAATACACGTTCATTACCTGTACAGTTAGAAATTATAAAGCCATCTACACGTTCATGATCTAAAGATTCAGACAGAATTTAAAGGCAGAGGTACTCAGCGTTCTCGAATACACCATCATTAACTCTACAGTGGGATATAGTTTAAAGACACAGAGACAAGCACATTGCCATACAACACACATTCACGACCTCGACTATATGACCCAGAGTTTGACACACGGAGATGTTGATTAATTAGACGCTGTTGCACATACCGGGAGTCAGGGAGACAGCCCACTAGCTATGCTTCCCCTGATATAGCCCAGCCATGTCAATCAAAACCCTTCCTTCCGGTCCAAATCTCCTCAATCTACTGCTGCTTCCTCCAACTTAACCAGTGCCACAGGTGTGGGAGATACAAGGCGAGTCTGTCTATAACTGTGGAGGGAGGTGCGTAGTGAGGGTTGAACAATCGCCAGTCCCAAATGACGCCTTCCCCTGTCTTTGCAGGCCCTACTGTCCGCCATGCTCCTTGACCCAGTGAGGGTAGACCTATCGAGCTTGTACTGATGGAGCTTGGTTAGTCTCACTCACCTGCACAGGTACACTTTCCTGCTGCTGGGGTCTCTCATATTCATTTGCTCAACAAGACATCTTTGATGCTTATTTTTCCCATCTCACTTTTTCTGCTTCCTACTCTCTCCTGTTGTTCTTTGGTTCCCTGTTTATTCCTAAGACTCCTCCCATTCACCCTGCCCATCCTGTACAGTGTGTGTTGTGTAGCTGCCCCCGTGCTTTACACAGTGAGCATCCAACAGTGTCTGTCTGAGCTTCATTACCGATAATTATCTGCTTTTACTAAGCACCTATACGTCACTGTACAATGGCCCATCATTACAAGAGTCTTTGCTCAGTGATACTTGTCAAAGTCCCTCTGGTTTCAATATACACAATTATAAATCTCTCTCCATGTCCCGCTGCTGGAGTATCGATGTATCACTGCCCTCTCATTTATAGCTCTCTCCATCTCCCTCTTTTGGTGACGCTATATCACAGCACGAAATAAACACCTCTCTTGATCTCCTTTTGCAGGTTTATCTGTATTACTGCACTCAGATACACAACTCTTTTTGGGGGAGAGAAATAAACATTAGATCGAGTGCCCCCCCGATCTGGGGGACACTCCAGATACTTTTAACTGCCCTCTTTTTTAAAAAAATTTTTGGGTGGGGTTTTTTTGTGTTTTTTTTGTGGGTTTTTTTTGGGCATTAAAATCATAAATTTTACAAGTGCCCCCTATAAAAGGAGAGGGGGACACTAAAAACACCGGCAATTAAAACAAATTAAACTTTAAAACATAAAATCAAATTAAAATTTGGTTGCCGGGGGTGATGATGCACTCCAGTCCCTCCGGCGCCCACCTCTCGCGGAAGGCCGCGAGAGTACCGGTGGACACCGTGTGCTCCATCTCCAAGGCACTCAGATACACACCCCGCTATCTCCCTCTTCAGGTGTATCATTATGACTGCAGTCAGTTACACCTCTCTCTGTCACCCTCTGCAGGTATATCTGTCTTCTTCTTCGGCAGTCACCCGTAGTCGAGGATGACTTGCTTCCACAGTAAAATAAGTTATAAGGTGTCTTATAAGTCCTATGGGGGATCTACAGAGAGTGTCACTGTTGGGGCAGGTGGTCGTTGAAGCGATGGGTGGGTGGGGTGCTCGGTTTGTCATACTTTCCTTCCTCTGTTGGTATTTTGCTTCTGCATGTTCCTGACAAAGATATTCAAAGTGTTTGGTGCTTTCACGAATGATTCTCCTCCACTTCGAGCAGTCTTGGCCCAGGGATTCAGAAGTGTGGGACTGGATGCTACATATTTTCAAGGAGGCTTTCAGGACATCCTGGAAGCATTTTTTTCTGCGTCCTGTCATTCGCTTGCCAAGAAGGAGTTAGGTGTAAGGAGAATGCCATTTAGGACTGAGATGAGGAGAAACTTCTTCACTCAAAGAGTTGTTAACCTGTGTAATTCCCTACTGCAGAGAGTTATTGATGCCAGTTCATTGGATATATTCAAGAGGGAGTTAGATATGGCCCTGACGGCTAAAGGGATCAAGGGGTATGGAAAGAAAGCAGGGAAGGGGTACTGAGGGAATGATTAGCCATGATCTTATTGAATGGTGGTGCAGGCTCGAAGGGCTGAATGGCCTACTCCTGCACCTATTTTCTATGTTTCTATGTTTCTACATAGGGTGCCTGTTTCCAGGGTCTGATATCAGGCCCGTGGACAATGTGACCCGTCCATCAGAGCTAGTTACGCATGGTCAATGCCTGGATGCGAGGGATGTTGACCTGAAAGTGAACACTGAAGCTGGTTCACCTATCCTGCCAATGGATTTGCAGGATATCACGGAGACAGCATTGGTGGTACTTCACCAGTGCTTTGAGAGGCCTACTGTGCGTTGACCTTGTCTCAAAAGCACATAGTAGGGTGGGTATCACTCAAACTCTGTAGACTATGAGCTTGGTGCTGGGTTTGACATCTTGGTCTTCAAACACAATTTTCCTCAGGCGACTGAAGGCTGGATTGGTGCACTGAAGGCAGTGTTGGATTTTGGCATCGATATCTGTCCTTGCTGACAGAAGTATGGGAAGTGTTACATGCTGTTGAAAGTCTCGTCATGGATCTTGATAATCGGGGGCAGTACTGTGGGAGCAGGTTGGTAGAGAACGTTTGTCTAACAGATGTTTAATATAAGTCGCAGTCTCTTGGCGGCTTCAGTGAAGGTGTCAACGATGGTTTGGAGTTTGCCATGAGTTTGCACACACGGAACCATTTGCAGCTGCTTCCTCTGCAGGTGGAACAGCATTACCGGATTTAGTCTCAGGGAATGAAGCTGGGCAGTTGGAAGGTGTATCAGTGGGAGAGCATTTAGATGCTATTGACCATAATCTAGTTATGGAAAAGGACAAGCATAGACCAGAAATAAAAGTTCTACATTGGTGAAAACCTAACTTTGCTCAGCTGAGATGTGATTTAGCCATAGTGGACTGGAAACAGCTACTTTACGGTAAATCACTGTCAGAGCAGTGGGAGGCATTCAAGAAGGAGATCCAGGAGGGTCACGCCAAATATATGCCGTTATAGAAAAAGAGTGGGACTAACACATTTATCCCCCGCCGCCCCCCCACCCGCCCCCTCCCCTGGATGTCTAGGGACATGCAGGGTGGAATAAAGAAAAAAAAGGAAGCTTATGACAGATACCGAGCGTAAAGTACTGCAGAATCACAAGAGGAGTGTAGAAAGTCCAGGGGTGATATTAAAAGGGATATTAGGAAACCATAGAGAGAGCATGAACAATTCTTGGCAACTTAAATCAAGGAAAACCCAAAGATGTTTTATAATATATTAAGAGGAACACTAATGAAAGGGGAGGGCATATTACAGACTATGAGGGTAATCTGTGTGGAGGTGGAAAATGTGGCTATGATTCGTCATGAATAGATTTCGTCTGTTTTGACAAAGGAGGGGCAATGCAGACACTGTTATTGAGGACGAGGATTGTGAAATATTTGATGAAATAATCATGATGTGAGAGGATGTATTATGGGGTTTAGCAGCTTAGAAAGTGTATACATCCACAGTCCCGGATGAAATGTATCCCAAGCTGTTTAGTGAAGCAAAAGAGGAAATAGCAGAGGCTTTGACCATCATTTTCCAATCCTCGCTGGCTTCAGGCGTGGTGCTAGAGGACTGGAGTACTGCAAATGAGTATCTTTGTTTAAGAAGGGAGTAATGGACAGACTGAGTAACTACAGGTCAGTCAGCCGAAACTCAGTGGTGCGAAAATTATTGGAAAAGATCCTGAAGGACAGGTTAAATCTACATTTATAAAGACATGGATTAATCAGCGACGGATGAGATAAGGAAAGCTTTGTCTGACTAACTTGATTGGATTTTTTGAGGAGGTAACCAGGAGCATCAATGAGTGCAGTGCACATGATGTAGGTCTTTGGATTTTTAGCAAGTTTTTGATGAGGTCGCACATGGGATACCGGTCATGAAAGTAATGACAGGGCAAAGTGGCAAGTTGGATCCCAATTTGGATCAGAAGCAGGAAGCAAAGTTCAATCGTTGATGTGTGTCTTTATGACATGAAGGATGTTTCCAGTGGGGTTAGACAGGGCTCAGTACAATGTCCCTTGCTTTATAGGATATATATCAATAATCCAGACTTGAATATAGGGAGTGCTAAAAATAAGTTTTCAGATAATACTAAAATCAATCGGCTGTGTGGTTACATAGAAACATAAAAACATAGAAATTTACAGCGCAGAAGGAGGTCATTTCAGCCCATCGTGTCCGTGCCGGTCAACAAAGAGCCGCACGGCCCTTGATCTGCAGCCGTAAAGGGTACAGGGTGAGTATTTTTCTTTTTACTTTCGGAAGAAAACCTTTGGTATTGTTGACAAATTAAGTTGATTTAAGGGTTAAGACATGGCAGGAGAGCCGAGAACTGTTTCATGCACCTCCTGTGCTATGTGGGAAATCAGGGTCACTTCCAGGTTCCCTAACTATTATCTGTGCACAAAGTGTATCCAGCTGCAGCGCCTGTCAGACTGCATTGTGGCACTGGAGCTGTGCATGGATTCACTCTGGAGCATCCGCGATGCAGTGGATGTCGTCAATAGCTCGTTTAGTGAGTTGGTCACACCACAGGTAAAGTTTACAAAGGTAGATAGGGAATGGGTTACCAACAGGCAAAGCAGGAGTAGGAAGGTAGTGCAGGCGTTCCAGGTGGACATCTCCCACCAAAATAGATATACCACTTTGGATATTGATGGGGGATGGGACTCATCAGGATAAGGCAGCAGCAGCCAAGTTCATGGCACTATGGGTGGCTCGGCTGTACAGGCGGGCAGGAAAAAGAGTGGGAGACCTATAGTGGTCAGGGATTCTAATATAAGGAGAATAGATAGGTGTTTCTGTGGCCGTAATCGAGACTCCAGTCTGGTATGTTGCATCCCTGGAGCAAGGGTCAAGGATGTCTCGGAGCGGCTGCAGGGCATTCTAGAGGGGGAGTGTGAACAGCCAGTTGTTGTGGTGCATATATGTACCAACGAAATAGGAAAAAATGGGATGAGGTCCTACAAGCTGAATTTAGAGTGTTAGGAGTTAAATTAAAAAGTAGGACAGCAAAGGTAGTAATTTCAGGATTTCTACCAGTGCCATGCAGAATGTGGAAATGTATTTTTATCTAAGCTGATGCCATATGGTATTTGTGTGCCCTTTGCAATATATATATAACAAAATGGAGTCCTGGCCCTTCCAGAACTTTCTGCATTTTAGCAGTCAGCTTGCATAAACAGCTAAACCTGGTTTGAGATGGCTGATGGCCATCAGACAGCTAGGAGACAAGTCATGCTGAGACCAGTACCCCCCCATGGTGCTTTCCTATTGTCTACACGACAAGAGTTCCATGTCACCCCACCCTTATCTTCTTGACTCAAACCACCAGCCATTATCTCTTGTAGAGACCTCATCCTTTTGATGTAAACGATAAACTGACCAGGAAATTGAACAATCCTGACACAATACAAGACAGGTGATAGCCCATTACCTATGACTCATGGAGTAATGGCCGGCTGGCCAACTGATAACCCTGACAAAAGGAAATATCTGTAAACCATGTCAGGACCAGGATATAGTAATTAACTCTTTATCTGTATTCACTGACTGTGAGACAGAGCAATACACAGGGAGAGGCCATAACTTGGGTTTTACTGTATAAATGTCTTGTGAAACTGTACCATTTCGGAGGTGTTCACTTAGCCCTTGACTGAGTGTAGCCTGCCCCTTGCTAGCAAGCGAATTAAAGAAACTTCTGCCGGAGCTGTAAGTGTCGGAGTCATTCTTTTCGGTGGTCGAGATTTCGACAGTTACTTCTTGGAGGTTCCACCGTGATGCATACTCTCTGTCCTGTGAGTAAAATGGATACAGGCATAGTGCCTCTCCAGTGACAGGCTTCAGTGGCCAAACAAGGTGAGCCTTTTGCTCACAAGAGGTTTCTTCACTGTTGAATCGCATATGTAATCTGTTGTCCACAGGGGAGGTACTGCAATCTACAAGACTCAGCATTTAAAAGCTAAAGGTATTTTTTTATAACCATTTCTTTCTCAGCTCGCCAGCAGAAGAGAACAGGTTCTGGAAAAATCTCGAAACAGCCCGGGGAAGGTTTCAGTAGGTAAGGGAGCACTAGTCGATCGAAAAGGGTTCCAGGTTCTTATGTGATAAGATTTTTATTGTTTTTAATTCGGAAGGGGTTTTTATGTGATAAGAGTAGGATAAAAAAAAAGGAAAGCGCTAATCGATCGAAGGTTCTTATGTGATAAGATTTTTATTGTTTTTAATTTGGAAGGGGTTCTTATGTGATAAGAGTACAGGAAAAAAAAAGAAAGTGCAATCGATCAAAGAGTTTGGGTATGGAACCATAAGTTTTATCAGTATTTTTATTAGGATAAGTTAAGGACTCGGTCTGTAGTGGCGTGCAACGCAGACTGAGAATATTGTTTGTTGTCCTTGTTATACTGTTGTGTGCAATACCTTTGTGAGAGATTGCCATTAGAGAAATGAGAAGAGTCATTCGGGAAAATTGTGATTCGGGAAAAAAACCCACAAGGATTGATTAAGAAAGAAACAGTAACTGATTGATCAACTATGGTTGGTTCGTGCCAACATATCTCACACACCCAGACTGAGCCCGAATTAAGAGCCTTTTCAGGCCACGTAATGGCCAGGAGAAGTGGGCGTAGAGAACTTGGTTGGCCGAAAGGATTGTGAGATCAGAAACTGTGGAAAATCTTAATCATCCAGAATGGGTGCCGGAGCAAGTTAAAACACCACAAAAGGCACACCAGCCTATGTCATGCTCCAGAAGTGTGGTCAGTCTTCAATTGACCAAAGAAACAAAAACGGTAAAGTGGACTAAGGGTGAAAACAGGCCATTTCCACCCGATGGTTCATTTAATTTAGAGAGAACAACATGTCTGGAGGAGTGTCTTATAAACAGAGATCCAGGTAGAAGAAAAAAAAAGGAAAGTAATAGAAAAGGCCTGAGTTCCGATTCTTCAAGCCCATGTAAAATTAACAGAGGAAATGTAAATCAAATGTAAAAAAAAAGAGAACCTGATAGTGACTTATAGCCAAAAAAAAAGCTTTATTGAATGGAGAGAGACTTTTGTGAATGTCTTGTCTTTGAATGAGAGTGCGTGAATGTCTTGTCTTTGAATGAGAGTGATTCTGTGTTTTTTCCTTGTGTCTGGAAACCTGTTTGGAAAGGTGGTGGAGCTGCCTGTTTGTTTTAGCTCCACCCACTTTTTCAAACAAAGTGAAGTTTTTTAACCCTTCATAGTGTTGTCCTGCATGTGGAAAGTTTAATACATTTTAAATTAGAAGCGCAGGTGTGGATTTATTCGGATGAGAGGTTACGGAGCAAGGAAATGCACAAAGGATGGGTTTGTTGAGACATGGTCCCAGTGGTTAAAAGTTGTAGTGCCTTTTTTTTTTAAAAAGCCTTTGTGGGTCTCTCGAGGTGCAGGCTGGGGGAGTACACTCTCATTGTCCTTGGTGTAAAATCTTGGTACAAAAGCTTCTAGCTCAGTAAGAGGATTTTTTTTTAGATAAAGAGTGGCAGTACAATAGTTGAATTGGGATTTTGAGATATTTCAGGTGATCTCCTTGATCAACATTTTGGGTGTATTGGAAAAATCTTGGGTTTGGAAGCCTTTTAATAAAATTAGAAAACAAGTACTTTACATTCTGTGATCTGGGAATCACTATAAGCATAAATGATAAGTCCGTGTAACACACCGATTCTTCCGGTTCAGAAGCCCGGTAGTGACAAATGGAGGTTTGTCCATGACCTACGAGCTATGAATGAATCTACTATATTCTCACAATGCTTAAAGAAGGATTTGGAATGAAGTATCCCGGAATGCTTTCCAGAGTCTTAAGCAGTTCCTCACTTCAGCACCAGCCTTGGGATTACCAGATTACACTAAGCTATTCAACTTATTTGTGCATCACAAGTCGGGTTTTGCACAATCTGTTTTGACTCAGTTACATGGGGACAGGCAGTAACCGGTAGCATATTTCAGTACCCAACTAGACCCAGTGGCACGCGGACTACCAGGATGTCTTCCTTCATTGGCAGCAGCTTATTATGCTATGCAACAGGCTCAGACAATAACTCTAAATCATCAGACCATTTTGTACATCCCACACTCTGTCGAGATTTTACTTATTAAGTGTGCCACCCAACACCTAACCTCCGCAAGAACCACTAAATACGAGGTCGAACTGTTATCAAATCCGAACCTTATCATCAAAAGATGCACTACCTTAAATCCAGCCACTCTACTCCCCACGGAAGACGACGGCGAACCCCATTCATGTGAAATGGTAACCGAATTAGTGACTAAACCACGTATCAATCTAACAGATGTACCAATGTGTAACCCTGATCTAGTGTACTATGTTGACGGATCAGCCCTACGAAATGATAGGGGCCAACCTAGAGCGGCTTATGCAATTGTAACTCAGTTTAATGTTGTCGAAACAGCCTCTCTTCCAGACTCCTTTTCAGCCCAACAAGTCGAATTGTTTGCGTTAACTCGAGCCTGTATTCTGGCTGAAGGACACACAGTTAATATCTACACTGACTCCAGGTATGCTTTTGGGGTATCACATGACTATGGACAAATTTGGAAGATTCGCGGGTACCTGACTTCTTCAGGAACCCCTATCAAAAATGCAGAACAAGTGGAAAATCTCCTGCGAGCCATTCAATGCCCCTTAAAACTTGCCATTATCAAATGCCAAGCACATACAGCCCAGTCGAATGAGGTGGCACTTGGGAATGCCAGAGCTGATAATGCAGCTAAGTCAGCAGCTCAGTCAAAAGGGGGGATGCAGGTGTCATTGTTCCCACTAAGGAACAATAATTGCTCAGACCCGCCACCCACTATTAATGATGTGCTGGCCTTTCAGACACAGGCCAGTACGGAGGAGGTGGTGACCTGGACGAAGGATCAATGTTATAAAAATCCAGAAGGAATATGGGTTCACCACGAAGGCCGCGTGGTGGCGCCCAGATCCTTACTTCCATGGATTGCCCGATGTGTTCATACATTCACACATGCAGGCAAAGGGGGATTGGCAGATTATATTTTGGCAACTTGGTATGCACCAGGTATTTCGGCAATTGCAAAACAAATCTGTGAAAATTGTGTTACCTGTCAGACAATGAATCGGGGTAAGACGGAAAAAGTAGAATCTGCCTCCCACCCAAATCCAGTCGGGCCTTTTGTATATTTACAAATGGATTTTATTGAATTACCTATGTGTATGGGATTCAAGTATGTATTAGTTATTGCAGATGTGTTCTCTAGATGGATTGAAGCCTTTCCATGTAAAAAGGCCGATGCCACTACTGTTGCTAAATGTTTGTTAAAAGAAATTGTACCGCGCTTCGGAATCCCTGCTAAGCTTTCTAGTGATAACGGGTCACATTTCACGGGAACTGTTATAAGAGAAATGTGTAAAGCTTTGCAGATTAATCAACGTTTTCATTGCAGTTATCATCCACAATCAGCTGGACTTGTTGAAAGATATAATGGAATGCTTAAAAATAAGCTGGCAAAACTATGCAATGACACTGGACTGAAATGGACAGAACTGCTGCCCTTAGCTTTGATGGTAATGCGATCTGCAACCAACAGAACAACAGGCCTGTCACTGCATGAGATAGTTATGGGATGTCCCCAACGACTACCTTTTACAGCACCATTTACTGCAAAACAGATGGACATCCACAAAATGGAGGAAAATATGTTGAATTATTGTATTGCACTAACCAAATGTATTTCCAGCTTTCATTCACAGGTAAAGGAAGCTCAAGTCAAGCCAGCGGAAGGGAAGTGTCATAACCTGGAGCCAGGGGAATTCATTTACATCAAGATTTTTAAAAGAAAATGCAGTCTACAGCCAAGATTCGAAGGACCATACCAGGTCTTGCTGGCGACTAATACTGCAATCAAGGTAAAGGAAAGACCAACATGGATCCACGCATCCCATTGCAAACGGGCACCCGACCAGGAGGAAGGGACGAAGGAATCAGAGGAACAGAAAAAGGAAGACTGAATAAGGAACTGTATGGACTATGGGGACTGATGGTGCTGGGCTTGACAGGGTTTTACTTCGCATTATTGATTACACCAGAGGTACAGACCCGCCACCGAAGGGAATTGCAAGTAAACGTATTTATGGCACTGAGTCATAGGTATGCTTAAGAAAGAAACTTGTCGAGTTGTTGGATATGTTCCCATGTACCTGTCCACTCCGAAGTGGGTATTCCCCTCAGATCTGTCTCCTTTAACGAAAAAGAAATGGTAGAATGGTTGACAGTGCAAAATAGGACAAACCTAACTAAGGGGCCAGAAACGAAGGAGCAAACAGAATGGAGGTCAGCAGGGTATAAACTTACAGCCTTCCAGGGATGGTACCAGCCCAATTATGATAATAACCATCAGCCTCCCTTCCTAAGTATTACTCCCAGAATAGAAAATCCCAAAGGTATAATATGCCTAGTGAGTAATGAGACTAAAGGACCAGAAATGGGACGCAGCAAGTGTTCCCAAATGACTAAATGGCAAGCCACAACTAATCCCACTGAGAGAAAGATAGCAACCGTTGGCTGGACAATGGTCCATAACAAAGCCCCAGGTGAAGGGTGGGAAGGTGAGACCACTCGAGTAGGGATAGTGCGAAAGGACCAGGAGCTGACGTCCTATAATTGCACCTACTTTATTTGTGGCCATAAAGCCTACCCATGGTTACCAGCCAACTGGACAGGGTCCTGTTACTTAGGATATGTGGTACCCCTTATCAGATCAGTAAAGACTCTAAGGGAGGCCTATGGAAGTCACAGATTTAAACGGGATTTGACGTGGCGAAACGGAATATTCAAGGTAATGGTGCCACCCTATGGAATAACATCGACCGAATGGCAGTTACGGGAACTGGCTAACTTAGTCGAATCAGTAGCCAACACAACTTCCCAAGCCTTTGAAGGGATAAATGACGAAATGGTAGCTATTCGAACAGAGGCTCTCCAAAATCGTATGGCCTTAGATTATCTCCTAGCCAAGGAGGGAGGGACATACGCATTAATAGGTGAAGAATGCTGTACGTATATCCCAGATAAATCAGAAGATATCGGCAGTCTAGCTGAAAACATCAGAAAAAAGGTAATAGAGTATAAACAGACAGTTGGCCAGGACGGTATCACCTTGTGGGGTTGGGCATCGGGATGGTTGGGATCCCTAGGGAAATCTGTGGTACAGGGTTTGATCATATTCCTGCTGATCGTCTTCGCCCTGTATTTATTATTTGTCGTCGTTAAGTGTTGCTGTGCCAGGGTGGGAGAAACGATGTTACCTACCGAGACCACGGCTAGAGTTATGGTAGCAACAACTGCTGAAGGCTCTTGTGTGGAAATGGAAATGGAGAGACTGTACAAGATCAGAATGGATTAAGTTGTCCTTGTGAAGGACAAAATGGGGGAATGTGGAAATGTATTTTTTATCTAAGCTGATACCATACGGTATTTGTGTGCCCTTTGCAATATATATATAACAAAATGGAGTCCTGGCCCTTCCAGAACTTTCTGCATTTTAGCAGTCAGCTTGCACAAACAGCTAAACCTGGTTTGAGATGGCTGATGGCCATCAGACAGCTAGGAGACAAATCATGCTGAGACAAGTACCCCCCCCATGGTGCTTTCCTATTGTCTACACGACAAGAGTTCCATGTCACCCCACCCTTATCTTCTTGACTCAAACCACCAGCCATTATCTCTTGTAGAGACCTCATCCTTTTGATGTAAACGATAAACTGACCAGGAAATTGAACAATCCTGACACAATACAAGACAGGTGATAGCCTATTACCTATGACTCATGGAGTAATGGCCGGCTGGCCAACTGATAACCCTGACAAAAGGAAATATCTGTAAACCATGTCAGGACCAGGATATAGTAATTAACTCTTTATCTGTATTCACTGACTGTGAGACAGAGCAATACACAGGGAGAGGCCATAACTTGGGTTTTACTGTATAAATGTCTTGTGAAACTGTACCATTTCGGAGGTGTTCACTTAGCCCTTGGATGAGTGTAACCTGCCCCTTGCTAGCAAGCGAATTAAAGAAACTTCTGCCGGAGCTGTAAGTGTCGGAGTCATTCTTTTCAGTGGTCGTGATTTCGAAAAGAAATAGAGTAGAAATAGCAGGATAGTTAAGATGGCTTGAGGAATGGTGCAAGAGGGATGGATTCAATTTCCTGGAACATTGGAACCGGTTCTGGGGGAGGTGGGACCAGTACAAACTGAATGGTCTGCTCGTGGGCAGGATTGGAACTGATGTCCTCGAGGGAGTGTTTGCTCGTGCTGTTGGGGAGAGTTTAAACTAATATGGCAGGGGAATGGGAATCTATGCAGGGAGACAGAGGGAAGTAAAATGGGGGCAGAAGCAAATGGGAGAAAGGAGATAAGGAAAAGAGGAGGGCAGAGAAATCAAAGGCAGATATCAAAAAGGGCCATATTACAACATAATTCTAAAAGGACAAATGTTGTTCAAAAAACAAGACTTAAAGCTCTGTGTCTCAATGCGAGGAGCATTCGTAATAAGGTGGACGAATTAACTGTGCAGATAGCTGTTAACGGATACAATGTAATTGGGATTACGGAGGCACAGCTCCAGGGAGACCAAAGCTGGGAACTCAACATCAGGGGTATTCAATATTCAGGAAAGATAGACAGAACGGAAATGAAGGTGGGATAGCGTTGCTGGTTAAAGAGGAGATTAATGCAATAGCAATGGAGGACATGAGTTTGGATGATGTAGAATCTGTATGGGTAGAGTTGGGGAACACCAAAGGACAGAAAACTCTAGTGTGACTTGTGTACAGACCACCAAACAATGGTAATGAAGTTGGGGATGGCATCAAACAGGAAATTAAGGATGCGTGCAACAAAGCTACAGCAGTTACCATGGGTGACATAAATCTACATATAGATTGGGCTCACCAAACTAGTAGCAATACAGTGGAGGAGGATTTCCTAGAGTGTATAAGGGATGGTTTTCTAGTCCAATATGTTCAGGAACCAACTAGCGAGCTGGCCATCCTAGACTGGGTTTTGTGTAATGAGAGAGGATAAAAGAGCCATCTTGTTGTGCGAGCTCGCTTGGGGCAGAGTGACCATAATATGGTAGAATTCGTTATTAAAATGGAGAGTGACACAGTTAATTCAGAGACTATGGTCCTGAACTTGAAGAAAGGTAACTTCAATGGTATGAGACGTGAATTGGCTCCGATAGACTTGTGAATGATACTTCAAGGGTTGACGGTGGAAAGGCAATGGCAGACATTTAAAGATCACATGGATGAACTTCAATAATTGTACATCCCGATCTGGTGTAAAAAATAAAACGGTGAAGGTGGCTTCACTAAGGAAGACACAAGTAATGTTCCGGAAAAACTAGGGGACCTAGGGTCTAGCGAGAAGGAGGAACGAAAGAAAATCCTTATTGGTCAAAAAATTATGTTCGGAAAATTGATGGGATTCAAGGCAGATAAATCCGCAGGGCCTGACAGTCTGCATCCCAAATTATTAATGATGTGGCCCTAGAAATAGTGGATGCATTGGTGGTCATTTTCCAACATTCTGTAGCCTCTGGATCAGTTCCTATGGACTGGAGGGTAGATAATGTAACTCCAATTTTTAAAAAAGAGGGAGAGAGAAAACAGGGAATTATAGACCGGTCAGCCTGGCATCGGTGGTGGGGAAAATGTTGCAATCAGTTATTAAAGATGTAATAGCAGCACATTTGGAAAGCAGTGACACGATCATTCCAAGTCAGCATGGATTTATGAAAGGGAAATCATGCTTGACAAATCTAGAATTTTTTGAGTATGTAACTGGTAGAGTGGACAAGGGGGAGCCAGGGGATGTGGTGTATTTAGACATTCAAGAGGCTATTGAAAAGGTCCCACACAAAAGATTAGTTTGCAAAATTAAAGCACATGGTATTGGGGTTAATATACTGATGTAGATAGAAAACTGGTTTGCAGACAGGAAGCAAATATGAATAAATGGGTCCCTTTCAGAATGGCAGGCAGTGACTAGTGGGGTACCGCAAGGTTCAGTGCTCGGACCCCAGCTATTTACAATATACATTAATGATTTAGAGGAAGGAATTGAATGTAATATCTCCAAGTTTCCAGATGACACGAAGCTGGGTGGCAGTGTGAGCTGTGAGGAGGATGCTAATAGGCTGCAGGATGACTAGGACAGTTTAGGTGAGTGGGCAAATACATGGCAGATGCGGTATAATGTAGATAAATGTGAGGTTATCCACTTTGGTGGTAAAAACCGGAAGGCAGAATATTATCTGAATGGTGACAGATTAGTAAAAGGGGAGGTGCAACGAGACCTGGGTGTCATGGTCTCCTAATCTGAGGAAGGACATTCTTGCTATTGAAGGAGTGCAGCGAAGGTTCACCAGAATGATTCCTGGGATGACAGGACGGACATCTATAGAAAGACTGGATCGACCAGGCTTATATTCAGTGCAATTTAGAAGAATAAGAGGGGATCTCATAGAAACGGGATTGGACAGGTTAGATGCAGGAAGAATGTAATCAATGTTGGGAAAGCAGGGGTCACAGTCTAAGGATAATGAGTAAGCCTTTTAGGACCGAGATGAGGAGAAACTTCTTCACTCAGAGTGTTGTGAGCATGTGGAATTCTCTACCACAGAAAGTTGTTCAGGCCAGTTCATTAGCTATATTCAAAACGGAGTTCGATGTGGCCCTTATGGCTAAAGCGATTAAGAGGTATGGAGCGAAAGCAGGAATGGGGTACTTAAGTGCATGATCAGCCATGATCATATTGAATGGTGGTGCAGTCTCGAAGGGCCGAGTGGCCTACTCCTGCATCTGTTTTCTTTGTTTCTATGTTTCTAACCATGGCTATCAAGGGAAATTAAGGATAGTGTTAAATCCGAGGAAGATCATAAAATTGGCCAGAAAAAAGCAGCAAACCTGAGGACTGGGTGAAATTTAGAATTCAAAAGAGGTTTAACTTGGAGAGGGAAAATAGAGTATGAGAGTAAGCTTGCAGGGAACATAAAAACTAACTACAAAAGCTGCAATAGAAATGTGAAGAGAAAAATATTAGTGAAGACAAACATAGGTCCCTTGCATTCAGAATCAGGTGAAATTATAATGGGGAACAAAGAAATGGCAGACCAATTAAACAAATACTTTGGTTCTGTCTTCACTAACGAAGACACAAATAACCTTCTGAAAATACTAGGGGACCGATGGTCTAGCAAGAAGGAGGAACGGAAGGAAATCATTATTAGTCAGGAAATTGTGTTAGGGAAATTAATGGGATTGAAGACCGATAAATCCCCAAGGCCTGATAGTCTGCATCCAAGAGTACTTAATGAAATGGCCCTGGAAATAGTGGATGCATTGGTGGTCTCTGTATTCTATAGATTCTGGATCAGTTGCTATGGTTTGGAGGCTAGCTAATGTAACCACACTTTTGAAAAAAGGAGGGAAGAAGAAAATAGGGAATTATTAACGGGTTAGTCTGACATCGGTAGTGGGGAAAATTTTGGAATCAACTATTAAAGACTAAATAGCAGCACATTTGGAAAGCTGTGACAGACTTAATCCAAGTCAGCATGGATTTATGAAAGGGAAATCATGCTTCGACAAAGGAGTTGAATGAAATATCTCCACGTTTGCAGATGACACTAAGCTGGGTGACAGTGTGAGCTGTGAGGAGGATACTAAGAGGCTGAATGGTGACTCAGACAGGTTAGGAGAGTGCCCAAATGCATGGCCGTTGCAGTATAATGTAGATAAATGTGAGGTTATCCACTTCGTTGCCAAAAACAAGAAAGGCAGAATATTATCTCAATGGTGACAGATTAGTAAAAAGGGGAAGTGCAACGAGACCTGGGTGTCAAGGTACATCAATCATTGAAAGTTGGCATACACGGACAGCAGACAGTGAAGAAGGCAATGCAGCCTTCATAGCGCGTGGATTTGAGTATAAGAGCAGGGAGGTCTTACTACAGTTGTACAGGGTCTTGGCGAGGCAAAACCTTGAATATTGTGTACAATTTTGTTCTCCTAATCTGTGGAAAGGCGTTCTTGCTATTGAGGGAGTGCAGACAGATTCCCAGGATGGCAGGTCTGACATATGAAGAAAGACTGGATCCACAAGGCATATATATTCTTTGGAATTTCGAAGAATGAGAGGGGATCTCATAGTAACTGCCCCCAAAGGAAGTGGAGTATGGGAAATTGCACTCCGCTTCCATTGAGGGGTGGTTCGGCCAATTCTGCGGCGGGAGCAGGACTTCCACGCTGGGGGCAAAAATTCTCTGCCCCAGAAGGTTACCGCCACCAAGATGGGAGCCTGTGCGGGGAGGCAGAGGGAAGTTGAGGGGAGACGGGGGCGGCGGATAGAGGGGAGAGTGGTGGAGGTGGGGGGCAGAGAAACCCAGGGCGGGGGACAGGAGGGGCCACATTGCAGCGGAGGTCTGGGGGGGGGGCGAAGTGTGATCGATGGGCGGACCTGGGGGCTCTGTGCCTCGGAGCGGGGAGTGTTCAGAGTGGGGTGGATGGGTTGACTGTGCAGATGGCGTTTGGTGGATGTGATCTGGTTGGCGTCGCGGGGGCGTGGCTCCGGGGTGGCCGGGGCTGGGGACTCAACATCCGGGGGTGTTTTTCAATTGGGAACGATTCTGACGGGACGGGGCGGGTTGGGTACGGGGGGAGTGTTCCCGGTGTTGGGTGGGTCCGGAGCCGGGGAGGGGCACGCTCTTGGGATGGGGGGTGGGCTGTTTGAGGCTGGGATGGGGAGAGACTTCTTCACTCGGGGGAGTTGTTGGTCTGTGGGGTTCCCTGCCGCGGAGAGTTGTTGATGCCGGTTCATTGGATGTGTTCGGGAGGGAGTTGGATGGGCCCTTGCGGCTGGGGGGGTCGGAGGGTGTGGAGGGTGTGGAGGGGGCGTGGGGGGGAGGTGCTGGGGTGGGTGATCAGCCGTGATCTTGTTGAATGGCGGTGCAGGCCCGAAGGCCGAATGGCCTACTCCTGCACCTATTTTCTATGTTTCTATGTTTCTATGAAACATATAAAATTCCAACAGGATTGGACACGTTAAAGGCAGGAAGAATGTTGCCAATGTTGAGGAAGTCCAGAACCAGAGCTCACAGTCTAAGGATAAGGGATAAGCCATTGAAGCCCGAGATGAGGAGAAACTTCTTCAATCAGAGAGTTGTAAACCTGTGGAATTAACTACCACAGTAAGATGTTGAGGCCAGTTCGTTATATATATTCAAAAGGGACTTAGATCTGGCTCTTCTAGCTAAAGTGATCAATGGGGGCTGGAGAGAAAGCAGGAATGGGTTACTGAAGTTGCATTATTAGCCATGATGATATTGAATGGTGGTGCAGGCTCGAAGGGCAGAATTGCTTACTCTGCCACCTATTTGTTATGTTTCTATGTTTCGATAAACCTATGAACAATGACGGAAAGATAAAGAGCACCCAGCCCAACCAGTCCGCCTCACACAACGGCGACACCCCTTTTACTGAAACATTCTACACTCCACCCCAACCAGAGCCATGTGATCTCCTGGGAGAGGCAAAAACCAGATAAAAACCCAGGCCAATTAAGGGGAAAAGATCTGGGAAAATTCGTCCATGATCCATCCAGGCGATCAAAACTAGTCCAGGAGATTACTCTGACTGTATTCTAATCCCTGCAGTACTTACAATTATATCTGCATCGTCCAACAAAAGGTCATCCAGTCTAATCCCAATTACCAGCTCTCGGTCCATAACCTGCACATTACTGCATTTTAAGTGCCTATCCAACCATCTCTTAACAGTGGTGAGTGTTTCTGCATCCACCACTCTTCCAGGCAGCGAGTTGCAGATCCCCACAACCCTCTGCATAAAGAATCTCCCCCCTCCAATCCCCTCTAAACCTTCCATCAACCACCTTAAAACTATGCCCCCTCGTAATAGACCCCTCCACCAATGGAAATACGCCCTTGCTATCCACTATGTCCTTGCCCCTCAATATTTTGTATACCTCAATGTGGTCTCCTCTCAACCTCCTCTGTTGCAATGAGAACAAACCCAGCCTATCCAATCTGTCTTCATGACAAAGATTTTCCATTGCAGGCAGCATCCTGGTAAATCTCTTCACCCTCTCTACTGCAATTATGTCCAGAACTGCACGCAGTACTCCAGTTGTGGCCTAACCGAAGTATTATACAATTTAAGCATAACCTCCCTGCTCTTATGTTCTATGCCTTGGCCAATAAAGGCAAACATTCCATATGTCTTCTTAACCACCTTATCCACCTGGCTTGCTACTTTCAGGAGATCTGTGGACCAATGGTAGAGCTTTGGAGGCGTGGCCTATTCAGTTGGAGCTGTGCTGCTGAGAGAGAAGGAACTCCCTGCTGAAGCTCCTGTCTCGAAAGCCTGGAGAGAACCCTGAGAACAGCCCAGGAAGAGGAGGAGAGGGCTGGCTTACTGCACATTCAACATCCAGAGGGAGAGGAGGAGAGCTGAAAAATTCAACAACTTTATTTACTTCTGCAAAGAGTTGGAGAGAGGGGGAAAAGAGCAACAACCTGTGTGGAAGGAGGGAGATTCTACAACATTCTACAGGTGGGTGTTGGTGCATTCCCCGAAAGACATTGTTTTATTGGTGGGGGGAGAAAAGAAAATTTTCTTCGAGGCCCGGAACATCGCGGGGGGTGTGTGTGTGTGGAAGTGTGTGTGGGGGTCTTGCTTACAGCTAGGCCCCACACACCACTGAAGCACCCCTCCCCCATTGCCTAGCCTGGGATAGCTGGAGCTACCTGGCTGAAGATTTACTAATCACCCTATTAAACATCGTTGGGAGTGTGTGCCTGGGTGGCTCCAGCTGTCCCAGGTGAAGACATCTTCTCTCCCACCCGAAGACCATCCCATAAGACTATGGCTTGCTTTGTTTTCCATCATCTAGGGAGTGCGCCCCAGAAAAACACCCACCCATCGCTGTGAGCGGAGACCTGCCCTCACAGCTTCCCTCTTTCCCACCCCTCCCTCTCTCTCTCTCTGTCACTCTCTCTGTCTCTCCCCTCTCTCACTGAGAGCTCCTTTCCTCCTTAATTGGAAAAACAATTAAAACAACTGAGCAGAGGGAGCAATGTCCCTCCCCAATTGTCAACTAGGGGAGAGGTGTGCCTCATTGAGAGCTCCTCTGCTCATACATTCAAACGAGGCCAATTTAAGACCATTTAGGCCTGTGACTCTGGGGTGGGTGTAGCCCTTAAAGGGACCCCGTGATGGCGACCCCATCCACGCCGGTGGTAGGGCCAGCTAAGACTTATGCGCAGGTGGCGTCCACATCCACGGCGCCTCCTGCGCCTCCTGCTGCCCTGCCACCGTTCAGACTAATTACTAAGAAACACGGGGTCAAGAGCTACACTCACCCCACAATGAGCATTGAGGAGTGCGTGCGGGCGATGGCCGGGGTAGTCGGCCCCTCGGCCATTGTCGCAGCCTCCAAGATGTCTGGGAAGGCTGTATTCTTCCTGGAGCCGGAGCGGGCGGTGTCCCTGGCCCTCGAAAAGGGGCTCACGGTGGGCGGGACGTTCCTGCCGGTGGACCCTCTCGAGGCCACCGCGCAGAGGGTCATCATTTCAAACGTCCCGCCCTTTGTTCCCGCTGAGCTCCTCCTACCTCACCTACACCAACTGGAGGAGGTAAGGTCAGGGATCAACCCCATACCGCTCGGCCTCAGGGAGAGCAGCCTGCGCCACGTGTTCTCCTTCCGCCGCCAGCTCTTTGTCCGGCTGGTGCGGGAGGAGACAACGGAGGGATCATTTAATGTGGTGCACGAGGGGACTGCCTACCGCGTCTTCTGGACGTCAGACGGCGTGCGGTGCCATGCCTGTAGGGAGGTGGGGCACGTTCGCATGAACTGCCCCACCTCCAAATCCGACAAACCACCGAGGGCGGCCAAGGCTGGCGCTGCCGCCACCCCTCCCCCTAGTAGCGTCCGCGTGCCAGGAGCTGTGGGTGCGCGGGCATCGTCGGGGACCTTTGTTTTCACGGCCTGCGGCGGGGGGGAGGGAGAGCGTCCGATCGGAAGGAAGGCGCGGAGGAAGGCGAAACATCTCGAGGCGGGTCCCCTCAGTGCGCCAGACAGCTTGACCATCACGCTCAGCCCAACCCCATCACCGGCGAGCGCGGGGTGCCCTGAGCCCGTGCCCAAGCCCTTGTCCAATACCGCAGAGGGGCTCGGGCGCGGGCAAGATAAGAAAAAGGGGGGGGTGGAGCGGGAGGCCTCGGCAGACATGGAGGTCTCCCTGCCTCCGCGCCCCCCCAGGAACAAAAGGAGGCACCACTCCAATGAGGCGGAGGGGGAACAACATCCCTCCGCGGAGGAGTCGGTGCCCGCCGCGTGTCCCGTGTCCCCCACCGGCGCCCCCAAACTGCGCCGTAGACGGGAGGAATCTGTCTCCGGGGAGGGAGGGGCAGTCGAGGCTGCCCAGCCTCTGCCTCCCGGGGATGGCGTGGGGGATCTGCCTGTCGTGGGGGACGTGGGGCCAGCGGAGGAATGTGTTGCCGCTGGGTCGAGCGTCCCAGGGACTGAGGTGGGCGGGGCCGAAAAGGCCGAACCTGAGCCCGCCCAGCCAATATCCAACTTCCCCCGGGACTTGCTCGACCCAGCAGAAATACACAGTATTAACAATTTTAATGAATCTGTACACGCTGGGCCGGGGGGTGGCGGCGGGGAAGGGGAAGAACAACAACCCTCGCCCCCTACTTTGGAGCTGGGGTACTTGGAGGACCTGGAACATTACTTTGACCAGGTCTCTCCGTGTTCCCTGGTTCCTGGGGCGGAGGAGGAACCCCTTCCGCTGTCACTTCCTGACGCAGCATCACTTTTAAAAGAGCCCAGTGGGGACTCCTCTGCCGACGATCCTGGGGGTGGGATCGGGGAGGAGCCAGGGCCGGATGGAGCGGCCGGGCTGTTTGCCGTACCTCGTGCGGTCGACGGGCCGGCTGCTAGCGGCGACCTCCTGGAGGGGGACGGGGACTCGGTGGGGGACTCGGGAGAAGATCTCCAGTCCATCGCCACTGAGGCGGTGGATCTCCTCGTGCCCGCCGCTGAGTCCCCCCTCATTCCCGCAGAGGAACTCCGGGACTTTTTGGTCCAGAGCCAGGGTGGCCGCATCCGAACCCATCTGGCCCGGGAAAGATGGTCCGAGCCGGGGCTGCTCATCGCTTCCGTCCGCGCCGCCGCTAAAACCATGGCCGCGGGCGGGCCCTTATCAAAGGCGCAAGGCCTTGAGCTGCGCCGGCTCAAAAGGTTCCTCGCTGGGCTGCTGAAGGAGTGGAGGTCAACAAACGACTCCACTCCCCCCCCACAATAGGTTAGGTAGAGGTTGCACTATGCTTTTGTCATGAAGATAACCATAGCCAGCCTCAACATCAACGGCAGCAGAGAGGCACACCGTAGATTTAACAATTTTTCGCTCCTGCGGGAGGGGAAATATGTGGTGTGCTTCCTGCAAGAAACCCACACCATTCCGGGAGACGAAGCCACGTGGCTCCTGGAATGGCAAGGAGAGGTCCGCATGAGCCACCTCACTACAACTTCTTGTGGGGTGGCCATCTTGTTGGCCTCGCATTTTCAGCCGGAGATCTTGGGGGTCGAGGAGCCCGTGCCAGGCCACTTGCTGCACGTCACGGTTTGCCTGGGGGACGTGCCGCTCCATCTCGTGAACGTGTACGCCTCTCATCCCGGCCCGCAGCAAACGCGCTTCTTCGAAGAGGTGTCCGCTCTTCTTGGCTCCGATGACGTCGGCGACTGCATTGTCCTCGGGGGGGATTTTAACTGCACCCTCGAGGCGAGGGACCGTTCCGGTGCCCCGCAGAGCATGACGGCGATAGAGAAGTTGAGGAACCTGGTCGGGTCCTTCGACTTGGTGGACGTCTGGCGAAATCTCCACCCCGACTCCAGCGCCTTTACTTGGGTGAGGGCTGGAGTAGGGTGGTCCAGAGTCGACCGCCTTTACGTGTTTCGGGCGAACGTTTCCTGCGTCCCGGCGGCCTCCATGCGACAGGTGCCGTGTTTGGACCACCACCTGGTGTGTGCGGAGCTCGCTTCGCTCCGCGCGAGGACGGGGTCCGCGTACTGGCATTTTAACAACCGGCTGCTGGAGGACGTGCGGTTCCAGGACTCGTTCCGTCATTTCTGGGCCGACTGGAGAAGGAAGCAGTGGGGCTTCCCCTCCTTGAGGCTATGGTGGGACGTGGGCAAGGCTCACGTCCGCGTCTTCTGTCAAGAGTACGCGAGGGGGTCGACCAAGAGGCGGGCGGCCAGTGTCGGGCGCCTGGAAAAAGAGGTGCTCGACCTGGAGTCCCGTCTCGGTCAAGTCGTCAAGGACCCGGCCCTTCGGATCGTGTACGAAGCGAAGAAGGCCGCACTGAGGGACCTGCAGCTCGTCGGGTCCCGAGGCGCGTTCGTGAGGTCGCGGATCCGGTTCCTGCGGGATCTGGACCGCGGCTCCCCCTTCTTCTACTCGCTGGAAAAAAGACAGAGTGTCTGTAAGCAGCTCTTGACGCTGCTGGCCGACGGCGGCTCTCTCGTCTCGGATCCGGAGGGCGTCAACAACAGGGCCCGTGAATATTACGGGGCTCTGTTCTCTCCGGAGCCGTCCAGCAAGGAAGCGCGTAGAGTTTTGTGGGAGGACCTGCCGAAGGTCGGCCCGGAGGGCGCCGAAAATCTGGAAGCTCCGCTAAGCCTGGCGGAGCTGACCGGTGCCCTCGCCCGGCTCTCGAGGGGAAAAGCCCCGGGGCTGGACGGGCTGACCGTGGAGTTCCACAGGGCGTTCTGGGACGTCCTGGGGACGACTACGCGCGGGTCCTGGGGGAAAGTCTGGCGACCACGGAGATGCCCCTGTCTTGGCGCAGGGCAGTCATCGTCCTGCTGCCTAAGAAGGGCGATCTCCGCCTCCTTAAGAACTGGCGCCCGTTCTCCCTCCTCAGCACGGACTACAAAATCTTTGCCAGGGCGATGTCTGCTCGCCTTGGCGCCGTGCTGGACCACATGATCCATCCCGACCAGTCCTACACGGTCCCGGGCCGGACAATCCATGATAACATCCATCTGGTCCGGGACCTCATCCATTACTCCCAGGAGGCTGGTCTGTCGGTCACCTTCCTATCCCTCGACCAAGAGAAGGCGTTCGAACGGGTGGATCACGACTATGTGCTCGGAACTCTGCGCGCTTTTGGGTTTGGGACGCATTTCGTCGCCCGGATCCGACTTTTGTACGCCGCCGCGGAGTGTCTGATAAAGGTTAACGGGTCCTTGACGGCGCCCCTTCGCTTTGGGAGAGGGGTGCGCCAGGGATGCCCTATGTCCGGCCAGTTATAAGCCATCTGCGTGGAGCCTTTCCTGCGCCTCCTGCGGACGAGGTTGACGGGACTGGCTCTGCAAGGGCCGCGCGTGGAGGTCGTCCTCTCGGCTTACGCCGATGACGTGCTCCTCGCGGTAGAGGATCCCGCTGACCTGCGGAGGATGCGTGAGTGCCAGGAGATTTACTCGGCCGCATTCTCTGCCAGGATCAACTGGGAGAAATGTTCCGGCCTCCTGGTGGGTCAGTGGCAGGTGGACTCCCTGCCGGAGGAGCTCAGGCCTTTTGCCTGGAGCATGACCCATCTCCTCTATCTGGGAGTCTACCTTAGCCCCGACGAGGAAGCCTGGCCGGCGAACTGGAAAGAGCTGGAGGCCAAGGTCGCCGCTCTCCTAGGGCGCTGGACAGGACTGCTCCGAGTGCTGTCCTACAGGGGTCGAGCGCTAGTCATAAACCAGCTGGTGGCCACCATGTTGTGGTACCGGCTGGTCACTTTGACCCCTCCCCCTGCGTTTGTCACCAAGATACAGAAGAAGCTGGTGGACTTCTTCTGGAACAACAGGAAGCACTAGGTCTCTGCCGCGGTCTTGAGTCTCCCGCTTGGGGAGGGCGGTCAGTCATTGGTGTGCGTCAGCACCCAGCTCGCGACTTTCAATCTTCAGACCCTGCAGAGATACCTTTACGTCGAGCCCCCTCCCAGGTGGCGTGCTCTGGCGACGTATTTCTTCCGCCAGCAGCACGGCCTCAACTACGACACGCAGCTCCTGTTTGTGAGCTTGCGGGGCGTCAGGACCGCCTTCCAGGAGCTGCCTGTCTTTTACAAGGAACTCACCAGGGTCTGGAACAAAGTCTCCACCAAGCACAGCTCTCCACCGGCTGGAGTGGCGGCTGTCCTGTAGGAGCCGCTGCTCGGGAATCCGTACCTCCACGACCGAGGTTTTAGGTGGCAGTCGGAAGAGAGGTCTGTGGCTGGTGAGGTGACCAGGGTCAGGGACCTGCTCGATGGCGGAGGAGCGGGCTGGATGGCGCCAGACACGCTGGCGCGGCGCCTAAATTCCGCCAACGTCCGCCGCGCGGCCGATGCCATCGAGTCGCTAAAAACAGCTCTGGGCCCTGACTCCGTTCGGTGCATCGAGGAGGCTCAAGCACGTGGGGAGATCCCGTCCGAACTGACCCCCGTCCGGACGGAATTCCTCATCGGCGCCAAACCCGGAACCTCTCTCAGGAGCCGGCGCCTCACAACTTGAGTCGCCTCGAGGAAATCCCCTCTGTGCCTTTCAGTTCCGCGCAGAGAGGTTTCCTGTACGGGCTGATCCTGCACACTCTCAACTTTGCCATCCTCGCCTGCCGTCCGGACACGCCATGGCGTACCATCTTGCCGTCCGGAGGAGGCGGGGGTCTCCGATGGAGGGCACTCTACGCGGGAGGACTCCCAGTATTTATTGCGGACTTGGCCTGGAGGGTGGTGCACGGAGCAGTCCCGTGCAATAAATTGTGAAGCCGGTTCACGGGCTCCCAGGCCGCCTGCAATTTCTGCGGTCTGGAAGAGTCCGTGTTCCATGTTTTTATGGAATGCGCGAGGTTGCAGCCCCTGTTTTATTATTTAAAGGGGCTGCTCCTGAAATTCTGGCTGCACTTCAGTCTCACACTCCTGATCTTTGGGCACCCTGTGCGGAGGGGAGCGGTAGGTCCGAGGGCCTCCTCGTAGGACTGCTCCTGGGCACGGCCAAGGGTGCCATCAGCCGGTCCAGGCAGCGGGCGGTCGAGGGGGTCGTTCAACCTGACTGCCTGCCTCTCTTCCGTGCATACTTCCACGCCAGGGTGTCCTTGGAGATGGAGCACGTGGTGTCCACCGGTACGCTCGCGGCCTTCCGCGAGAGGTGGGCACCGGAGGGACTGGAGTGCATCATCACGCACGGCAACCAAATTTTAATTTGATTTTATGTTTTAAAGTTTAATTTGTTTTAATTGCCGGTGTTTTTAGTGTCCCCCTCCCCTTTTATAGGGGACACTTGGAGAAAAAAATATATATGATTTTAGTGCCCAAAAAAAACTTAAAAAAAAATCAAAAACATAAAAAAAAACCCACAAAAATAAAGGGCCTTGTAAATGTTTGGTGTGCCCCCCAGATCGGGGGGACACGATTTAAGAATTAATGTTTTAGTTTCCTCCCAAAAGAGTTCTGTGGACAAGCATTCCAAGGTCCCTTTCTTCATCTACACTATTAAGTGGCCTACCGCTTAATGTGTATATCCTTTCCATATTAGCCCTCCCAAATTGCATCACCTCACACTTCTCTGAATTAAATTCCATTTGCCACTGCTCTGCCCACCTGGCCAGAAGATTGATATTCTCATGCAGCCCATCATTTTCCTCCTCATTATCAACCACACAGCCAATTTTAGTGTTGTCTGCAAACTTCTTAATCATACTCCCGATATTCAAATCTAAATCGTTGATATATACCACAAAAAGCAAGGGACCCAGTACTGAGCCCTGCGGAACCCCACTGGAAACATCTTTCCAGTCATAACACCATCCATCAATCATTACCCTTTGCTTCCTAACTCCAACCCAATTTTGGATCCAAATTGCCACTTTGCCCTGTATCTCATGGGCTTTAACCTTTTATCAAGTGGGACCTTATCAAGAGCCTTGCTAAAGTCCATATATACTACATTGTATGCACTACCCTCTTCGGCCCTCTCAGTTACCTGCTCAAAAAATTCAATCAGGTTGGTCAAACACAATCTTCCATGAACAAATCTGTGCTGACTGTCCCTAATTAATCCTTGCCTTTCCAAATGCAGATTTATCCTGGTTGATAATGAAGAAGAAAGCTGTGCACTGCAGGAAGATATTAATCAACTGGTCAGGTGTGAAGAACAGTGTCAAATGGAATTGAACCCAGAGATTGGTGAGATAATGCAGTTTAGGAGGTCTGACAAGGAAAGGTAATATACATTAAATGCAAGGAGCCTGAGAAGTGTAGAGGAACAAAGTGACCTTGGAGTACATGTCCACAAATATCTGAAGATAGCAGGTCAGGTAGATAAGGTGGTTAAGAAGCCATTCGGAATGCTTGCATTTATTAGCCGGGTTATAGAACTGGGAGGGTGATGCTTGAAAGGTATAAAACACTGGTTAGGCCACAGCTTGAGTACTGCGTGGTTGCCGCATTACGGGAGGGACGTGATTTCAGTGCAGAGGGTACAGAGGAGATTTATGAGGATATCGCTGGGGTTGGAGAATATTATCCATGAGGACAGATTGGATAGGCTGGGTTTGTTTTCCTTGGAACAGAGGAAGCTGGGGAGACCTCATTAAGGCATACAAAATTAAGATGGGCTTAGATATAGTCAATATAAAAGGCATATTTCTCTTAGCAGATGGGGCAACAAACTGGGGGATAAATTTAAAGTTATTGGTAGAATGTTTAGAGGGGACTGAGGGGAAATTTGAGATGCAGTGAGTTGTGAGGGTTTGGAAATCACTGCCTGAAAGGGTGAGGTGGTGAAATCATCACCACATTTACAAAGTACTTGGATGTGCACTTGAAGTGTGGTACCTAGAGCTGGAAAGTGGGATTACACTGGATAGTCTCTTATTTTCCAGTACGGACACGATGGGCCGAAATGGCCTCCTTCTGTGCTGTAAACTTCTATGAGCAATTACTTCTCTCTCCCTCTCCCTCAGAAGGTGTATCTATATTATTGAACGCAGTTACACCTCTGTGCCTCCCTGCATGTTATCTGTATTCCTGCGAACACTTACACCTCTCTGTCTCCTCTGCGGATGTATCTGTATTAATGCGATGAGTTACACCTCTCTCTATCTCCTCTGCAGCTCTGCACCACTCCGACCCATACATCTCAGGGTAGGTCATTAAAGAGAGTAATGATCTTTGCGCTGAACCAGACTGTTCAAGTGCAAATATTGTTTAAGGAGGTAAAATGTGTTTTACATTTAAAAAATGGAAGCTTGCTTTCAACGGTGATAGGAAGAGTGAAAAGTTATCAATAGCCCACCTGACCAATCTAAAAAAGCTCGAAGGTATAGTCCTTCTTTGAGGCTTTTAGGTGAGACCGGAGTCCCGATAAGGAGACTGTGTGCCCACAGCTTGTGAAATTCAGCCTGTTAGTTTTAAAGGACAGAAGGTTTTTTTAATAAACTCACATACACAAAATCTATGAGGTGGCAGGACAAGATAATAAATATGTTTAAAAAGCATATTGGATCATTGGCTTTATAAATAGAGTCGAAGAGTACAAAAGCAAGCAGGTAGGTTACGTTAAAATGTTATAAAACAATGATTAGATCTCGGCGAGATCATTTTGCCCAATTCTGGGCACTACATTTTAGATTCAATGTCAAAACCTCAGAAAGGTTGCAGATCAAATTGACCAGCACGGTAGTAGAGATGTGGGCATTCAATTACGTGGAGAGACTGGATACGGTGGGATAGTTCACTTTAAAAGAGAAAAGATTAATGATTCTTACTCAGCTAGCTTTTATAATCTGAAGTGCATTGCCTGTAAGTGTGATGGGAGAATAATCAACAGTTATATTGAAAATTAATTTTGCTATATACATGAAAAGGTAAATAAATGCAGGGGTATGGCCAATGAGCCGAGCATTGGAACTAATTCTCTAGCTCTTTTAGAGCAACAGACAGCAATGAGGAGTGGATATATCACCTTCAGTCCTGACTTAAATGATTCTATCAAGTGTGGTCATCAGAACGGCAGCCCTGTATACATAGAGCTTGTTCTGCAGCCTGCTGCTCCTAACACTCCTCAGATCTATTCCTTGCAACATACATCTTACGATTCCAATCCCTCATGTTACAGGTTCCTTCTAACGCTTGTACATCCTGTTACATCGGCTACCTGCTGCCAAATGGGACATTCCAGTGCGATGCTTGCCTGCATGTAATAACACATTGAAAGAAATTGGCGCACAGTCCTCAGGGAAACAGCACACAACAGTGAGGGAGAGAAAGAGACAGTGCACAAAAGTAGGGAGCGAATGACACAGTACACAACAGTGAGCGAGGTACTGACACAGTGCACAATAATGAGGGAGTGAGAGAAAAATTATACAACAATATGTGAGAGAGTGAAACAGTACACAACAGTGAGGGAGACAGTTATACAGAGCATTACATTGAGGGAGAGAGGGACACAGTAAACAAAAGTCAATGAGAAAAGGACACATAAGACGTATTGTGTGAGTCTGAATTACTGTATTAACCCAGTGCCTAATTATGAATGATCAGAAATGCACACTCTCTGGTGTAAATTACCTGAAGGACACCATGTCTGGGCCTTGTTTACCAGCAGGACCACTGACTGACTCTGATTCATCGGAAACTCAAATTAGCTGGGCCTGAATTATCAGACGGAATCAATGTATTTGTCTGATTTTTTGGAAGGACCCAATGTCTGGGTCTGAATTATTAGTCAGTCATACAGTCTGAGTGTAAGTTACCTGAAGGATATTCGGTCTTGACCTCATTATCAGCAGGTCCTATGTCTGGCTCTGAATTGTCCGAAACTCCCACAGTCTGGGTCTGATTTATCAGCGAGGCCACACACTGTCTCTGAATCATCAGAGACACCCACTGTCTGTGTCAGAATTATCATTAACACCCATTTTATGGGCCTGATTTATCACAAAAATAACTGACTGACTCTGAATCAGACGGACAGACTGTCTGGGTCTGAATTATCAGAAACACCTACAGTCTGGATCTGAATTATCAGAAACACCCACTGTCTGCCTCTGAAATATGAGAAAGAACTGCTGGCTCGGCCTGAATTATCAGAAGGACCTACTCGCTGGGTCAGCTTCATCAGAAGTCACCACTTTATTTGCCAGAATTTTAAGAAACTCCCTCTTTCTGTCTGGGTCTGAATGATCAGAAGGATCCACTGTCTGGAACTGAATGATCAGATGGAGTCACTGTCTAGGTCTGCATGACCAGAAGGAGCCATTGTCTGGGTCTGAATGTCCAGAAGGAGCCACTGTCTGGGTCTGATTGATCAGAAGGAGTCACTCTCTGAGTCTGAATGATCAGAAGGGGCCACTGTCTGGGTGTGAATGAGAGAACGATCCACTGTCTGGAACTGAATGGTCAGACGGAGTCACTGTCTGGGTCTGCATGACCAGAAGGAGTCACTGTCTGGGTCTCAATGTTCAGACGGAGTCACTGTCTGGGTCTGAATGATCAAAAGGAATCATTGTCTGGGTCTGAATGATCAGAAGGACTCACTGTCTGGGTCTGAATGATCAAAAGGAGTCACTGTCTGGGTGAGAATGATCAAAAGGAGTCACTGTCTGGGTCTGAATGTACAGACTGAGCCACTGTCTGGGTCTGAATGATCAAAAGGAGCCACTGTCTGGGTCTGAATGTTCAGACGGAGTCACTGTCTGGGTGTAAATGATCTGAAGGAGCCACTGTCTGGGACTGAATGATCAGAAGGAGCCACTGTCTGGGTCTGAATGATCAGACGGATTCACTGTCTGAGTCTGAATGATCAGAAGAAGCCACTGTCTGGGTGTGAATGTTCAGACGGAGCCACTGTCTGGGACTGAATGATCAGAAAGAGCCACTGTCTGGGTCTGAACGTTTAGACCGTGTCACTGTCTGGATCTGAATGATCAGACGGATTCACTGTCTGGGTCTGAATGATCAGAAGGAGCCACTGTCTGAGTGTGAATGATCAGACAGAGTCACTGTCTGGGTGTGAATGATCAGACGGAGCCACTGTCTGGGACTGAATGATCAGAAAGAGCCACTGTCTGGGTGTGAATGATCAGACGGTGTCACTGTCTGGGTGTGAATGAACAGACAGAGTCACTGTCTGGGTGTGAATGATCAGACAGATTCACTGTCTGGGTCTGAATGATCAGAAAGAGCCACTGTCTGGGTGTGAATGATCAGACGGATTCACTGTCTGGGTCTGAATGATCAGAAGGACTCACTGTCTGGGTCTGAATGATCAGAAGGAATCACTGTCTGGGTCTGAATGATCAGAAGGAGCCACTGTCTGGGTGTGAATGATCAGACGGAGCCACTGTCTGGGACTGAATGATCAGAAGGAGCCACTGTCTGGGTGTGAATGATCAGACGGATTCACTGTCTGGGTCTGAATGATCAGAAGGACTCACTGTCTGGGTCTGAATGATCAGAAGGAATCACTGTCTGGGTGTGAATGATCAGAAGGAGCCACTGTCTGGGTGTGAATGATCAGACGGAGCCACTGTCTGGGACTGAATGATCAGAAAGAGCCACTGTCTGGGTGTGAATGATCAGACGGTGTCACTGTCTGGGTGTGAATGATCAGACGGAGCCACTGTCTGGGTGTGAATGATCAGATGGTGTCACTGTCTGGGTGTGAATGATCAGACAGAGTCACTGTCTGGGTGTGAATGATCAGAAGGAGCCACTGTCTGGGTGTGAATTATCAAAAGGTGCCACTGTCTGGGTCTGAATGATCAGAAAGAGCCACTGTCTGGGTGTGAATGATCAGAAGGAGTCACTGTCTGGGTGTGAATTATCAAAAGGTGCTACTGTCTGGGTCTGAATGATCAGAAAGAGCCACTGTCTGGGTGTGAATGATGAGAAGGAATCACTGTCTGGGTCTGAATGATCAGACGGAGTCACTGTCTGGGTCTGAATGATCAGAAAGAGCCACTGTCTGGGTGTGAATGATCAGAAGGAGTCACTGTCTGGGTGTGAATTATCAAAAGGTGCCACTGTCTGGGTCTGAATGATCAGAAAGAGCCACTGTCTGGGTGTGAATGATGAGAAGGAATCACTGTCTGGGTCTGAATGATCAGACGGAGTCACTGTCTGGGTCTGAATGATCAAAACGAGTCACTGTCTGTGTCTGAATGTACAGACGAAGCCACTTTCTGGATCTGAATGATCAAAAGGAGCCACTGTCTGGGTCTGAATGATCAAAAGGAGCCACTGTCTGGGTCTGAATGATCAGATGGAGCCATTGTCTGAGTCTGAATGATCAGACCGATTCACTGTCTGGGTCGGAATGATCAGAAGGAGCCATTGTCTGAGTCTGAATGATCAGACCGATTCACTGTCTGGGTCGGAATGATCAGAAGGAGCCATTGTCTGGGTCTGAATGATCAGAAGGAGCCATTGTCTGGGATTGAATGATCAGAAGGACTCACGGTCTGGTTGTGAATGATCAGAAGGAGCCACTGTCTGGGATTGAATGATCAGACAGATTCACTGTCTGGGTCGGAATGATCAGAAGGAGCCACTGTCTGGGTCTGAATGATCAGAAGGAGCCATTGTCTGAGTCTGAATGATCAGACCGATTCACTGTCTGGGTCGGAATGATCAGAAGGAGCCACTGTCTGGGTCTGAATGATCAGAAGGAGCCATTGTCTGGGTGTGAATGTTCAGACAAAGTCACTGTCTGCATGTGTGTGATCAAAAGGAGCCACTGTCTGGGTCTGAATGATCAGACCGATTCACTGTCTGGGTGTGAATGATCAGAAGGAGCCAATGTCTTAGTGTTAGTGATCAGAAGGAGCCACTGTCTGGGTCTGAATGTTCAGACAGAGCCACTTTATGCATCTGAATTATGAGAAAGAAGCACTGTCCGCATCTGCATTATCCAAAGCATCAACTTCCTGTGTCTGAATGATGAGACTCATTGTCAGAGATTGGATTATTGGGCAGATCCCATGTCCAGCATTCAATGATCAGAAACACACAATGTAGGAGTTAAAATTGTCTTAAATACCCACTGTTTGAATCTGAAATGTACGAAGCACCCTTTGTCTTGGTCTGAATTATCAAACAGACACACTGTCTGGGTGTAAGTTACCTGAAGCACACTCGGTGTGGGCCTGATTTATCAGCAAGGCCTATGACTGGTCCTCAAATTTCCAAAACACACACTGTCTGGGGATAATTTATCAAAGCCATATACTGTCTGGGTCAGAATTGTCAAAAACACTCACTGTCTGGGTCTGAGTTATCAGTAACGCAAACTGTCTGGGCTTGAATTATCAGAAACACCATTTGTCTAGATCTGAGTGATCAGATGTTGCAACGTCTGTGTCTAAATAATCGGAAGGATGTGCTGTCTGGGTCTAACTCACCAGACAAAGCCATTGTCTGTGTCTGAATTATCATAAAAACCCACTGTCTGGACCTGAATTATCAGTAGTACATACTGTCTGAATTCAATTATCATAAAACCCACTGTCTGGACCTGAATTATCAGTAGTACATACTGTCTGAATTCAATTATCATAAAACCCCAGTGTCTGGGCCTGAATTATCAGTAGTACATACTGTCTGAATTCAATTATCATAAAACCCCACTGTCTGGGTATGAATTATCAGTAGTACATACTGTCTGAATTCAATTATCATAAAACCCACTGTCTGGACCTGAATTATCAGTAGTACATACTGTCTGGATTCAATTATCATAAAACCCCACTGTCTGGGCCTGAATTATCAGTAGTACATACTGTCTGAATTCAATTATCATAAAACCCCACTGTCTGGGTATGAATTATCAGTAGTACATACTGTCTGAATTCAATTATCATAAAACCCCACTGTCTGGGCCTGAATTATCAGTAGTACATACTGTCTGAATTCAATTATCAGAAAAGCAACAAGTCTGGGTATGAATTATCAGATGGCCACACTGTCTAAATCAGAATTATCAGAAAAGACATTGCCTGCATCTGAAGTATCATCAGCACTTCATGTCTGAGTCTGAATTATAAGAAACACCAACTATCTTGGTCTGAGTCATCAGAAAGCTTCTCTGCCTTGGTCTGACTTGTCAGAATGAACAATTTTCCGAGTCTGCATTATTGGAAGGGCCCACTATCTGGGTCTCAATTATCGTAATGATTCACTGTCTGCATGTGAGTTATCAGAAATTTTTATTTGCTGGTCCAAAAATGTCATAAATACTCAATGTCTGCAGAAATTTCAACATATGCACTACGTCTGGGTATGAATTATCAGAAACACTCACTGCCTGGATCTGAATGACCAGAAATCCCATTGTCTGCTGCTGAAGTAAGATGAGGATCTATTAGTTGGGTCAGAATTACATGAATGACCTAATTTCTGGGTCTGATTTATCAGAAGTACCACGTTATCTGCCTGATTTTAAGAACTTCCCACTGCCCGGGTGTCAACGATCAGAAGGGCCCACTGTCTACATCAGAGTGATAAGAAACATCCACTGTCATGGTATGAATGATCTTCCGGATCCACTGTCTGGGTCTGAAGTTAAGAACCACCGACTATCTGGGTCTGAATTATCAGAAAGCCTCACTGGCTCTGTGTGATTTATCAGAATGATGAATTTTCTGGGTCTGGTTTACCGGAAGGACCCAATGTCTGTGTCTGAATTATTGGATGGTTCCACTGTCTGGGTCTGATTTAGCAAAACCATGCAAACTCTGGGTCAGAATTATCATAAACACTCACTGTCTGCATGTGATTTATCCAAATAAACAATGTCTGGCCCATATTTGTATTAAACCCCCAACTGTCTTGTTATTAATGATCAGAAATACCACTGTCTGCAACTGACTTTTCAGAAATCCCACTGCCTGCATCTCAACTATGGGAAGGACCAAGTGGCTCGGTGTGAATTATCACATGGACATACACTCTGTGTCTGATTTATCAGAACTAGCCAATATATCTGCTTGAAATTTTGGAAACTCCCACTGTCTATTTCTGAATTTTCGAAAGGCCCAATCGATGTCTGCATTATCAGATGGACCCGCTGTCTGTGCCTGAAATAGAATTACTGCCCACTGTCTGGGACTGAATTTCCAGATGGACCCTGTATCTGTGTCGGGATGATAAGAAACACCCACTGTCAGAGTTTCAATTATCAGCAGGCCACACTGTCCGAATCTGATTGATCTAAAGGAACTTTTGTTTCAGTCTGGATTATCAGAAGGACCCTGTGTAAAAAACTGAATTATCAGAATTGCACAATGTAGGGGTCAGAATTGTCATAAATATTCACTATCTGGGACTGAAATATCGGAAGCACACTGTGTCTTGGTCTGAATTATCAGAACGAAAAACTGTCTGTGTGTAACTTACCTGAAGGACTATCTGTCTGGGCCTGATTTTTCAGCAGGATCACTGACTGGCTCTAAATTGTCATAAACACACGCTTCCTGGGCTTGAATTATTAGATGGAACCAATGTCTGGATCTCACTTACAATAAGGAACATCTGTCTTGGTTTCAATTATCAAAACCATACACTGTCTGGTTCAGAATTATCATAAAAACTCACTGTCTGGATGTGAGCACTCATACTGTCTGTGTCGAATTAATCAGGATCACCCACGATCTGGATCTGGATGATCAGAAGAAGCAATGTCTGTATAAGAATTATCAAGAAGGATCCACTGTCTGGATCTGAATTTTCAGAACGACACACTGTCTGGACTAGATTATCAGAAACACATCATGACTGGCTGAGAATTATCAGAAGGAAATATCAGACGGCCCCTCGGTTTAAGTTGGAATGATAAAAAAAGCCACTGTCTGCATCTGAAGTCTCAGAAGTACATACTGTCTGGAGCTGAATAAAAAAGAACACCAACCCTTTGGGTCTGAATTATCAGAAAGCCTCACTCTCTGATTTGTCAGAACGATCAATTGTCTGAACCTGGATTATATGAAGGACCCTATCTCTGCGTCTGACTTATCAGAAGGTCCGTCAATCTGTGTCTGAATTATAAAAGCCCTCAATGACTGGGTCAGAATTGTCATAAACATCACTTCTGCATGGAAATTATAATAAATATTCCCTGACTGGCTCTGAATTGGCATAAATACTCACTGTCTGCATGTGGATTATCGGAAACACCCATTGTCTGGAACTGACTTATCAGAAATACCACCGTCTGCATCTGATATATGAGAAAAACAGACTTGCAATGTCTGACCCCCATTTTATCTGCATGAAAGTTAAGAACCTCCCACGAATGATCAGATGGGCCCACTGTCTATGTCTGCGTTATCAGATTGAGCCACTGTGTTGCCTGAATTATAAGAATCACCCACTGTCTGTGTCTGAAATTTCAGAAGGACCAAATGTCTTGGCCTGAATTATGAAAACTATCAACTGTCTGAGTCAGAAATATTATAAACACTCAAAGTCTGGTTATGATTTATCAGTAACTCAAACAGTTTGATTTGAATGATGGAAAACACTGACTGTCTGGATCTGAATTATCAGTAGGACAAAGTTCTGTATCTGAATTATCAGAAGGATTCATTCTTTGAGGCTAATTTACCAGACAAAGCCACTATCTGTGTCTGAATTAGCATTAACACCACCTTCTCCGTCTGAATTATCAGTAGAACAAACTGTCTGGACTGCATATCAAAATCTTAAGCTATCTGGGTCAAGCTTATCAAATGAACCCCTGTCTGAGTCTGAATTATCTGAAAAGCCATTGTCTACATCTGAAGTGTCAGAAGGAAATTCTGTCGTGCAGAAATATAACGAACAGCAACTCGCTGGCTATGAATTATCAGAATACCGCACTGTCTGTGTCTGATTTATCAGAACAATCAAGTCTCCGAATCTGGATTATAGAAAGGACCCAATGTCTGTGTAAGAATTATCAGAAGGTCCCACTCTCTGTGTCTGAATTATCAAAACCAACACTGCCCTGGTCCAGATTTTTCATAAACATTCACTGTCTGCATGTGAATTATCAGAAATACCTATTATCTGGTTCAGAAATGGTATAAATACTCACTGTCTGCTTGCGAATGATCAGAAACACCCACAGTCTGGAACTGATTTACCAGAAATCCCTCTGTCTGCATCTGAAACACAAGGAAAAACCAACTGGCCAGGTCTAAATTAACAGAAGGATATATTATCTGTGTCTGATTTTTCAGAAGTAGCCACTTTATTTGCATGAAATTAAGAACCTCTCACGGTCTGCCTCTGAAGGATCAGATGGCTTCACGTTCTGTGTCTGCATTATCAGATGGAGCCATTGTCCATGCCTGAATTATAAGAATCACCCAGTGTCTGGGTCTGAATTATCAGACGGAATCAGTGTTTGGGTCTGAATTATCAGACGGACCATCTGTCTTGTTCTGAATTATCAAAAGCATACGAAAAGAATTTAAGGAGCTAGGAGCTAAATTAAAAAGTAGGACCTCAAAAGTAGTAATCTCGGGATTGCTACCAGTGCCACGTGCTAGTCAGAGTAGGAATCGCAGGATAGCGCAGATGAATGCATGGCTTGAGCAGTGGTGTAGCAGGGAGGGATTCAAATTCTTGGGGCATTGGAACCGGTTCTGGGGGAGGTGGGACCAGTACAAACCGGACGGTCTGCACCTGGGCAGGTCCGGAACCAATGTCCTAGGGGGAGTGTTTGCTAGTGCTGTTGGGGAGGAGTTAAACTAATATTGCAGGGGGATGGGAACCTATGCAGGGAGACAGAGGGAGACAAAAATGAGGCAAAAGCAAAAGACAGAAAGGAGATGAGGAAGAGTGGAGGGCAGAGAAACCCAAGGCAAAGAACAAAAAGGGCCACTGTACAGCAAAAGTCTAGAAGGACAAAGGGTGTTAAAAAAGCAAGCCTGAAGGCTTTGTGTCTTAATGCAAGGAGTATCCGCAATAAGGTGGATGAATTAACTGTGCAAATAGATGTTAACAAATATGATGTGATTGGGATTACGGAGACGTGGCTCCAGGATGATCAGGGCTGGGAATTCAACATCCAGGGGTATTCAACATTCAGGAAGGATAGAATAAAAGGAAAAGGAGGTGGGGTAGCATTGCTGGTTAAAGAGGAGATTAATGCAATAGTTAGGAAAGACATTAGCTTGGATGATGTGGAATCTATATGGGTAGAGCTGCAGAACACTAAAGGGCAAAAATCGTTAGTGGGATTTGTGTACAGACCTCCAAACAGTAGTAGTGATGTTGGGGAGGGCATCAAACAGGAAATTAGGAGTGCATGCAATAAAGGTGCAGCAGTTATAATGGGTGACTTTAATATGCACATAGATTGGGCTAGCCAAACTGGAAGCAATACGGTGGAGGAGGATTTCCTGGAATGCATAAGGGATGGTTTTCTAGACCAATATGTCGAGGAACCAACTAGGGGGGAGGCCATCTTAGACTGGGTGTTGTGTAATGAGAGAGGATTAATTAGCAATCTCATTGTGCGAGGCCCCTTGGGGAAGAGTGACCATAATATGGTGGAATTCTGCATTAGGATGGAGAATGAAACAGTTAATTCAGAGACCATGGTCCAGAATTTAAAGAAGGGTAACTTTGAAGGTATGAGGCATGAATTGGCTAAGATAGATTGGCTAATGATACTTAAGGGGTTGACTGTGGATGGGCAATGGCAGACATTTAGAGACCGCATGGATGAATTACAACAATTGTACATTCCTGTCTGGCGTAAAAATAAAAAAGGGAAGGTGGCTAAACCGTGGCTATCTAGGGAAATCAGGGATAGTATTAAAGCCAAGGAAATGGCATACAAATTGGCCAGAAATAGCAGCGAACCTGGGGACTGGGAGAAATTTAGAACTCAGCAGAGGAGGACAAAGGGTTTGATTAGGGCAGGGAAAATGGAGTACGAGAAGAAGCTTGCAGGGAACATTAAGGCGGATTGCAAAAGTTTCTATAGGTATGTAAAGAGAAAAAGGTTAGTAAAGACAAACGTAGGTCCCCTGCAGTCAGAATCAGGGGAAGTCATAACGGGGAACAAAGAAATGGCAGACCAATTGAACAAGTACTTTGGTTCAGTATTCACTAAGGAGGACACAAACAACCTTCCGGATATAAAAGTGGTCAGAGGGTCTATTAAGGAGGAGGAACTGAGGGAAATCTTTATTAGTCGGGAAATTGTGTTGGGGATTGAAGGCCGATAAATCCCCAGGGCCTGATGGACTGCATCCCAGAGTACTTAAGGAGGTGGCCTTGGAAATAGCGGATGCATTGACAGTCATTTTCCAACATTCCATTGACTCTGGATCAGTTCCTATCGAGTGGAGGGTAGCCAATGTAACCCCACTTTTAAAAAAAGGAGGGAGAGAGAAAACAGGGAATTATAGACCGGTCAGCCTGACCTCAGTAGTGGGTAAAATGATGGAATCAATTATTAAGGATGTCATAGCAGCGCATTTGGAAAATGGTGACATGATAGGTCCAAGTCAGCATGGATTTGTGAAAGGGAGATCATGCTTGACAAATCTTCTGGAATTTTTTGAGGATGTTTCCAATAAAGTGGACAAAGGAGTACCAGTTGATGTGGTATATTTGGACTTTCAGAAGGCTTTCGACAAGGTCCCACACAGGAGATTAATGTGCAAAGTTAAAGCACATGGGATTGGGGGTAGTGTGCTGACGTGGATTGAGAACTGGTTGTCAGACAGGAAGCAAAGAGTAGGAGTAAATGGGTACTTTTCGGAATGGCAGGCAGTGACTAGTGGGGTACCGCAGGGTTCTGTGCTGGGGCCCCAGCTGTTTACATTGTACATTAATGATTTAGACGAGGGGATTAAATGTAGTATCTCCAAATTTGCGGATGACACTAAGTTGGGTGGCAGTGTGAGCTGCGAGGAGGATGCTATGAGGCTACAGAGTGACTTGGATAGGTTAGGTGAGTGGGCAAATGCGTGGCAGATGAAGTATAATGTGGATAAATGTGAGGTTATCCACTTTGGTGGTAAAAACAGAGAGACAGACTATTATCTGAATGGTGACAGATTAGGAAAAGGGAAGGTGCAACGAGACCTGGGTGTCATGGTACATCAGTCATTGAAGGTTGGCATGCAGGTACAGCAGGCGGTTAAGAAAGCAAATGGCATGTTGGCCTTCATAGCGAGGGGATTTGAGTACAGGGGCAGGGAGGTGTTGCTACAGTTGTACAGGGCCTTGGTGAGGCCACACCTGGAGTATTGTGTACAGTTTTGGTCTCCTAACTTGAGGAAGGACATTCTTGCTATTGAGGGAGTGCAGCGAAGATTCACCAGACTGATTCCCGGGATGGTGGGACTGACCTATCAAGAAAGACTGGATCAACTGAGCTTGTATTCACTGGAGTTCAGAAGAGTGAGAGGGGACCTCATAGAAACGTTTAAAATTCTGACGGGATTGGACAGGTTGGATGCAGGAAGAATGTTCCCAATGTTGGGGAAGTCCAGAACCAGGGGTCACAATCTAAGGATAAGGGGTAAGCCATTTAGGACCGAGATAAGGAGAAACTTCTTCACCCAGAGAGTGGTGAACCTGTGGAATTCTCTACCACAGGAAGTAGTTGAGGCCAATTCACTAAATATATTCAAAAGGGAGTTAGATGAAGTCCTTACTACTCGGGGGATCAAGGGGTATGGCGAGAAAGCAGGAAGTGGGTACTGAAGTTTCATGTTCAGCCATGAACTCATTGAATGGCGGTGCAGGCTAGAAGGGCTGAATGGCCTGCTCCTGCACCTATTTTCTATGTTTCTATACACTTTCTGCGTCGGATTTTTCGTGAACACTCACTGTCTGGGTGTGATTTATCAGTAACTCACACAGTCTGGGTGTGAATTATCAGAAACACCCACTCTCTGGATCTGACTTATCAGAAGAACCAAACTCTGTGGCTGAGTTATCGGAAGGACCAACTGCCTGGATTCAAATTACTGGAAGATGCAGCTGTTAATGTCTGAATTATGGTAAACCACCAGTGTCTGGGTCAGATTTATCAGTTCGACACATTCCTTCAACTGAATTATAAAAACCATGTAATTTCTGGGTCTGAATTATTAGTCGGACACCCTCTCTGGACTGAATTATCAGAAACACACCATGTCTTTGTACGAATTAACAGACTGCACCACTGCCTAAGTTTGAATTATCACAAAAGCCATTGTCTGCCTGTCAAGTCTCAGAAGAAAAGACAGTATGTTACAGCATTTTAAGGAAAATCAACTGTCTGGGTCTCTTACCGAGCAATTGTCTGATTCTGACTTGCTGGAAGCACCCAAACTCTGTGTCTGAATCATCAGAAGGTCCCATTGTGTGGGTCTGATTTGCAGAAACTAATGCTGTCTGGGCCAGAATTGTCATAAACACTCATTGTTCGCATGTGAATTATCAGAAACACGCACTGTCTGGTTACAAATTGTCACAATTACTCACTGTCTGCACCTGACTTGTCAGAAACACACTGTCTGGTTTCTAAGTGTCATAATTACTCGCTGTATTCATGTGAATTAGCAAAATGCCCTCTTTCTGGTCCTCAATTATCAGAAGGCCACAATGCTCTGGATTGATTCATCTGAAGGACCATTTGTTTGAGTCTCGATTATCATAAGGACCCAGTCTCTAGATCTTAATTTTAAAGACGCACAATGTATGGGTCAGGATTGTCATACATACTCACGGTCTGGGTTGGAAATATCAAAAGCACTCTTTCTCTTGGTCTGAATAATAAGACAGACACACTGTCTTGGTGTAAGTTACTTCAAGGCCCATTGCCTGGGCCTGAAATATAAACAGGACCACTGATGGGCTCTGAATTTTCAGGAATACACATTGATTGGGACTCAATTATCAGCTGGAACCAATGTATTGGTTTGAATTAACTGAAGGACCATCTGCCTTGGCCTGAGTTATCAAAACAATACATTATCTGGGTCAGAATAATCTTAAACACTCACTGTCTTGGTGTGAGTTATCAGTAACATACATTGACTGGGTCTGAATCATCAGAAAAGCCATTTTCTGCATCTGAAGTATAAGAAGGACATACTGTATGATGCTGAATTATAAGAAACAACAACTATCTGGGTCTGAATGATCAGAAAGCCGCACTGAATGGGTCTGATGTATCAGAACGACCAATTGTCTGTGTCTGCATTATCATAATGCCTCAATGTCTGTGTCTGAATTATCAGAATGATCCACTGCTTGGGTCTGAATTCTCCAAATCATGCACTGTCTGGGACCGAATAGTAACAAACATTCACTGTCTTCATGTGAATTGTCAGAAACGCACACTGCCTGGGTCTGATTTATCAGAAACACCCACTGTCTGGATCCGAATGATCAGAAATCTCACTGTCTGCAGCTGAAATATGAGAAGCACCTGTTGGCTAGGTCTGAATTATCAGAATGATCTACTTATCATAAGCACTCATTGTCTGGTTGTGAGTTATCAGTAACTCACACTGTCTCCCAGGTGTCAATGGGCCTCATTGCCAAGAGCATGCAGCAATCAAGTGCAGGCATCAGAAAGAGCTTTCGGCAAACCAGTCCCACCCGCCCTTTCTCTCAACGACTGTCTGTCCCACCTGTGATAGGGATCGTGGTTCTCGTATTTGATTGTTTAGTCACCTAAGGACTCATTTTTTGAGTGGAAGCAAGTCTTCCCCGATTCCGAGGGACTGCCTATGATGATGATGGCACTGTCTGGGTCGGAATTATCCGAAATACCCACAGTCTGGATCTCAATTTTCAAAAGGATCAATATCTGTGTCTGAATTATCAGAAGTACCCTCTGCCTGGGTCTAAGTTACCGATCGAAGCTACTTTCTGTGTATGAATTATCAAAAAACACACTGTCTTGGTCTGAACTATCAGTTGGACACACTCTCTGGACTGAATTTTCAGAAATGCACAATGTCTGTTTATGAATTATTAGATGGACAGTCTGTCTAAGTGTGAATTATCAGAAAAGCCAATTTCTGTATCTGAAATATCAAAAGGATATCAAATATCTGGTGCTGAATTATAAGAAATACAAACTATCTGGTTCAGAATTATCAGAAAGCCACAGTCCCTGCGCCTGATTTGTCAGAACAATCAATTGACTGAGTCTGTTTTCTCGGAATGACTCACTGCCTGTGTTTTAATTATCACACTAACCCACTGTCTGAGTCTGAATTATCAAAACTATGCACTGTCTGGGACAGAATTGTTATCACCAATCACAGTTTCGGTGTGAGTTATCAGTAATGCACACTGTCTGGGTCTGACTTATCAGAAGGAACAACCGCTTTCTCAGAATTATCAGAAAGACCAATATTTAAAGGAGCCTGGAACATGACCTGTGCATTTAAACCGCGCCGCCGCCCCCCCCCACCCCGCCACCCACGCCCCGCAGACATCCGTCCGTGCTTTTAAAGGACTCCTGTAAGATGATCTAGGTATACAAAGTGGAACTGGAACCGAATCTGTGCTTTTGAAGGACACCCGCAAATGGATCTGACTATTTAAAGGACCCCCAGAACCTAATATGTATATTAAAAGGACACCCCGGAATCTGGGCTCCATATTCAATGGTCCATCAGACCATTATGTGCACATTTAAGGAAGCCCCATAAACCTTGATATGTGTACTTAGGACCACGAGGATCCCAATCTGTGTATTGAACTGAACACCCAGAACCAGATCTGTGCATTAAAATGACCTGGTAGATGATATGTGCATTTAAAGGACCCCCGGACCATGATCTGTATATTTAAAGAAGCAGCCGGCATCCAATTAGTGTATTTAAAGGACCAGATGGAATCAAATCTTTATATTTAAATGAGCCGCTGGAATGCATTCTGCAATTTTAAAGGACACGGGGATTCCGACCTTTGCATTTATAGAACCCCAACCCCGCCCCCCGAATCTGATCTATGTATTTCAGGGACATCTCGGAGTTCGCTCTGTGTATTTAAAGGACCCGCGGAACACGCTCTGTAATTAAAGCAGTGCCTGAACACTATCTGTATATTTAAGGTACCCCTGGAATTCAAGCTGAGTATTTAAAAGACCCCAGGAAGCCGATCTGTATTTAAAGAAGCCCCTGAAAATGATTTGTGTGTTAATTTTGTCCTCAGAACCCATGAATTCATTTAAAGGACCCAGCGGAAAGCATTCTCTTTATTTAACGGAATCAAATTGTTGATCTGTTTATTTAATGGACATTTTCAGGCCTTGATTTGTGTATTTAAAGGGGAACTGGAACATGGACTTTTGCTTAAAGGACCCTAGCTGTGGTGCACACAGGAGCCCAAGCACACGATCTGTCTTTTTAAAGGACTGCTTGAACAAAATGTATATATTCAAAGAAGAATCCTGAATCCGATCAGTGTATTTTAAAAACCCCGTGGAACCCAATATAAAGGACCTCTGGAACTGATATGTGCATAAAAATGGCACGCCAGATGGCAATCTGCACATTTAAAGGACCCTGGCATTTCAATCTTTGCATTTATGGGACCGCCACCTCAACACCCAACCAAAACCCGATCTGTATATTTAAAGGACACATCAGATCTCGATCAGTGCATTTTAAGGCAGCCAGACACCTGCTCAGCGTGTTTAAAGGACCAACCACCAACGACATCCGAGCTGTGTATTTAGACATGAATCCGGAACACCAGCTGTGTATTTAGACATTAATCCGGGATCCAAGCTTGTATTGAGATATTAATCCAGAACCCGTGCTGTGACTTTAGACATTAATCTGGAAACCGAGCTTTGTATTTAGACTTTAATCCGGAACCCGAGCTGCGTATTTAGGCATTAATCCGGAACCGAGCTGTGTATTTAGGCATTAATCCCGAACCCGAGCTGTGTATTTAGACATTAATCTGGAAACCTAGCTTTGTATTTCATGTTAATCCACAACCTGAGCTGTGTATTTAGACATTAATCCAGAACCTGAGCTGTGTATTCAGACTTGAAACCGGAAACTGTGCTGTGTATTGAAACATGATTGTGGAAGCCGAGCTGTGTATATAGACATGAAACCAGAACCCGAGCTGTGTATATAGACATGAAACCAGAACCCGAGCTGTGTATATAGACATGAAACCAGAACCCGAGCTGTGTATATAGACATGAAACCAGAACCCGAGCTGTGTATATAGACATGAAACCAGAACCCGAGCTGTGTATATAGACATGAAACCAGAACCCGAGCTGTGTATATAGACATGAAACCAGAACCCGAGCTGTGAATTTATGCATGAAACCAGAACCCGAGCTGTGTATTTAGACATTAATCCATAACCCGAGCTGTGTATTTAGACATTAATCCGGAACCGGAGCTGTGTATTTGGAGATGAATCCGGAACCCAAGATGTGTATTTAGTTATGAATCCGAAACAGGAGCTGTGTACTTAACTATAAATCTGGAACCCATACGGTATATTTAGATATGAATCTGAATCCGAACTTTGAATTTATGAATCCAGACGCGAGCTCTGTATTTAAAGGTGAATCCGGTACCTCATCCAAGTATGTAAAGCACATCCTGGATGGAATCTTCCAATTGAAAGGACCCCAGGATTGGGATCTTTATCTTCATAGCAACTGCCACAACACCATCTGTGTACTTAAATGACCCCACATAGCTCGCTTTGTGTATTTTAAGGAACCACTGAAACCCGATCTGTTCCTTTAAGGGACACCAAACTTGATCTGTTTACATAAGGACACCCCCAAATACAGATCTGTGTATTGAAATGATTCCCAGTGTGTCAGCTGTTCATTTAAATGAACCAGTAAACCCGATCTGTATATTTAAAGGACCTACAGACTCGCTCTCTTTATTTAAAGGACACCCGAGCTCGAGCTGTGTATTGAAAGGAAACCCTGATCACAATCTGTGTATTTAAAGATTCCTCCAGGATTCGATCACTGTATCTCAAAGTCCCCATCGAACCCGATTTGTCTATTTAAAGGACCCAGGAAGTTAATCTGCAAAGTTAAAGAACCTAACCTGTGCATTTAATCGATACCTGGAACCCGATCTGTTAATGTAGACACAGACCGTGGGTACTGCTGATAACTCAAAGTCAGACAAGACAGTATGTGTTTCTGAAATTCAGAGCCAAACATTCTGATAATTGGGACCCAGACTGTGTTACCTTCTGATTATTGAGATCCACACAGCGGGTGATTCTGATAGTTCAGAGCCAGACTCCGGGTGGTATTGATAATTCAGACACAGGTAGTGCGTCCTTCAAGTAGTTCAGCTTCAGACTGTGTTTCCCTCTGATTAGACAGACCCAGATAGTGCGTGTTTCTAATAATTCCGTGCCAGATAGTGGGTCCTTATGATAATTCAAACAGACATCGGGTATTTCTGATAATTCACACCCGACAGTGGGTGCTTCTTATTAATTCAGTCCCAGACATTTTGTGTTTCTCATAATTAAGAACCATACAGTGTGTGTATCGGTTAGTTCGGAGCAAAACAATAGGTCTTTCTGATCATTCAAAGATAGTGGGTGTTTCTAATAAATTAGTCCCACACAGTGTTTCCTTCTAATAATACAGATCAAGACAGTGGGCATTTCTGATAATTAAAACCCAGACAGGGGATATTTCTGATAATTCAGACCCAAAGATGGGTCCTTCTGATAATTCAGTCCCAGAAAACGAGTATTTATGATAACGCAAACCGGCAAGTCCGTATTTCTGATAATTCAGACCCAGACAGTGAGTGCTTATAACAAGGCAGATGCAGACAGTGTATTTTTTGAACATAGATAGGATTACATAGGATAGACGGCACAGAAACAGATCATTGGTCAATGCCGGTATTTAAGCTCCACATGAACATCCTCCCGTCTTTCCTCATCTAACTCTGTCAGCATAACCCTCTATTCCCTTCTCCCATTTATGATTATCCTTCCTCCCCTGAAATGCATCTTTAATATTTGCTTCAATCCATTCTCTGTAGAAGCGAGTTCCACATTCTCACCATTCTCTGGGTAAAGACGTTCCTTCTGAATTCCCTATTTTATTTCTTGCTGATTATCTTATATTGATGGCCTCTAGTTTTGCTCTTCCACACAAGTGTAAATATTGTCTCTGCAATAATCTGGCAACATTTTTCCTAATTTTAAACAACTCTATTTGATCATACCTCAGCCTTCACTTTTGAAGAGATATTATATTTGACATCTTCATCCTTTCCTGATAGGCATTTCTGGTATCATCCATGTATGCTTTTATTTGTATCCTCTCCAGTGCTTCTATATCCTTTTAATAATTTAGCGACAAGCATTGTATGCATTACGCTTAGTGTGATCTAACAAAGGTCCGATACAAGTTTAACATAACTTCTTTACATTTCAATTCAATCCCTCTGGAAATAAAGCCGAGTTAATGGTTTGCTTTTTTACAGCCTTGTTAATGTGTGTGGCTACTTTCAGTGACTTGTGTATTGGTAATCCAATATTCCTTTGCTCTTCTACCCCACTTATATTCGTACTTACCAAGTAATATTTGGCCTCCTAATTTTCTTACCGAAATATCGTTCCTCACATTTATCTCAGTTGAAATGAATTAGCCAATTATATGCCTATTCTTCAAATTTATTATTGTCGTCTTGACACAGATTGTGTGGCCATCGAATAACTCACTCCCAGACAATGGGTGTTTCTTTCAATTCACAACCAGACAATGTGTGTTTCAGATATTTTAGCCTTAGGAACTGGAGCATTCTAATCAATCAGTCCCATAGATTGCGTCCTTCTGATAGTTCAGACCCAGACAATGTTTCCTGTAGTAATTCAGACCCAGACATTGTGTGTTTCTGTTAATTCAGTCCAGACACTGTGTCCCTCTGATGAATCAGACCAAGACAGTGGGTGTTCATGATAATTTAGACAAAGATATTGGGTTTTTCTGGTATTTTAGACCCAGACAATCGGTATTCATGTTAATTCAGACATCGGGTCATTCTTTTAATTTTGAACCAGACATTCAACATAGCACAAATAAATAATTATCAGGAGTGGGCAATTCGGCTTCTCGAGCCTGCTCCATGATTCAAGAAGATCATGGCTGATCTTCTAACTGAACTCTACTTTCCTGCACTATCCCCGTATCCCTTCATTCTCTTAATTTCCAAATATCTATCAATCTCAGTCTTCAATATAATACATGATACTCACAAACCTCTGGGGTAGAGAATTCTATAGATACACCACCCTCTGAATGAGGAAAGTTCTCCTCATCTCAGTCCTAAATGGCCAACCCCTTATTCTGAGATTGTGACTCTTGGTTATAGACTCCCCAGCCAGGGGAAGCATCCTGCCACATCTACCCTGCCAAGCTCTCCAAGAATTTTGTATGTTTCAGTGAGATCACCTCTCATTCTTCTAAGCTCCAGAGAATATAAGCCTTGTCGACTCAATCTCTGCTCATAGGAAAATCCCAGCAAGGCGAACCTTCATTGCACTCCTTCTGTGACAGGTATATCCTTCCTTAGGTTACGAAACCGAAACTGTACACAATGCTACAGGTTGGTCTCAGGAGGACCTGATACATTTGCAGTAAGACATCATTATTCTTATACTCACATCCACTTGTAAGAAAGCCAATATACCATTTGCTTTTTTAATCACTTTCTGTACCCGCATGTGAACTTTTATTGATGCATGTACAAGGACACCCAGGTCTCTCTGAACACCAAATTTCCCAATCTCTCATCATTTAAACATAGTCTGCTTTTCTATTTTATGTACCACAGTGGGAACTTCACCTTCCTCTGCTATATTCCATTTGTCATCATCTTGCCCACTCACTTGGCCTGTCTATATCACCTTAAAGCATCTTTGCATTCTCCGCACAACTTGCATTCACACCTAGCTTTATATCATCAGTAAACATAGAAATATTACATTGCTTTTCTATAAGAAACATAGAAGTATAGAAAATAGGTGCAGGAGTAGGCCATTCAGCCCTTCGAGCCTGCACCGCCATTCAATAAGATCATGGCTGATCATCCGTCAGTACCCCTTTCCTGCTGTCACTCAATACACTTGATCCCCTTAGCCATAAGGGTCATATCTAACTCCCTCTTGAATATATCCAATGAACTGGCATCAACAACTCTCTGCGGCAGGGAATTCCATAGTTTAACAACTCTCTGAGTGAAGCAGTTTCTCCTCATCTCAGTCCTAAATGGCCTACCCCTTATCCTAAGACTATGTCCCCTGGTTCTGGACATCCCCAACATCGGGAACATTCTTCCCGCATCTAACCTGTCCAGTTCCGTTACAATCTTATACGTTTCTATGGGATCCCCTCTCATCCTTCTAAACTCCAGTGAATAAAGACCCAGTTGATCCAGTTTATCCTCATACGACAGCCCAGTGATCCCTGGAATCAGTCTGGTGAACGTTCGCTGCACTCCCTCAATAGCGAAAACGTCCTTCCTCAGGTTAGGAGACCAAAACTGAACACAATATTCCAGGTGAGGGCTCACTAAGGCCCTGTACAACTGCAGTAAGACCTCCCTGCTCCTATACTCAAATCCCCGAGCTATGAAGGCCAACATACCATTTGCCTTTTTCACCGCCTGCTGTACCTGCATACCCACTTTCAGTGACTGAAGAAACAAAACACCCAGGTCTCGTTGCTCCTCCCCTTTTCCTAATCTGCCGCCATCCAGATAATATTCTGCCTTCGTGTTTTTGCCCCCAAAATGGATAACCTCACATTTATCCACATTATATTGCATCTGCCATGCATTTGCCCACTCACCAAATCTTTCCAAGTCACCCTGCAGCCTCTTAGAGTCCTCCTCACAACTCACACCACCACCTAGTTTAGTGTCATCCGCAAACTTGGAGATATTATACTCAATTCCTTCATCTAAATCGTTAATGTATATTGTAAAGAGCTGAGGTCCCAGCACTGAGCCCTGCGGCAGTCCACTCGTCACTGCCTGCCATTCTGAAAAGGACCCGTTTATCCCGACACTCTGCTTCCTGTCTGCCAACCAGTTCACTATCCACGTCAGTACATTACCCCCAATACTATGTGCTTTGATTTTGCACACCAATCTCTTGTGCGGGACCTTGTCAAAAGCCTTTTGAAAGTCCAACTACAACACATCCGCTGGTTCTCCCTTGTCCACTCTACTCGTTACATCCTCAAAAAATTCCAGAAGATTCGTCAAGCATGATTTAGCTTTCATAAATCCATTCTGATTTGGTCCAATCCTGTCACTGCTTTCCAAATGCGCTGCTATTTCATCCTTAATGATTGATTCCAACATTTTCCCCACTACTGATGTCAGGCTAACCATAATATAGTTATCCATTTTCTCTCTCCCTCCTTTTTAAAAAAAGTGGTGTTACATTAGCTACCCTCCAGTCCATAGGCACTGATCCAGAGTCAATAGACTGTTGGAAAATGATCACCAATGCATCCACTATTTCTAGGGCCACTTCCTTAAGTACTCTGGGATGCAGACTATCGGGCACCGGGGATTAATCGGCCTGCAATCCCATCAATTTCCCAAACACAATTTCCCGCTTGATAAGGACATCCTTCAGTTCCTCCTTCTCACTAGACCTTCTGTCCCCTAGTACATTCGGAAGGTTAGTTATGTCTTCCTTCGTGAATCCGACTGCAAGGGACCTACGTTTGTCTCCACTAATCTTTTTCTCTTCACATATTTATAGAAGCTTTTGCAGTCAGTTTTTATGTTCGCTGCAAGCTTCCTTTCATGCACCATTTTCCACCTCTTAATTAAACTCTTAGTCTTCCTCTGTTGAATTCTAAATTTCTCCCAGTCCTCGGGTTTCTTGCTTTTTCTCGCCAAATTATATGCCTCTTCCTTGGCTTTAACACAATCCTTAATTTCCCTTGTTAGCCATGGTTGAGCCACCTTCCCTGTTTTATTTTTACTCCAGACAGGGATGTACAATTGCTGAAGATCATCCATGTGATCTTTAATTGTTTGCCATTGCATATCTACTGTCAACCCTTTAAGTGTCCTTTGCCAGTCTATTCCAACCAATTCACGATACATACCATCGAAGTTACCATTCCTTAAGTTCAGGACCCTCGTTTCCGAATTAATTATGTCACTCTCCATCTTAATAAAGAATTCTACCATATTATGGTCACTCTTCCCAAGGGGTCTCGCAAAACATGATTGCTAATTAGTCCCTTCTCATTACACATCATCCAGTCTAGAATGGCCAGATCTCCAGTTGGTTCCTTGATATTTTGGTGTGGAAAACTATCCCAAATACACTCCAGGAAATCCTCCTCCACCGCATTGAACATAAGAACATAAAAATTAGGAACAGGAGTAGGCCATCTAGCCCCTCGAGCCTGCTCCGCCATTCAACAAGATCATGGCTGATCTGGCCATGGACTCAGCTCCACTTACCCGCCCGCTCCCCATAACCCATAATTCCCTTATTGGTTAAAAATCTATCTATCTGTGATTTGAATACATTCAATGAGCTAGCCTCAACTGCTTCCTTGGGCAGAGAATTCCACAGATTCACAACCCTCTGGGAGAAGAAATTCCCTCTCAACTCGGTTTTAAATTGGCTCCCCCATATTTTGAGGCTGTGCCCCCTAGTTCTAGTCTCCCCGACCAGTGGAAACAACCTCTCTGCCTCGATCTTGTCTATCCCTTTCATTATTTTATATGTTTCTATAAGATCACCCCTCATCCTTCTGAACTCCAACAAGTAAAGACCCAGTCTACTCAATCTATCACCATAAGGTAACCCCCTCATCTACGGAATTAGCCTAATGAATCGTCTCTGTACCCCCTCCAAAGCTAGTATATCCTTCCTTAAGTAAGGTAACCAAAACTGCACGCAGTACTCCAGGTGCGGCCTCACCAATATCCTATACAGTTGCAGCAGGACCTCTCTGCTTTTGTACTCCATCCCTCTTGCAATGAAGGCCAACATTCCATTCGCCTTCCTGATTAACTGCTGCACCTGTAAACTAACGTTTTTTGGAATTCATGCACAAGGAGTGGAGTTCCACAGGGCGTTCTGGGACATCCTGGGGAGCGACTACGCGCGGGTCCCGGGGGAAAGTCTGGCGACCGGGGAGATGCCCCTCTCTTGGCGCAGGGCAGTCATTGTCCTGCTGCCTAAGAAGGGCGATCTCCGCCTCCTTAAGAACTGGCGCCCGGTCTCCCTCCTCAGCACGGACTACAAAATCTTCGCCAGGGCGATGTCTGCTCGCCTTGGTGCCGTGCTGGACCACATGATCCACCCCGACCAGTCCTACACGGTCCCGGGCCGGACAATCCACGATAACATCCATCTGGTCCGGGACCTCATCCATTGTTCCCAGGAGGCTGGTCTGTCGGTCGCCTTCCTATCCCTCGACCAAGAGAAGGCGTTCGACAGGGTGGATCACGACTATCTGCTCGGAACTCTGCGCGCTTTCTGGTTCGGGATGCATTTCGTCGCCCGGATCCGACTTTTGTACGCCGCCGCGGAGTGTCTGATTAAGGTTAACGGGTCCTTGACGGCGCCCCTTCGCTTTAGGAGAGGGGTGCGCCAGGGATGCCCCATGTCCGGCCAGTTATACGCCGTTTGAGTGGAGCCTTTCCTGCGCCTCTTGCGGACGAGGTTGACGGGACTGGCTCTGCAAGGGGCGGGCGTGGAGGTCGTCCTCTCGGCTTACGCCGATGACGTGCTCCTCGCGGTAGAGGATCCTGCTGACCTGCGGAGGATGCGTGAGTGCCAGGAGATTTACTCGGCCGCGTCCTCCGCCAGGATCAACTGGGAGAAATGTTCCGGACTCCTGGTGGGTCAGTGGCGGGTGGACTCCCTGCCGGAGGAGCTCAGGCCTTTTGCCTGGAGCACGACCCATCTCCTCTATCTGGGAGTCTACCTTAGCCCCGACGAGGGAGCCTGGCCGGCGAACTGGCAGGAGCTGGAGGCCAAGGTCGCCGCTCGCCTAGGGCGCTGGACAGGACTGCTCCGAGTGCTGTCCTACAGGGGTCGAGCACTAGTCATAAACCAGCTGGTGGCCGCAATGTTGTGGTACCGGCTGGTCACTTTGACCCCTCCCCCTGCGTTTGTCGCCAAGATACAGAAGAAGCTGGTGGACTTCTTCTGGAACAACAGGAAGCACTGGGTCTCTGCCGCGGTCTTGAGTCTCCCGCTTGAGGAGGGCGGTCAGTCATTGGTGTGCGTCAGCGCCCAGCTCGCGACTTTCCGTCTTCAGACCCTGCAGAGATACCTTTACGTCGAGCCCCCTCCTAGGTGGTGTGCTCTGGCGAGCTATTTCTTCCGCCAGCAGCGCGACCTCAATTATGACACGCAGCTCCTGTTTGTGAACTTGGGGGGTGCCAGGACCGCCCTCCGGGAGCTGCCTGTCTTTTACAGGGAACTCATCAGGGTCTGGAACAAAGTCTCCACCAAGCGCAGCTCTCCGCCGGCTGGAGTGGCGGCCGTCCTGCAGGAGCCGCTGCTCGGGAATCCGTACCTCCACGGCCGAGGTTTCATGTGGCGGTCGGAAGAGAGGGCTGTGGCTGGTGAGGTGACCAGGGTCAGGGACCTGCTCGATGGCGGAGGAGTGGGCTGGATGGCGCCAGACAAGCTGGCGCGGCGCCTAAACTCTGCCAACGTCCGCCACGCGGCCGATGCCATCGAGTCGCTAAAAACAGCTCTGGGCCCTGACTCCGTTAGGTGCATCGAGGAGGCTCAAGCACGTGGGGAGATCCCGTCCGAACTGACCCCTGTCCGGATGGAATTCCTCATCGGTGCCAAACCCCGGAACCTCCCTCGGGGGCCGGCGCCTCACAACTTGAGCCGCCTCGGGGAAATCCCCTCCGTGCCTTTCAGTTCCGCGCGGAGGGGTTTCCTGTACGGGCTGCTCCTGCACACTCTCAACTTTGCCATCCTCGCCGGCCGTCCGGACACGCCATGGCGTACCATCTTGCCGTCCGGAGGAGGCGGGGGTCCCCGATGGAGGGCACTCTACGCAGGGGTCCTCCCACTATTCATCGGGGACTTGGCCTGGAGGGTGGTGCACGGAGCAGTGCCGTGCAACAAATTTTTAAGCCGGTTCACGGACTCCCAGGCCGCCTGCAATTTCTGCGGTCTGGAGGAGTCCGTGTTCCATGTTTTTATTGAGTGCACGAGGTTGCAGCTCCTGTTCCATTATTTGAAGGGGCTGCTCCTGAAATTCTGGCTGCACTTCAGTCCCACTCTCCTGATCTTTGGGCACCCTGTGCGGAGGGGAGCGGGTAGGTCCGAAGGCCTCCTCGTAGGACTGCTCCTGGGCACGGCCAAGGGTGCCATCAGCCGGTCCAGGCAGCGGGCGGTCGAGGGGGTCGTTCAACCTGACTGCCTGCCTCTCTTCCGCTCTTACATCCGGTCCAGGGTGTCCTTGGAGATGGAGCACGTGGTGTCCACCGGTACACTCGCGGCCTTCCGCGAGAGGTGGGCACCGGAGGGACTGGAGTGCATCATCACGCCCGGCAACAAAATTTTAATTTGATTTTACGTTTTTAAGTTTAATTTGTTTTAATTGCCGGTGCTTTTAGTGTCCCCCTTCCCTTTTATAGGGGGCACTGGGGAAAATTGTGATTTTAGTGCCCAAAAAAAAACCAAAAAAAGAAAAACACAAAAAAAAAAGGGGGGAAAAAAAGGGCCTTGTAAATGTCTGGAGTGTCACCCAGGTCGGGTGTTTAATGTTTATGTTTATTTTCAGGTAAACTCAAAAAGAGTTTCATGCACAAGGACCCCCAGGTTCCTCTGTACCGCAGCATTTTGTAATTTCTCCCCATTCAAATAATATTCCCTTTTCTGTTTTTTTTCCCAAGGTGGATGACCTCACACTTTCCGACTTTGTATTCCATCTGCCAAACCTTAGCCCATTCGCTTAACCTATCTAAATCTCTTTGCAGCCTCTCTGTGTCCTCGACACAACCCGCTTTCCCACTAATCTTTGTGTCATCTGCAAATTTTGTTGCACTACACTCTGCCCCTCTTCCAGGTCATCTATGTAAGATTTGAACACAGATCGTTGAATTCAAAGTCCAGAGTGCTCACCAGTACACCATTGAACCATCGATTCCAGTTTGGTTAGCCTAATCAATATGTAGATTAAAGTCGCCCATGATAACTGCTGTACCTTTATTGCACACATCCCTTATTTCTTGTTTGAAGCTGTCCCCAATCTCACTACTACTGTTTGTTGGGCTGTACGCAACTCCCATGAGCGTTTTATGCACTTTCGAATTCCGCAGCTCCACCCATACCGATTCTACATCATCCAGGCTAATGTCCCTCCTTACTATTGCATTAATTTCCTCTTTAACCAGCAACACCACCCCACCTCCTTTTCCTTTCTGTCTATCCTTCCTAAATGCTGAATACCCTTGGATGTTGAGTTCCCAGCCTTGGTCACCCTGGAGCCATGTCTCCATGATGCCAATTACATCATACCCGTTAACTGCTATCTACGCAGTTAATTCGTCCACCTTATTCTGAATACTCCTCGCATTGAGGCACAGAGCCTTCAGGCTTGTCTTTTTTACAGGATTTGCCCCTTTAGAATTATGCTGTAATGTGACCCTTTTTGTTTTTTGCCTTAGCTTTCTCTGCCCTCCACTTTTACTATTCTACTTTCTATCTTTTCCTTCTGACTCCATTTTATTTCCCTCTGTCATCCTGCATAAGTTCCCATCCCCCTGCCACATTAGTTTAACTCCTCCCCAACAGCACGAGCAAACACTCCCCCAAGGACATTGGTTCCTTTCCTGCCCAGGTGAAGACCGTCCGGTTTGTACTGGTCCCACCTCCCCCAGAACCAGTTCCAATGTCCCAGGAATTTGAATCCCTCCCTTCTGCACCACTGCTGAATCCATGTATTCATCTGAGCGATCCTGCTCTTCCTTCTCTGACTAGCATGTGGCACTGGTAGCAATCCTGAGATTACTACTTTTGAGGTCCTATTTTTAATTTAACTCCAAGCTCCCTAAATTAGTCTCGTAGGACCTCATCCCGTTTTTTACATATATCGTTGGTACCTATATGCACTAGGACAATTGGCTGCTCACCCTCCCTTTTCAGAGTGTCTGCACCTACACCCTTGCACCTTGCACCTACTAGAGTGGGATAATATGTCTTCTACACGTTGTATTCCACCTGCATTTCTTGGCCACGAGCTTTCGTTCTCTATAACCCTTTGCAGTGTCTTTGCTCACAAATTAAATTCTCACCTAGCTTTGTATCATCAGTAAACTTGGATACATAACAGTCTGTCCCCTCGTCCAATTCATTGATAGAAATTTGAATATAAATAGGCCCAAGCACCGATCCTTGACCTGCCCCACTTGTTACATACTGACAACCCTCTGCTTTCTGTCCATTAACCAAACACCAATCCATGCTTCTATTTACCCCCAATTCCATGAAGACTACCTTGTTTAAAAACCACTTGTTTGGCAGTCGAGGAGGTCAGCATCGCGAGAGTGGAGAAGCGCAGAAGGATAAGGGGCAACCGCAGCAGCTTGGAGCAGTGGCAGATCGGGAGGCCAGCATCGTGAGAGTGGAGCAGCACAGGAGGATAAAGGCTGGGGGCAGCAGTTTGGAGCGGCAGATCGGGAGGCCAGCATCGCGAGAGTGGAGCAGCGTTGGAGGATAAAGGCTGGGGGCAGCAGCTTGGAGCGGCGGCAGATCGGGAGGGCAGCTGCTGTAGGGGCATAAAGTAAACAAAGAAGTAAAAAGAAATTGAAGGGTAACGTTCAGCCAATCGGTTAAATGATTGGATGGTGGATTGTTGAGTTTTTTTATCTTTTCTTTTTTTTCCTTTTCTTATCAGTAGGTAACCTTTCGCATTGTTCTCAAATTAAGTTAATTTAAGGGTTAAGTCATGGCAGAAGAGCCCAGACCTTCTGGGCTCTTCTGTCATGCTCTTCCTGTCTCACATGGGAAATCAAGGACACTTCCAGTGTCCCTGACTACGATGTGTGCAGGAAGTGTATCCAGCTGCAGCTCCTGACAGACCACATTGCGGGACTGGAGTAGTGCATGGATTCACGCTGGAACATCCGCGATGCGGAGGATGTCATGAAT